>NC_091793.1:14459242-14762272 GCF_041296235.1 Equus asinus | reverse complement strand
TGTGGCGTCTGCACCGGCCGTACCAGAACTCCAGCTACTCCCGCATGGTGAGTTCTGGAATCTCCGGTCACCACTGGGCCCCACGCAGCCGCTCTCTTTCACCCTTGGACTCTCAGGCGGGCGTGTGCAGCCCAACTGTGGGCCGAGGACCCACCTATCAGGTCTTGGCCTCTGCCTCCTTATCTCCATCAGGCCGTGCTCGGCTCGGACATTGCCTCTCTGCTACAGCCTGGAAACTGGCCCCAGCAGAAAGCCAGGCCAGACGGTGTGCTCGCCCCGCCGCTGCCTGTCCCAGATCCCAGCCCTGCTTGCCTTTCCTCCGGGGTCTGAAACCTGTGGGCATTGAAGGTGAGAGAGCATCCATGACTCTGCAATGGATGGGAGCTAAAGTCCGTGTGTTGACTTTTCACTCTCCAGTTGGAGCCCTGTGAAGAAGTTCCGTGTTTTCTCGTGCAGTCCAGCTCCTCTTTCGGTCGACTTAAAAGCCCTTGTTTGCTATGCTAGCATCGAAATCCCTCAGCGCTGCTTCTCGGGATGGCTTTTTTATTATCTAAACGTGACGCTTCCTGTTTCTTCTCACTGATAATAGTTTTAATCTACTCTGGGCAATGTGGCCCATGTTAGGGAGAGTAGCACATTCTCATCCTAGAAGGTGACCTTGTGTGTGTCCTCAGCATGGTGACCAACCCTTGTGGTCTAATGTTGCCTCCACCAGAGCGTCTTGTTGAACTTGAATGTGACCATCTCGCCTCCCTGCTTGTTTGTCCTCAGGATCCTCACAGCCTCCCTACCCCCAGGGATGAGATGTCAAATCCTGACACGGGCTGGAAGGCCCCTTGGCGGGCCCCAGCCTCCTGTGTCAGTCAGGTCCACTGCCATAACAAATACCCAGGACCGGGCGACTTCAACAACAGACATCTATTCTCTCTCGGTTCTGGAGGCTAGGAGGCCCTGATCAAGGTGTCAGCAGGGTTGGTTCCTCCTGAGGGCTCTTGGGATGGGATCTGCTCCAGGCCTGCCTCCTTCACTCGCAGGTGGCTTTCTTCTCCCTGTGTCTTCACATGGTCTTCCCCCTGTGCATGTCTCTCTGTGTCCCAATGTCCCCTTGCTACAAGGACACAATCCTATTGGAGTAGGGCCCACTCACAATGACCTCATCTTAACTCCATCATCTGCAAAGACTCTTTTGCCAAATAAGGTCATACTCAGAGGTACCGGGGGTTAGGGCTCCAGCATCTTTGGGGGTACACGATTCTACCCACAACGCCTACTCCTCAGCCTCTACCTCTCCATGCACTGCCTGCCCCTGGTCTTTTTTCTGTGCCTGTGGCTCACAAGTGTTTTCTTGCCTTAGGTCTCCCCGATGCCTGGGAGTCACCCTTCCCGCTACTTCATTGCCTCGACAACTGATACTCACCCTCCACGCCTCAGCTTCAAGGTCACCCCATTACGGAGAAAGTCCTTGACCCCAGTTATAACGTTCCATCTGGAGGTGTTTGTCGGTCTTATGTCTTGGTCACCCCATTGTCTACTGAGGTCTTTTATGCACGATTCTTTCTGTAGGGCAGGGAATGGTGTCTAACACATGAAGTGCACTCCATATATGGGACAGAACAGGCTTTTGTATGAGTTGTTGAATTAAACTTGCTTGTTCCTTCCGTGAGAGTTTGAGAGAGCATCGGTTTGGAGCGCCAGCAGATCGGAAGCATGTAAACATCCTAAAGAGGGTCAATACTGTGTGTAATTGCCCAGTGTCCAGGGACAATCATTCCTGCTGCCGTGTACCTCTGATGTCCCACCAGGGGCCATGCAGACATTCCCAGAGATCTCAGGGGAAGCATTTCCTTAGGACATCAGAAAATGAAGCATTGTCATTTCCTCACAGAACAATGGCAATTAGGAGCTCAGGAGAGAATCAGCACCATTCCCGGCCTTATTTCCCTTGGGAACGTGCATGTCACATTCAGAAAATCCAGAGGATGCTGGTGAGCAGAGGGCTAACACACTTTGGTGCCAGGTAGACCGTGAGGAGGCCGAGGGCATCCAGGATGGGGAGTGAGGCCCTACCAGGACACGTCCAGGCCCAGGCAAGATCCAGGGGCCAAACTGGAGCGGGGCGGGGGGGGAGGGGGGTGGTGCTCATGAGCCAACAGTCAGAGCACGCTGCTGGCAGCAGTCGGGCAGGCAGACCCAGAGGAGAGCTGTGTGGCCGTGTCGTCACAGCAGCCACCTGTTTATTACAGACAGGGAACAGCTTTGAGGTCCCTCAGCGGAAGTCTGGTTCCATACATTGCTGCCCACCCACAAAGCAGAGCACCTACCAGGTGGAAAATGTTCATTTCAGGACAATTAATGACATGGGAAATGTTCACAAATATTCCACGTGAAAAACGTTGCATTGTATTATAATATTACAAAGCGTTGTGTATATGTTGATTCGAGGACGATCCTGTGATGTACACGAGCCCCTGTGTCTGCACACATATGTTGTATCTGCACGTATGTTATACAGGAGCCTCACATGGGAAAACAAGGATGCAGTGGTTCAGTGGGGTCATTTTCTTTTCTGACTCTTTAAGTTCATTCTGCTGGGTTCTGGATTCCCCGGCCCTGGACGAAAATGCAGGCAGCCCCATGGATTTTCGTGTCACTCTCAGGTAATAAAAGATACTGAAGTCAGTTATCGGCGTGTTCAGTCCAGCATGACAATCAAAACTTTAAATGGTGATTGAAAGCGGGGGCTTCTCCCCGGATACAGGGAGCCTGCTCTGGCAGAACGCCTGCAGCAGGGGCGGAGGCCATGGCCAGCTTCCGCCCTCTTTCTCAGCCTTGCATTCCCCCTTCTGTCATCTTGCTGACAGTGTTTGCCCCTTCGGCATTCTTATTTGACTAGTGCCGCTGTTCTGGGCCTGAAAGGAACTTAGAAAGCCGCCTGTCTGTCTGGAGGCCCCTGTGTGGGTTTCCACAGCTCTCCTTAGCAGCTGGGGAGCCCATGCGCAGCTCCCTGGAGGAGGGCAGATGGCCTCTATGCCAGCTGCCTGTTCATCCTTCCTCCTGCAGCCACCAGGTTCTTTCTGCAAAGGTGAGCTTGACTTCCCCGAGGACCAGATCTAAGATGATCACTCTCTCTGAGCCTCTGCTCTCTGCTGATCCCCATGTACAGCAAAGCTTCGTGCATCCTTTGCACTTGAAACCTGTGGGCAAGCAGAGTCGATCCAGAATCTGAGATCAGAATCAGGAGATCTTAAAAGGCTCCTGGCAATGCAGCTCTGGCTTGCTCACATCCAGTTCTAGCCAAGCTTTGGAGCCAACAGGAAAGGTTTGAGACGTGGGTGTGGGCCAGGGAGCCGGCAGGGAGCAGAGGGGGCTGTCTGGGACAATTTAATTTGAGGTTTTCCTTGCCTAGGCAGAAAGAGCCTTCCACAGGGTCCAGCAGAGCTCGTCACAGCCCTGTAGTGGGGCTGAATCTTCAGGGAAATCAGACGTGTTCATTTGCACGTCATTGTCTCCAGGGCAGATATTTCCCTCAGGGACAATGAGAGAAAGGTATCTGGAAATGAAACTGGAGGGCGTGTGTCCGCGGTGGCACCCCCTGCCTACCGTCACTGCCAGCCATGGGGCCCCTCTGCAATTGTGTGTTGAGACACAGTTCATCAGACTCTCACTGTGGACAGATCCTGGCTGCATAGCCCAACTTCTGTGTGTTCTAGATGAAAGAGCACATCTAACTCTAGAGTTACTTTTTTAAAGTAAATTATTTTTGGAAGACTTATAGATTTATAGAAAAATGGCAAAGATAGCATAGAAGGTCCCCAGGTCCACCATGCTCAGTTTCCCTACTGTTAGCATCTTACATTAGTATGGCACATTTGTCACGACTAATGAACCAATGTAGATATGTTACCGTTAACTACATTTCATAGTTTATGTAGATTTCTCTAGGTTTTTTCACTTGTTTGTTTATTTTAATCTAATGGGTTTTTTTCCTGTTCCAGGATCCCATATAACATCTGGTCGTCACGTCTCCTGAGGCTCCTCTGGGCTGTGGGACTGTCTCAGACGTTCCTCGTATTTGGCGACTTTGGCAGTTTGGGAGGGACTGCTCAGGCATTTGTAGAGTGTCCCTCAGTTGGGATTTGGTTGATGTTTTTCTTGGGGTTAGACTGGGGTCAGGGGTTGGGGGAGGAAGACCACACAGGTGAGGTGCCCTTCTCATCCCATGCCAGCAGGGCGTGCGCTGTCCACGTGACTTCTCACTGCGGCGTGGACCTTGATCACCTGGCCAAGGTGTGGTTGTCAGGCTTCTCCGCTGTAAACTTCCTTTTCCCTTGCCCTCTCTATGCTGTGCTCATTGGCGCAGAGTCAGGACTCACCCCCACTCCAGGGCTGGGAGTTCTGCCCCACTTCCTTGAGGCCAAGTGTCTACATAAATAATTTGGGATTTTTCTACATGAGGGAGTTATCTCTTCTCCCCCATGTATTTATTGATTCATTCATGTATTAATATCAATATGGACTCATGGATATTCATTTTATACTTTGGATCATAATCCAATACTACATTACTTATTTTGTTGGTCAAGCTGTGCTAGCCTCGGCCATTGGGAGCTCCTTCAGCTGGTTCCTGGGTCTCACTGACATTCCCCCATCGTGCTGGGGAGATTTGAGCATATCCTTAATTTCTGATGCTACAAGACGTTCCAGGCTCATCTTGCATATTTCTTGCTCCAGTCATTTCTCCAAGGAGCTGAGGTTCTTGTACTGGAGAGTCATTTTAGAAACCAAGGCAGAGTTTGAATGAAGGAATTTCTGAAACTGTAGAGAAGAGAGGGAGAAGTGGGGGCACCTGGGAATAAGACCCACTCTCCTGGGTTCAGAGCCCCCCAAAGTCATCACAGGCATTGCCAATTCCCACCTACAGGAACCCCAAGGGAGTCCACATAGACACAGGACCCCATGTCTGCCTGCACCAGCACCTTCCTAAACCCCGGCATCCTGAGAAATGGGGCCAGGGCAGGGAGGCGAAGTACAGGGAGCTGCCCCCCATTAGGGAAGAAAGCACGAGGAAGCAGGAGCTCAGATCTGCCCAGAGGTGGGGGATGAGGAGCAGTGGAGGCCCTTGGAGCCCCTCATCACAGTGAGTACAGACCAGGAGTCATTGTTCTGACGCATCTCCGGGAAAATCCTCTCCAAGCGCTCTTGCTCGTGGCCTTTCGTATTTGACTGCAAACCTGTGACTCTCCTGTGGGCCTCTTCCTAAATTCACGCAGGGTTGGGGGCATTTTGGGACAAAGCCTTACCTGACTGCAGCCCTCTCTCTTCCCCGAGTGCTCTCAAGCAGATGGTTCCATTTGCTCCCCAAAATGCCCTCCTGAAGTCGCTTTTGTTATTTGCAATGTCAGATGAGGAAACTGAGTCCCGGGGAAGTTCAGCAGGTTGTGAAAGTCCATGTAACTCTTTGGTGGCAGATCCGGGACAGGGAGCAAGTTCATAGGGACTGTGAAGCTCAGAGGAGCCTCGGGAAATTCAATGGCAGTCTTCTCACATCAGGGAAGGCTGTGGTTCAAGGCCACGCCACTAGTAAGTGACAGGCTGATGGCGTTTTCTAGTAACCACGCAATTCCAAGTACATTAATTTAACAAAAGTGCAATTATCAGGAGTCTATGAAGCTCTTTCATTTGGGCCTAGAGCCGCACTGTCATTGGGCTCCACATGCCCCATCCGTCTGTGATGAGGATGCTCAGGAGATGCGGGAGGGAGTAATGTGGATCTCGCCTCCACCTCTGCCCAGCTGGAAACCACCTCCCCCTGGCAGGGGTGGGGTTTGGGCAGGAAGCCTCCTCTCCCAGCGGCACCCCACCTGCAGCTGATTGGCGGATCCTGGGCTTCCCTCCAACAGAACACTTAGAACCTTTTAAGGCAGCCTGGGGCAATGACCTGGGTCCGTCCCTCCAAATCCTCGACACCTGCCAAGGACCCCTCACTGTTGCTAATTGGAGGGCGCTGAAGGTTAATGGCAGGGCTCGGTGCTTTGGAGCTGGAAGCCAAGTCTCAGATGACGACGGGGGTGGGGGAGACCTTCTAGAAGCTTCCCTTAATCAACTCCGGTATCTATGTGCTCATCTACAAGCAGGAGGATGGATTATTTCAGCCCATGGGCTGTCTTTGCACCACAGCGATTGCTGCAATGATGCCTGTCATCTTCTGTGCAGGTTACGCCGGAACGTCCAGGCTTCCACATCCATCCTGCTCCTCTCCTTGAAGCAAACAGGGCAGGTGCTCATACAGCTGCAGGACAGACAAGGACTGGCTCTCAGAGGTCAGTGGCTTGTCCAAGACTGAGTCCAAAGCCCGTGCTCTGCATTTACTCATATCTGGCTTTCTGAGTCCTCCCTCTCATGCCTTTGATTCTGAATGATCGCCTTTCTGCCATCGGAATGTTCTTGAATTTCTCATGTTTTCTTGGATTCTGGGAATTTGGAGGCCTGGCTGTGCATCTCTGAATGTACCTGCAGCCCAATGCCAGCAGCAGCAGCAGCAGCATTAAAAAGTAGAAATGAGGACACAGACACTCATGGGTCTGAGTCCATAAACCATCCCCTGTCGCCTGACTCCGTACACTCTGGTGTCCACTCTGCTCTCACGAGAAGGTGCCAGTGCAAATGATTTTACACCTGAGATTGATGTAGAAGAAAAGGCCCAACGATATAGCTTATTGGAGAGGTAGGCACTAGTAGAATAAAAATAAGCATGAATAAAAAGATTTTCTGGGCCAGCCCGGTGGCCTAGTGGTTAAGTTCAGCACACTTTGCTTCCACAGCCCTGGTTGGGTCCGCAGGCACAGACCTCTACCACTTGTCTGTCAGTGGCCATGTTGTGGCAGTGGGTCACATACTAAAAGAAGATTGGCAGGAGCTTAGGGCAAAGCTTCTTCAGGAAAATAAAAAAAAGATTTTCCATGTATCTGTTGTAGGGTAATCATTTATGCTGCATAATAGGTTCACCTTTTTATTTTTCCTCTGTTCACTCATCCTTGCATGAGTGCCAGATCCATCCAGACCTGCAGCTGGCTCAGAACACTGTGTGGATTCTCTGGGACCTCCCTCTGTTCATAATCCTCACAATACTTAAATTTCTAATTCAATATTCAGGAGCCCACGCAGCAGGGAGGGAACTTGGTCTGTGCGGCTGCTCTCTGTTTCTGGGTTCAGCTCTCTGTCTCTGGGTTCCCACTTGGCGTGACTTCACCATGTAGCCACATCCTGCCTTCTTTATGGGTTTTCCACTATTAGAGCACGTCTCTCCAATGTCATACTTGCTAACGTCTGGTTCAACAAGCCACTTATAGACAAGCTGGGTCACAAACAAGCAAACATCAAAAACACTTTCCTCTTGAGGTTTCCCTTCAACTGAATTAAATTTAGCAAATATTTACCGAGTTCCTGATTCGTGTCCAGAAGTGTGCCAGGAGCACTGAACCAATCAGACATCTCTTTAAGTAAGTTGAATAAGAGTCTCAGAGCAAAAGTCAGATTCTAAGGATATCCTGAAGGCCAGTCATCAGGATGAGGGGCCTGGCGTGCAAGCGCTCTGCAAGCTGAAACGATGAGGGAACAGAAAACCCAAGAGCAAAGAGAGCAGCTGTGCCCACAGACGAGGCAGAAGAGGCCCAGAGGGAGACAGCCTGGAGAGCGGGAGGCCGCTTCCCTGTGAGACAGGCTGCCCTTGGCCTCGTTCCATGCAGATCCTGCATCAGAATCAGAGATGGCCCAGCTGTCATGACTAGGGACCGATCAAGGGTGACGTTGGGATGCAGCATCCACAACAAGCTGAGTGCTGCCTGCTCTGGATCCCCAGGTAGTAATCACAGGTGCAAGTACCACTCACGACCACAAAGGCTTCAGGCTCCGTCCACACCAGGCGCCGTGCCAAGCACACCTCTCACATCCTCTCCTTACCAGGGAGACTTCTCCTGATAACATCCCTGAGTCAGAGGTTATTATCCCTCTTGGAAGAAGCCCCTCAGGCTTGAGAACACTGGCTTGCCTTAGCTGATGCAGCTGTTAAGGCATAGAGCCCCAGTCCAGCCCAGGACTGCCCGCTGCAAGACCCCAGGGCTTTCTTCTCCATGTCAATGACTCAGACTTCTCTTGTGAGGTTTTCTGTGTCAGATTCAGACTCAGCTGCCATTTACCAGCCAGCCTCTGACCCAGGCCAGGCCCCAGGCCAGGGCATGTGCATCTCACTCAGTTCAAACCTTCCCACACATGGAGCCGTTGGATGGCTCCCGGTTCCCTTTTGGAGATGGCTGCATTCATAGAACTTCCATGCCAGCCAGGTTTGGAGGAATGACTGTCTTGATCCAGCAGAGCCTGTCTTCCCCACTGATATCAATGTGCTCCCATAAATAAGCTGAAAAGAGCAGACATTGGAAGAAGCCCCTGCGACCCCACGCCATGGGCTACCGAGGTGTGGGGACCCACTAGGGTGACTGAAGAAGCTGGATGATTATTCCAACCTTCCCGAGAAATGCTGCTCTAAAACGTTTTCATGTCATCTGCTATTCTGGGCTGCAATGAGTAATTTGCATGTCATTCTTATCTGCTCATGCAATGCAATTATTGTCGATCGCTGCCAAGCCCGCTGGCTCCCTACTGGCCGGCCCAGAGGAGAGCCAGCCAAACAAGCTCCAAGTGCTGATCTTCCAGAAAGAAATAAAAGAGAATAAAATAAACCGGCTGTTGTTTCTGATTCCAGCACCTAGAAACCAACTCTCCACCCTTCCTTCTCCCAGGTGAGAGAAAATGGTAATTACTAACCAACGCAACAGTCTGTACTGTTGGTTCTCATGGGCGTGGGGGGCGGGGGGGGGGAGCAAGGGAAGCGGATGGAAATGTCATAAAACTAGGTTTCTGAAGAAATATTTCACCCTGCAGAAGATTGTCCCCTCTGCCCCGTAACAGCATTTCAGACGTGAGTGAAATGCCTCTTCTTCTGTCTGAACACTCCATTTGTCCCACTGTCACTTGACTGGTTTTCAGACCGAGTAATGCACCCCAGTTGTCTTCCAATGACTTTTACACAATCTTGCAGGTGGAGCCTGGAACAAACATGGCACCCTCATTGGGGTCCAGCCAGCCCAGCAGGGAGGAGAAATGCTCCTGCCTCTTGTCCACTTCCCTCTCACACCCTACCTCCCGCCCACCATCCTTCCATTCAATTCCTAGTTACAGTTTTAAAAAAGTAGAACATATAGAACTTACAATCAGACTGAAATCTCACGCTCTGTGTAGAGATTAGAATCAGAAAGATCCAAGTTTCAGGACTGGTTCCGTGTGAGGTTATTTACCTCACTTTCCTCCTTTGGAAAATGGGGAATAATAACTTACAGATTCTTATCGGGACCAGATATCATGGAAAGTGTAAAAGCATCAACTACAACACGTGCCTAATAAAGAGCAGATGTCATTGTCGCCATGGAAAATGCTGCAATAGCAGGTGCCCCTCATTTTAGCACTGTGTAGCTGATTTGCATCCGAATCCTTCATCTCTCCGTCCATCTATCCTTCATCCATCCATTCAATAACTATTTATCACATGCTAGGCATGTTCCAGACACTGTGCACAAAGCATACTAGCTGCTCTCCAAAAACAAATGCTTCTCACTGCCAACTGCTTGTGGCTTTCTAGCGACCAGGGAGCCCAGAGGCCGCTCTCAGTCCATCCCCCAACATGACTCGCAGGAGGGCAAGCAGCAGAATTATAAGGTCTTCTTGAGAAGAAGCGGTGATGAAAGGTTGAAGGGGCTTTGATGACTCCACATCCTCTTGCCTCCACCGCCCAGCTTATTCTTAGTGGAAACTGAGCATTTGTTCCCCAAATATTTACTGACTTCATTTTGTGTGCCAAGCCAGATAAAAGCTCCTGCTCAAAGATAGTCTTTCTGAACTTGCAGCTTTCTACTAGCCGGCTCCTGATGGGGCGGCTGTCACTGGTGGTGAATGCCTGCTCTCCCAGCCTCTCAAGGCTGAGAAGAAAGTTATTGCTGGGTTCTGGAGCCACACGTGGGGAAGACGCTAGGCTTTGGAAATAGAATCCCGTATCAGATAGCTTCACAAAGTCACACAGCTAATAACTGTTCCAAGTCCTTTTCCTTTCCCAGAAAGTAATGGTATACACATGGGATTTCTGCTCAAGATGGAAGACTGAACAGAGGTTGAAAATGCTCGGATTTTGCTTCAAATGCAGAAACTTTGGATTAAACATACATTGAACGTAAAAAATATAAGTCAGTTTGAAAATAAGGAGAATCCGCTGCATGTTTGAAATATAGATATACTGTCCAGCCAAAAATTAAGACAGTTGAGATTCATGGCCCACCACTTGGTACTGACATACTCATCAGGGTCTGAAGTGGAATAACTTGAAGGCCCCATGTGGGGATCAGCTTCCTGCATAAAGTACTGCATCCTTTGTGAGAAAGGGACTGTGAAATTTACACTTGGTATCCAAGTCTCTCAGCTCAGAAGTGAGCCAGTTTCCCCAGGCCATCATGGAAACAAAGCATCTTTGATAAAACAAAACTGAGCTGGTACTGTTAATGGGTGCAGGACATGGGTTTTCTATTAAATGTGATGCAGAAACCCTGAGTGTGCTCATGTCCACACACACACACAAACTTCTCTCAGGGCAGTGGAACCAATAGAGCCCCAAGACAAACAAGACGAGCCAATGTGAAACCCTGGACAACACGCAACTTCCAATGAGGATGAGAAATAAAGGCTATCTTCAGAAGTCCACCCCAAAAATTAAATACACAGGGTAACCCGAATAGAATGTGAAATGAAAATATTTACCGTGTTCAAATAGGCAGCACAAAGAGTAGACTACATCCAAAATGAAAAGAACATTGTAAAATAGTATAACATTTTACTTCTGGTTATGATGGACCCAATAATGTGGACCAACATTCCATTGAAAACAAGTAGAAAAGCAGGACAAAACATTTTTTTAAAATCAGTTTGAAGGAATTGGAGCGATATCAAGGAAGACAAGAATTATGGGGCCAAGGTGTGGAAGAATAAGAAAATCACAGAGCTGATCCTAGAGCATAAAGCCAACTTCTCCTCTGACCAGCACTCTCTGGTAGAACTTTCCATGATGATGACGATGTTCTGCATTTCCTCTATCCAATATGGTAGCCACGAGCCACAGGTGGCTATGGAATGCTTGAAATGTGGTCCCTGTGGCTGAGAAACTGAATTTTAGATTTTATCTAATTCTAATTCCTTTAAATTTAAATAACTACATGTGACTAGAGGCTACTTTGCTGGATAGGATAGTGCTAGAGGCATTTGTCAAATTTGGAAAAAGTAGGGGCGAGGCGGAGAGGCAGGTGGGAGCTTTTAGCTGACAATTGGAACACAGGGGACAAAATCTAGATGTCAGTGCCTAGAGCCTGCTTCAGACGAGGTGGTAAAACGGGTAATGTTTTGAGCTACTAAGCCTCCCTCTGTGACCAAGGACAGGGTGAGCAAATGATGCCCCGTGAGCCAAATATGGCTCACTGCCTGTGTTTGTAGGTAAAGATTTTACTGGAACACAGCCCTGCCCATTTGCTAGATAGAGCCTATGGCTGCTTTCACGCTATAGCAGGAAACTTGAGTGGTTGTAACAGAGACCATGTGGGCTGCAGAGGCTTAACTATTTATTACCTGGCCCCTTATACATGAAGTTTGTCCACCTCTGCCAAAGAACTAACTCCCAGGCTTCCAGGAGTATTGGCTGGTGATGGGGGATAGACGATTGCTCTTGCCTGAGGGGCGCTGCCTTGCCCAGGAGCACAGACCCTCCCTGGGGCAGTAAAGATTCATTGTCTGATTGAGGCAGATAAAGGCTTGGCCCCCTTCCCTAAGCTGAGGATGACTATTAAGGACCGGGGCAGCTGCAGTGCTCCCCATGGGATCACCCGAGGCTTCTGTGGGAACTCGTCCCAGCTCAGCTTCTCCCTCTGCCTGGCCCTGCTACCCTTGCTGCCTCCCAGCATTGCTCCCAAGAACACTCCCAATGAAACCTCTGCACACAAGCCTGTGTCTCAGAGTCAGTTCCTGAGGGGCCCTGCCTAAGAAAGGGGTCTGGAAACATTCCCGCTAACTTTGGGTTGATGCCCAGAGGAATATTCCCTGAGGGCAAGAGTCCACTGGAAAGAGAGCCCTCAAAAGGGAGGAAGCCCAGGTTCACACTGTCTAAATTCTTGACTAAAGGCTCTGGGGTTGCCGGTGTTTCTAGTGTAGCTGCTGGCCAGAAGCAAATATAATTTCTCTCTAGAAGAAGACAACACTATCTAAAACATTAAATAATCTCTCCAATTCTTCAAATTCAATGTCCGACAGTTGCTAAAAATAACCAGGCATAGAGGAAGACAGTAACAAGACCCAAACGAAGGAAACGAAAGGTGATGGAGGGTTCAGACAGTGAGTTATCACACAATCTTTCAAATGAGCGTATGGGATATGCCCGGGGAAATGGAAGACAAGATGAACAGCTGATGTAGAAACATTGGCAACTAACAAAAGAAAACTAACAGCAAATAGAGAATTGAAAAATAGGCAAAGGAGGGTTCTGACCAGTGGTTCAGTGGTTAAGTTTGGTACTCCGTTTTGGCTGCCTGGAGTTCATGGGTTCAGATCCCAGGCATGGACCTATACACTGCTCATCAAGCCACACTGTGGAGGCAATCCACATACAAAATAGAGGAAGATTGGCACAGATGTTAGCTCAGGGCCAATCTTCCTCACCAGAAAAAAAATTAAAAATAAGCAAAGGGAATTAATAATTTAAGGGAAGGGTTTAATTCAAAATTAGATACAGCTGAAGAGAAAAAAGGAAACTGAAAGATAGGGCAGGAGAAAATATTCAGACGTACTTAGCAGTAATAGGGTTTAAAAAACACATGAAAGTAATAAGAGATGTATGGGATATGGTACCAAAGTTTAACATATGTGTCACTGAAGTCCCAGAGGAGAGGAAAGGAATATCATAAGGGGTCAATGTTTGAAACCAAGAATTTTCCAAAAGTGACTATAAATATCAAGTCATACCAAACAGGAAACCTAGGCAGAATAAGTTTTTTAAAAATCAAAATTAATCATAATATCAAAACCTTCTGGAAACCAGACAAAAGAAAAAAGGCGTAGAAGTCACTAGAAATAAAAGAAAATAATAAAATCAAACAGATTTCCTTCAAAGAAGCAACAATAAACTGACCGCTAATTTCTCAAGAGAAAAATGGAAGCCTGAAGATAATGAGAAAATTATCAAAGTGCTGAAATGAGAAAACAAATAGCAAAAGGCTAAGTAAGAAATCTTAATACATATGGAAAATAAACAACTAACTCTTAAATTAACTCTTCAGTCAAAACAATGCAGATGAAAATTGGAAAATGTTTTGAACTGAATGCTAATAAAAATAATACATAGTGGAAGTTATGAGATAAGGTGAAACTAATGCTTAAGTGGACATTTATGCTATTAAAGGTTATTAAATATGTTATTAAATTTATGTATTAAAATTTATGTTATTAAATGCAAATATGAAGAAAGAAAGTGTGTGTCAATGTAGAAAGATAAACTATGTTCTAGGTAACAATTTGTTTACCGGACTTGCAACATTTAAATAGTTATACCTATGCTTTGAGAACCTTCATTAACACTTTTAACCTTGGCCCTACAAATGTTCTGGATGTTTTGATTTGTGACAAAAATGTCACTGTAGTGGAGTGTGGATAGAATATCTTTTTAATAAATGGTTCTGGGTCACCGGATACCCATAAGGGAAAAAAGGCATTTTCTCTCCTACCTCATGTCATATACAAAAACCAATTTCAGATATATTAAGGTATTAAAAAATATCGCATCACAACCACACAGGGTTAATCCCAGGACTATAATAGGGTTAGAAAAACCTGTCAACGGGGTTATCACACTAAGAGAATAAAGGAGAAACTTTAACGATGACACCAGATGTTGAAGAAACATTCGATAAAAGTCAATGCTCATTCCTGATAAAAACCACTGAGAAAACAAAGACAGTAATGAAACACTCTTATCTTGATAAAATGTATTTACCGGAAAACTGAAGCAAGCATCATACTGAATAGTGAAAGATTAGTGATATTTTCTAAAAATCGGTTCAGCAAGGCTGCCCACTATATATCATTGTTTAATATTGTGCTAAAGGTTCTAACCAACGTAAAAATGAAAACAAAATAAGATGAGAAAATGACATTATGTATATGAGAATATTCTTTCCTACAAAAACACAAAAGCACAAACTGATAAATTGCTGGTACCCGTCATGAGCATACAGCACCTGTGACTGAATATATCAACCTATGGAAATCAATAGCTTCTCTATAACCAGCAACAACCAAATAGAAAATGTAATAGAAAAAAAAAAAGATTCCATCACAGCCAAGTAACAATGTAGAAGAATTCCAGACAATTCTAACCTGGAGAAAAAGTAAAAATTGGCCTGCACAGACAAGGCGACACATCTCATTGAATAGAGTAGACCAACACTCCAAAATCTCAGTGGCTTGGCAAAAATATGTTTATTTCTTGCTCAAATAATAGTTTTGTGTGGGTTTCTGGAATGTGGCATTCCACGTGGCAATCCAGGGACCCAGACTCCTTCTATCTTGTGACTCTGACCATCTGTGGCCCAGTTTCCCCTGATAAGTCTCTGTGTGCAGACAGAAGATAACGAACAGAGGGTGGGCACAGTGCAGATGGTTTCTCTGGGGCAGATGGAAGTGGCTTGTGTTGTTTCTGCTTGCTTTCTGTTTTCTGGAGCTTAGTTACGTGGTCACACCCAGATGGGAGGGAAGATGAGAAATGTCATCCCCTGTGTATCCAGGAGGAAAGGAAAAGTGGTTTAGCAACACGAACAAGTGTCTGCCACCTGGGGCAAGACTCCAGTTTGTGGGACATCATTTCTCCCTAAGAATCCACATGTTCCATCCACCTCTGAAGCAAATTCCAAGAGGTTTTATGATGGAGACTGATGGGCTGGTTGTCCAGTGTGTATGGACAAGTCGGGAATGAGAACAGTCAGTACAATTTTGAAAAGATACGCTGTGTGCGTGAACGTGGATGTGAGTTTGCCCTACCCAATGTGCCACAAAGGTAGGATAAGAAAAACAGCGGGATACCGGCGCAGCACAAATGCATGATGGAACAGAAGAGGCAATCTGGAACCACATTCACACACCAGGGACTTTGCACATAATGATATCAAATTAATAGATAATAAAAGAGGCATTTCAAGTCAGTGGGTACTGAAAGTCTGTTTATAAATGATGTTTGGGGGGCCGGCCTCGTGGCGCAGCGGTTGAGTGCGCACGTTCCGCTTCAGCTGCCCGCGGTTCGCCACTTCGGATCCCGGGTGCAGACATGGCACCGCTTGGCAAGCCGTGCTGTGGTAGGCGTCCCACATAGAAAGTAGAGGAAGATGGGCACGGATGTTAGCTCAGGGCCAGTCTTCCTCAGCAAAAAGAGGAGGATTGGCAGATGTTAGCTCAGGGCTAGTCTTCTTCAGAAAACAAAACAAAACAAACAAACAAACAGAAAAAGGATGTTTGGATAGTTGACTATCCACTTTCTAAAAAAAAAAAATGTAGAGATGGATCATAACTTACAGTACATGTAAAGAAATTTCAGTTTCCTTAAAAATATGTCAGGAAAATATTTATATGACCTGTGGCAGGGAAAAGCTTAGTGATATGAAAGAATTAGAAACCACATGAAAAAGACTGACAAATTCCTTGTGATAAATGACAAAATACACCAAGTTAATTGACAGCTGGCAGAATGATAAAAATATTTCCAATAGAAACAGCAAAAGGTTAATATTCAGAATTTACAAAAGATTCAAACAAATCAACATGAAAAAAGACAGCCAAGTAGAAAATAAAGAATATGAACTGTGAGTTCACTGAATATGAAATAAAATGGCCAATAAGCTCATTAAAAGATTCTCGAATACAGGGGCTGGCCTGGTGGCTCAGCGGTTAAGTTCGAATGTTCCCCTCAGGGGGCCTGGAGTTTGCCGGTTAAGATCTCGGGTGCAGACATGGCACCGCTTGTCAAGCCATGCTGTGGCAGGCATCCTACATATAAAGTGGAGGAAGATGGGCATGGATATTAGCTCAGGGCCAGTCTTCTTCAGCAAAAAAGAGGAGGATTGGCAGCAGTTAGCTCAGGGGTAATCTTCCTCAAAAAAAAAAAAAAGAAAAAAGATTCTAGAATACAAACTGAAGATTTTTTTGCCTTTTATATTAGAGAAAAAGTAGAAAAAAATAATAACATGAAGTGTGGAGGGGGATATGCTGTCTCTGCATTTCGGTGGAAGCGTGTGTTGATGAAGCCTTTTAAAAGGGCAGTTTATCAATCTAATCGGATAAAGATGCACAGACTCTGATCCAGTATTTACATTTTAGGTATCTGTGTGAAAGAAGAACCAACCATGGGTGTGAAACACTCATGCATGTAAAAAGAAATAAATTCTTCACAGCATTATCTGTAACAGCAAACACATGAAAACAAATTAATCAAGGGGGAAGTAGTTAAATTAATCACGGCAAATGCAATCAATGGAGAGTCATATAGCAGCTACAAATGGAGGTAGATTTACAAGGCTGCCTTGCAAAATTAATAAGGGTATACTGTTAAGTGAAAAAAGCAAGTCACTGAGAGGGTGTAATGTGATCTAGAAGACACGGGTACACACAGGTACACAGGAGAGAGAAAGACGGGAGGGAGGAGAGCGGGGGTCAGGGGAGAGAGCGTTAGGGGTCACACCAAACAGGCTGCTTTGATGGCATCTGGTCAGATGAGCGCAGAGAAGAGGGGGGGCACGAGATGAAGAGACATCCCACTTTTGCCCTGTCTATTTCTAGAATCCCTTTAAAATGAAAATGCATCACTATGTTAAATACATAATAAACAACACAGGATGAAGGGATTAAGCGTGTTGCCTACCTCCCTCACTTGTTCTCCCCTTTCTCTCTTATTAGAAAAATCCTTGCCTGCGCTAGCATTTCCTACACAAACCCCGACCTTCCCTGCCCTTCTCCAGCTCTCAGGTTGTCATCAGCGGTTTGGCAGCGTGGGGAGGACGCATCCACGCGTCTACCAATGCCTATCAGTTGCCTCTGAGAGAAGGGGAATAAAGGCTTAGAGCTGGACCCATCACAGGAGGCTCCCTGGGCTCGGGTTCCGTCGAGCCATCCCCAGACGCCCAGGAACACAGCGCGGGGGGTCTGCTTCCACAGACCTACCCACTCATCAGTATGGGTGATGTTTTCCCTCTGTGTTTCTCAAGGAGATTCGGGGAGCCTCAGGAGGCCCTCTCCTTGCCCCCTTGGTGCCACCTTGCTGACTCTCTGCTCTTGAAACTCTTTATTGATCCCTACTCTGGCTGGTCTTCAGCTCTCTGGTTGCCCTTTTTCTCTCCTTCTTGCATTTCTCTTTCCAAATGTTGGGATCCCGTATGCTTCAATGCTGATGATCCTTGCTGCTTTCTCGTTACCTTTCATACCCAGAGCCTCCTCTGTCCTGTCTGGAACATGATTCCCAACTCTGTCTCCAGTCCTAACCTCTTCCAAGCACTCAACAGCCGTGGGGCGTCTCCACCTGCGTGTCCTGAGGCCACTGCCCTCGATCTGCTGGCTGAAGCACTTCTGCCTGCCTGCCTGCCCTGACTACCTGCTCACACCTACCGGGGAGATTAGCCACCAGCTGACTCAGGTCCAGGGTCGCAGCTGCTCTGGGGATCCAGGAATCCTGCGCACGCCCCCACAAGGCCCTCCCTGGCCTCCCCTCCAGAGTTCTCAGGAATTCTGCCACGGGAGGTTTGCACACTCACATCCTCATTTTGGAAAGCTTGCTGGCTTTTCACGTGTTCTCAGAGCTTCCGCCCACAGGGCGTATCTTCCCCGTGTACCCTAAATGCAGGAGTGTGAAACTATGAGGGAATGGAATGGATCCAGGTAACCACAGAACAACGGAAACCAGCATTCTCCACAGCTGTTACGTGTCTAACATTCTGCTGGGTCCTTCACACACAAAATCTCTAATTCTCGAAATAACCTTGGGAGAGTGAAAATTATATGAAATTTAATATGAGAAAAATATACTCAAATTGTATTCTCAATTTTTGCTAACGGTTTGGCCTTGGGAAAATTACTTAAACTCTCTTAACTTTCATTTAGAGTTTAGAGATCCATGGAATTAGACCAGTTTTACAAGTAATTATTGAGGAAATGCTGTGTGGCTGGCACTGTGCTGGGCAATATGGATCAGACAGAGGTCGTCACCGCGCAGTCCTGCGTTTCCGATCATTCATCGCCTAACAGCAAGCAAATGGAATTTGCACAAACTAAACAAATGTAGTCTTGTGACCCGTCATTAAGTGCCCATGCCACGACGGACACCGTGATGAGCGGTGAGGATGCCGAGATTTGCTTCAAACATCGCAGTGATATGATGGAAGAACAATTGTCTTGCTATCAGGAAAAAATCCAGGTTCTGTAAGTTACCTACTGTGAGAATTAGGGCGAGTCTTTCAAACGTAGCAGTTTTGTCGTTTGGAAAAAAGGACTAAGATACCTGTACCTCATCCACGTAGAGTTTCCACGATTCTCAAATAAACAGACTAGACAACTTGAAAATACATTTTCTCCACATGGCATTCACAGATATATGGATAAAATGTAACAGAAATCCTCTACATGCATAGTTGAGCTTGTATGAAATGAAGGGACATCCCAGGGAAGAAAATTAAAGAGGATCTCAAACAGCACGGTTTGCTAACACTGTGGTTCCCTAGGGGTATTTTCCAACTTAGAAACTAATACTTTGTTTTAAACCAAAGAGATAAATCTTTGGGTCCATGCAAGGGAGAGAGACATAAAAGTGACTCCTGTATAAGTGTGGGAAACTTGAAGACCTGCACATTCACTAGAAAACAACCCAGAATAAAAATCTTCCTGTCAACAAAGAGGGAAATGTGACCAGCTCAATCAGGACTTCAGGCAAAAATAAAAAAAGTGGGGCCGGCCCGGTGGTGCAGCGGTTAAATTCTCACGTTCTGCTTCAGCGGCCCGGGGTTCGCTGGTTCGGATCCCGGGTGCAGACACGGCACCACGTGGCAAGCCATGCTGTGAAGGGGGCCCAGATATAAAGTAGAGGAAGATGGGTACGGATGTTAGCTCAGGGCCAGGCTTCCTCAGCAAAAAGAGGAGGACTGGCAGCAGACGTTAGCTCCGAATAAATGCAAATGGATTAAAGTCACAAATTTAAGACTCAGAGGTTGAAATTATATAAAAAACTTCTAGTGGAATAATATTTATAAGGGACACATTTAAACATATACATACATTGAAAAGTCAAAAAAATAACTCAATAGTATGTCAGACTAAATAGAAAATAAATAGCAATGCTGCATTCAACAATGCTCTAGGTCACTTTGTTTTTTCTAATGCTGGGCCATGGCCAAACCCCAACAAAACCCCATAGATTGAAGTCAGAGTAGGTTATCTGAACACAGTGGAATTCATCTAGAAACCAACTAAAAAGTAATTAGAAAAACCCTCGCTTCTGAGAACTTAAATTATACATTTCTGAATAATCTATGGGTCCAAAAAATCAAAGAAGAAATTAGAAAATTTGTTGGCTGTTAAGAAATAACTTGTCCAACTTTGTGGGCTGGAGTTAAAGCCGGGCTCAGAGGGAACTCTACACCTTGAATACTTATCCTGGAAAAGGAGAAAGGACAATTTTAGGAAGCAGATGTTGAAAAGAAGATTCAAGTAAATATCCAGTAGAGGAAAAATCAATAATAATGGAACAGTTTTAAAAATCAACTTCATGTCAATAAATTTTTAGATATAGATGAAAATGAAGAATTTCTCCCTAAAATATAACATCATACAAATTCAAAAAGAAAAAGAAATCCTGACTTTGTCAATAGCCACAAAAGGAGCTGGATCAGTAGTCAAAACTCTGGCATGTCAGTGATTTCCACTCTGGTTAGGACATGGAAGGTTGTAAAAGTCCTTAATTCCCAGGGTATTACCAAGAAAAGCCCAGACAAAGGTATTACGCTTCTTGATAAGAAGAGTGAAGAGCAAGTGAAGAGCCAGCTCGGTGAAGTGCTTTCCAGAGAGAGAAGACTTTCATGGGTACACAGAGAGCCCATCAGCTTTCTCACCTGTATACCTGGGGCAGGTGCCTGCTCTGAGCACAGACAGGGGGCCCAGAGGCTTGGAAGGAATGAAGGAATGCTAGTTCAGTTTTGGATGCCAGTGTGGGCTGGCAGGCTGGAGAGGGGTCCCCAAAGCCCAAATCCAAGAAGAGATCAGTTGACCCATTGATCACTCCCCAAGGCTTCTCCCTTCACACAGTTTTTCCAAGAAAGCAGTGGAGGAGGAGGCCTGGCAGACAGAAGGAGATCCAACTGCTGTTGTAGCAGTCACTGCCTCTCAATGCACGTGGAGTTGAGTGGGCAGCCATCCCTTCCGGATCTGATACTGAGGAGAGAAAACGTGCTATGCCTTTGGAGGTGGGGGGTTGGCTTAGTCACAAGTTAAATCAGTCTGATTAAAGTAGAAACTCAGATCCAGCTCGGCCCGACTCTGTGACACCCAGTTATCAGCCCCTCACCCATCCCCCAGACGGAGAAGGGCCTCTCTGAGAAGCACACCAGAAAGATCGCCCATAACGCGACAGAGCGAATGCTCCAGTCTCCAGTGCTCCTTAATGCACAATGTCCGAAACAGAGTATTACAATTTACGAACATTCACAAGGAAACCACACACAGAAACAGGGTGAAAGATGCCTGATGCATTATAATTAATAGCCAAGGACTTTAAAATGACTTTGCAAATCTTTAATAATTTAAAGGGAAATATATATCTATATGTTATATATGTCTATTATATAGGTATATAGATATATTACATATGCCTATTGTATGTGGATATCTATTATATGTAAATTTTGTGTTTTATTTGCATATATTTTACTATAAGTATACATTCCACCATACACACTTCCTATTCTTTTTGCTTCAAGTGGTCCATTTTCTTTTAAGTATTTAAGACAAGAGAACAAAATATGCAGTCTTTAAATTTGCCCATATATATAGCTATGTCTCTATACACATATATATGATGGACCAAGGGATGGAGTATTTCAGAACAAAAATGGAAATTCTAAAAGGGACCAAATAGAATTCTAGCCTGAAAAATATATACCTGAAATTTAGAAAAAAAAATAGGTTTAAAGCAAATTAGAGACTGAAGAAGAAAGTATCATTGAAGTTGAAGATAAGTCAATACAAACTTCCCAAAATGGAGCAGAAAGAAAACATAGTGAACAGAAAATGGAACAGAGCATCAGGAACATGTGGTGTAAAGAAATCTGTCGAATATACATGAAGCTGGAGTGTAAGGACAGGACAGAGGAAGCGGGCAGTAAAATATTCAAAGAAAGACTTGCTGAACTATTTTTCCAATTTGGTGAAAAGGAAAATCCACTCACAGATCCAAGAAGGTCAATGAAAACCTGAGACAAAGAGAAAATGATAAACGCAGCCAGTACAGGGCGAGGTTGCCACATCCCGTGAGGCAGGGCAACCACAAGAATGCCAGCTGACTTCTCATCAGAAACGGCACAGGCCAGGAGAAGGGGAAATGATGCCTGGTGGGGGCCAAGGGGGCTGGAATTTGCGAGGCTGGTATGGGAGAGGAGGGGGCCACCCAGACAAAAGGCTCCAGACATCTGCATGGACGCTCCCTTGAGACATTGGCCAAGTATCAGTCTGCAGGTGAGGCTCCATGAGACAGGTCCAAGAAGAGACGCTGTGAAACGGACCCTGAGAAAGAGGGAAATAAACGTTGTAAGAATTAGAAAGAATTCTTGATATTTCTAGAAAATATTATGAGACATGTAGATAACCAAAGGAATCCACAGACAAATTATTACAATTAATGAGAAATTATAAGATGTAAAGGCAATAAAAAATCAATCACATTTTTGTGTTCTGAAGACAATGAAAATGGCAATTAGGGGTTGGCCCCATGGCTGAGTGGTTGGGTTGGTGTGCTCTGCTTCGGTGGCCCACGATTTCGCTGGTTCAGATCCCGGGCGCAGACATGGCACTGCTCCTCAGGCCACACTGAGGCGGTGTCCTACATGTCACAACTAGAAGGACCCACAACTGAAAAAAAAAAATATACAGCTTTGTGCTAGAGGGATTTAGGGGAAAAAAGCAGAAAAAAAATAAAAGCTTAGCAACAGTTGTTAGCTCAGGTGCCAATCTTTAGAAAAAACAAAGGCAATTACAAAAACAACAAAAATTACAAGACACCTAGGAATAAATTTAACAAAACAAGTGCAAGACTTTATTGAGAAAAAATATAAATCTTGATTAAGGACATTAAAAAGAACTAAATGGATGGAGGGAGATAAATGTGCATAGAGAGACAGGCTCCATATAGTAAATATGTCCCCTTTCACAGCCTAATGCACAAAGTTGAAGGAAATCCAATCAAAATCCTATCAGGGTCCTTCACAGAATACATCAAGTTGATTCTGACTTTACCTGGAAGAGCAGAAGGTTCAGGACGTCGGGGAGAATTTGCCACACCAGTTACAATGATTTACTATAAAAAACGTCTATGTAAGACCATGCGCTATTGGCAAATGGCAGAGACAGAATTTCAGATATTAGAAGAAAACATAGAAACATATCTTTATGATTTCACAATGAATATTGCATTTTTCCATTAGTCTTAAACTGCGCAAATCAGGAAGGAAAATATGGATAAATTCAATGGCACTGCAAATCGAAAGCTTTGTTCTAAAAAAGACACTATTAACGAAATTAAAATAGAGGACACCACCTGGAAGAGGTTTTCGGCAATGTGTGTAGTTGACGGAAGATTAGCATCCAGACGGCATAAAGGACTTTCGCCAATTCAGGAGGATACAGAACCACAGTCGAAAATGGTCAAAGGACATGAAAAAGTATTTCATAGACAAAGAAATGACAATTTTGAATAACCAAATGAAAAATGCCCAAACTCGCTAATAACGAGGCAAATACATGTTCTTGTCTCAGTAAGTTGCAATTTCATACCTGCGGGTCTCTCCCACATTCGTACCTTGCAATCTTAATACCCAACGTGATGATGCTAGGAGGTGGGGCCTTTGGAGGTGCTTCAGGCCTGAGGGTGGAGCCTTTATGAATGGGATTCCTGCCCTTGTAAAAGAAACCCCAGGGAGCTCTCTCCCCCCTTCCACCAGGCAAGGACAGGGAGAAGGCAGCCGTCTGCAACCTGGTCAGAACCTGACTGTGCTAGCATGTTGATCCTAGACACACTCTGAAGGGGTGGGGAGGGTGTGAAGCAACGGGACACACCCACACCTGGCAGGCGTGGGAATCTCTACCACTGCTTTGGAGCTAAATTTCTCAATGACTGGTAATTCTGAGACGCATATATCCTATAACCCAGCAACTGCCCTTGTAGTTATAAACTCAGCCTTTAAACAAGTCATGAGGAACCCCGTACAGGATTGGGCGCCGCAGTTCAAATTAGTGTGACGCAAGAGAAAATTGGAAACAGAATTGGAAGATCAAAAACCCACCAAGAGGAGAGTGGATGAATACGTTGTAGTATATTCATACAATAGAATGCTCTACGAAGAAAATGAGTGAACCAGGATCATGTGTAGCAGCATATGCAATTCTCAGGAATATAGTGCTGAGAAAACAATGGGGCTGCAGAAAGATCCATAAATTTACATTTCATGTGTTTTTGTAAAGAGGGAAATAGACTGTAATGTGCAGGAATGCACACAGATGCGGAGAAAGCATGACGCAGGCCGTGGACTCCAAGGAGCCTCAGCTTCCGGACCGCAGCACCTCTGGGGAGAAGGCAGTGGGGCGGATCAGCAGTGGGCGCACAGGGTCCTCACCTGTAGGTGAGTTCGTTTATTTGGGAGGACAGAGTGGTGGACAACCTTAATTGCTGTGTTTTGTATCTTTCCTCCTTTCTTGTGTCACCAACGTCACACCGTCCCTGGCATAGATCACGTTGGAGCTCCGCGGACTTTGGCTCCTTTCCTCGGACACACACACTCTTTCTTGGTCCAGGGCCTCTGCCTCAGCTCTTCCCGCCCCTTCAGATCATTTTCCTCCTGATGGTCACCCAAGCAGGTCCATCTTTCTTTCCCATCTCAGCCCAAATGCACCATGTCAGGGAGGCCTCCCTGATCACTATGCTAAGAGGACACCTCGTCACCCTGGCACGCCTCCCAGGTTTCATTGTCTACACAGCACTTACCACTACCTGAGAGTTTGCCTTATTTGCATTTAAGGACACTAAAAAGAACTAAATAAATGGAGGGAGATAAATGTGCTCAGAGAGACAGGCTTACTATTCAGCTTAATGGTCAGCTTTAGCTTACTCCTGTCTTCTCTCCCCAGAATGTAAGCAGGCCTTGAACAGCAGGCTTCAGGGCATAGAACCGTGCCCTGTACATGGTGGACATTCCTAGCAGACATTTCACTGAATGAATGAATGAGTTATTGAGATAATGGATATGAGAATGATAATCACACAATGCAACACCCATGTAAGTGACAAATAAAAACGGCAAGCAATAGCATATATTGGAGAATATGAGGAAGCCATTTGGTATAAACCTAATTTGGCCTGACCTTGTCTTTCCAAAAGGGCCTGACCTGGCCGTTGAGCATGCATTGTATATCTGCTTTAGACATTCCCTATGGCAAGAACAAAGGCCCTTGAGATACAGGTGAAACTTCCCTCCCCCTCCCAATGTTGGCATTCCCTTAAGGATTAAGCGTCTTTCCTTAGGCTAGGAACTGATTGCTGTGCTCACCTGTGACCCCCAGCTCAAGACAAAAGACTTGCCTCCTGCTACGCCCTCCGAGAGGGCAGACCCACTACCTGCTGTGTCCATCAAGCGCTGTGCCAACAGGGCAATCTTGCGACTATAGTGGGAGGGACATTTCAATCATAGGTGAAACGTCCTGTTTGAGGGTATATAACCACTCTGTACACCTCACTTCTTTGGTGCCCTTTCTTCCTTTGGGAAGAAAGACCCTGGGCCATGGTTCTCAGATTACAGCTCAGAATAAACTCACCCAAGTTTTCATTTATAGATTGGTTAGGGATTATTTTCGTCGACAATATGTATTACTTTTTCTCATAATTTCCCACATGGTAATTGTGACGAGCCCTTCCCCAGCCCTGGGAGGTGGTATTGATGCGGGGTTGGTGAGCCGAGGAGTCGAAAGAAAGATTTCTTTGACTCTTAAGATCTGGCAGTAGTACTCTTTTATTTAGAGAATAGTATAGAATAGCATGGGGACAGGACCCATGGGCAGTCAGAGCTTCTGCTGCCACCAAGGGGACACGACCCATGGGCAGTCAGAGCTTCTGCTGCCACCAAGGGGACACGACCCATGGGCAGTCAGAGCTGCTGCGTGGGGACAGTACCCACGGGCAGTCAGAGATGCTGCTGGCATGGGGAGCTGCTGCTGCCGCCGCTGGCATGGGGACAGGACCCATAGGCAGGCAGAGCTGCTGTCGGCATGTTGCTGCTGCTGCTTCTGCTGCCTCTGCTGCCTCTGCTGCCGCTTCTGCTGCAAAGTTGGGTGGAGAGTAAGGCTAAATTTAAGGCATAGGTATGTGAGTTATCTCTTTACAAGACAAAGGAATATGTAAAAAAGTTAAAATGGTATCAGTGCCCATAGGGTCCAGCCATTTGGCTGTCCCACAACTTTTAGATAAGAATCAAACCGGATTGAGTAAATGGCAGAAGTCGCTGCTTGAATATTATCCTCAGCTAAAGACAAAGGAGGATTTGGGGGGGCGGAGGTGGTCAGTTACATGAGGTTGCCAGACAGTAAACAACTTAAGTTCTTGCCTCTGGCATTAAGAGTTTCTAGAGATAAGGCCATCCCCCTTCTTCCTGGCACAGAGAGGGAGGCATCTTTACAGATAGAGGTTTCCCTTAGAAATGTAAATGTTTCCCAACAAAGGGACAAATTCCACTCCTCCAAGCCTGATTCTCATCTGTAGTTTTAAAATTAACCAGCCTAAAAATCCTCATCAGTATGTACACTCAGGAGCCTGCGGTGAGGGCTTGGAGGGAAGGGAGAAATGCTTTTGGAAGCAGGGGCTCCGGTTATGCAAGGATAGAAAGTTCCAGGCCTGCCTAGTGGAGAGGTGCTATCAGTGAGAGCCAGAGGGCAGATCGTCACAGCCAGATCCCCAAGGGGACCCCCAAGGGTCCATGTCTCCCCTACTGAAAGTGATATTGTGATTTTATCTTAAGAAATATATTTGGTCTTCGTCTAGTTGCTGGCACAGAGTTCCTAAAACCACTGGAATTTCCTAAATGAGGAGAGCCACAAAGTTGTCTTTTGTTACGTTAATGAGGAGACTCTTGGAAAGCCCTTAGGTGACCTTAGGGTGGGTGCTGGTTACCAGGGGACCTGACCCTGTGATTAGAGGATTAGAAATTTCAGTCCTGCCTCTTGACCTCCAGGGCAGGGGGAGGGGCGGGAGGTTGAGTTCAATGACCAATGGCCAAGGATTTTGTTACTGGACCAAAGGTGGGTTAGTCTTCCGACAAAGCTCTACCTGGCAAGAGTTAAATCAGACTCTCCACCAGAAGTAGTTGTCACACAAAGTAGGATACATTTATAGCAAATAGGAGGCCACGCAGAATCATTTCCAGAGTCATGGTGTCCCCAAACAATGGGAAGCAGGGACATTTATTTCAGGTGAGGAATGACTATTCAAAAGGCAGAGGTGGGTAAAACATACTTCCACATACACTGCAGGTCATGGCAATGAGGCCTAAGCTCCTCCCAGAGAGGAGATCTGAGCATTAAAAACGAGGCTAAGGTCATAGGCCTCACTCTTGCGGTGGGGCTTGGTCTGGTTCAGGGCGTTGGTGATCACATCTTTTAAACAGTCAAATGCTTCCAAACCCACTCTTGAGTTCCTCAGGGCATTGGTTGGTGACAATTTCATCACTCACGCCTGTGCAATGAAGCTCTCATAAAAACCCAAAAGGATGGGGTTTGGAGAACTTCTGGGTTGATAAACACGTGGAGATGTGGGGAGAGTGGTGCCTGGAGAGGGCATGCGAGCTCCGAGCCCCTTCCCCACACCTGCCCCGTGCGGCTCTGCCATCTGGCTGTTACCGAGTTACATCCTTTTATAATAAGCCAGTAATCTGGTATGTAAAATGTTTTCCTGAG
The DNA here is from genome assembly GCF_041296235.1 of Equus asinus. NCBI lineage: Eukaryota > Metazoa > Chordata > Mammalia > Perissodactyla > Equidae > Equus > Equus asinus. The sequence goes on along the minus strand of NC_091793.1, from coordinate 14,734,903 downwards.
TTCTGTGAGCCACTCTAGCAAATTAATCAGACCCAAGAAGGGGGCCATGGGAACCTCTGGTCTATAGCCCACTCCGTCAGAAGCACAGGTGACTGACTGCCTGGACTTGAAATTGGCATCTCAAATTCATGGGGGTGATGTGGGCTCTGCCAGCCAAGGAATTCAAAGAAAGATTTCTTGGACTTTCAAGATCTGGCAGTAGTGCGTGCGCCTTTATTCAGAGAATAGCATGGAGTAGCTTGGGGACAGGACCCATGGGCAGGGAAGGGCTGCAATCATGGGTTGAGGGTAGGGTTAAATTTATAAGGCATAGGTATGTGAGTTATCTCTTTACAAGGTGAAGGAAAGATCATGAAAAAAATCCTTAGAATGGTATCAGTGCAGGTGGGGTCTGGTTATGGGGTGGTCCTATAACTTTGGATACGAATCAGGTCGGATCAGGTCAGGACGTCCTAGGCATCCCGGAGGATGGTAAAGATCTGTATGCAGGGCAGGATTCTTGGGCTTCTCTCCCTGGGGCAGCCTTGATCCTCATGGTGGCCGGGGTGGAGGAGGGGTCAGTCTTGTGGGACTAAGCCTTTAGCCTGTGGCATTTGATGCTGTCTCCAGATAGATAGCATCAGAATTGAGTTGAATTGTAGGATACCCTCCTGGTATCAGAGAATTGCTTGGTGGTGTGGGGAAACCTCACATTGGAAAAAACCTCACACATTGGAAATTGGAGTCAGAATCCTACTGAATCAGGGCATTTGACCCATAGAATTGAGAGAAAATGACCAGGTCATGAAAGTCATTTCAGCATCCATTTGGAGCTCAGAATTGCTGGCTGTGAGGGAAATTAGCCAATGCCCCATGAAGGCCCTCAGGCAGCCCCATGGAGAGTTCCCAATGGATCAGAACTGAGGCTCCCAGCCAACAGCCGGCACCAAGTTCTACCTATGTGGATCCTCCATTCCTCATCAGAGAAGCATGGCCCTGTGAGAACTGCCCAGAACTCATGGAACTTGCGAGCATGACAAATGGCTGGTCTATGTTACTACACATTGGGGCAATTTGTCACGCAGCACTGGATAACTGCAACAGACACTTGGCACGGTGGTGGAAACACGATCCATGCTAGGAAAGTGGGGGCTGCTGCCATCCTCAAATAAAGGCACTGCCATTTTCTGACAGTTGTCCTAGATTACTCCAGGACACTGTGCCCCTCCAGCTCAGTCCCCACCTCCAGTGCCCTCCGGGGCTGCCCTGCCCAGCAGAAGCTCTGTCAGATGGTGGCTGACGGGCTGACACCACCAGATCCCGGTTGTGATCGCCTGCACGTTAAGTCCTACAGAGAAGGCAAGGAGAACAAGACACACACAGTAATCACAGGGCAGGGCCCACCTTTGTACCTGTGCAGGACACGACCAGAGAGTGACAGTGACCTTGAACGCCCTTCATGAGCTCCTTCCTTCATAGCCCAACTCTGTGACTATTCTTCCCCCTCTGTGGCTCTTGCAGCTTGTAATAAAATTTAATAAAAAAGTCCTTCCTTGGGAATATCTTTTTTCTCTGAGCAGCTCTTTGTTTCTCGCATCCTCCAAGCGCCTATCTAAGACAACAGGGTCTGGCTGAGGAAGGGGTAGGGACATCAGTCTGCATCTTAAAGAGCCCAGTCAAGGCTTGTGCCGGAATGGAATGATTTGTGCACAGCTTCTCAGGAAGACAAGATGCTGCTTCTCTGCTCTGCCTACTAAGAAGGCCTGGATTTCATAAGTAAGTAGATAAATACAACGCACCGAAGGTGGCCAGAGATGGCAAGAGCACACTATTCGTTAACTTCCCCGCTCCCTAATAGGATCACAATGGGCTGAGCAGCATTTCTGCTTGAGTACCCCCCGACAAAGCTGGGCCTCAGCGACCTGGGAATCCCATATTAGGCTCCTGGCTGCCCTGGAGTCTGGCTGTTTGCTCCTACAGGTAAGACTTACGCAGAAAGGCATCCAAGCCATGTGCCAGGAGGTCACACACACCCTGTACGAGCTGGCTTGGGCGACGTGGCTGATGGGCAGCCTCTGCGCTTAACCCTTCCCTCATGAGGCTCTCAGTGTCCAGGGTGGAGGTGGGGGCAGTGGAGCCAGGCTTACCGCCGGCAGCCCTCCCCAGGCTGACCAGCACTGCAGGCGGCCAGCACTTTACAGCCGTAGGCAGGAGCCAGCGTCGTGGAAATGGATCGATAGACGCTGCTTTTGGAAAGAACATGAGCAAGCAGGTATGTGAGGATTGAGAGCGGGCATCTTGAGCTGCCAACGTGTGCCCAGAGCAGCACGGAGCTCCCAGGACAATGAACACAGCTCAGACCCCAGGCAGCGAGGAAATGCAGGCCACGCTGGCCTCAAGACGCTGTCTTCCTGTTCCTGCCATCACAGAGTTTTCATCTTGCATTTTGCTGGAAATCAATGTCAGGCCCGTTGCCCCCGGCACCTGTGTGGAGGTGGTGGTGCTCTCACACGGCAGACCAGGGGTTTTGAACTCTTCATTACATTTGGAGAGAAAGACCCCCTGTGCACCGTTTCCACCAGGTGGATGCTCCATGACCCTCAGGAACAGAGAGATGGAGCTCAGAGTGGCACAATCAGATACCTATCATCCACCGCACCCACAAATTCTGTTCTAACCAAGCTTGTTCAGACCGAGTACAAATTGTACCTGCATGACAAAGCTGTTGAGGTTGCACACATGCCTGGCCCTCTCCCACCTGATCCTGGGGTGTCTCCCCCCGAGCCCGGGCCTCTCACCTAAGCCTGGTGTCTCTCCCCGGAGCCTGGTGCCTCTCACCTGAGCCTGGGGTCTCTCCTCCACGAGCCTGGGGTCTCTTACCTGAGCCTGGGGTCTCCTACCTGAGCCTGGGGCCTCTCTCACCTGAGCCTGGGGTGTCCCACCTGAGCCAGGGTCTCTCACCTGAGCCTGGGGTCTCCCACCTGAGCCTGGGGCCTCTCTCACCTGAGCACACATCTATGGAGCTCCCAATCCTCTGCCAGTCACCCTAGAAGTTTGGCTCCTCTTCCACTAGGCCAAGAATTCTTCATTGGTGTCCCATCCCTGGCTGGAATTAGGTCCCAAATCCTTAGCCTGGCCTTCAAAGCCTTCTCTATACTGCCCCCCCAGATTGTCCCCCTGATTCTTCCATGTCCCCTCCATGTGTCCCATACGCTCACTACACCAGACCCTGCTCAAGTACTCCCTCCCCACCTTGAGGCAGGACAGCAGAGTGGTGAGGCCACGGCCTTGGCCTTCAGACAGACCTGGAATCTGATTCTGCAATCCGTACGAGCCTCAGTTTCTTCATCTATAAAACAGGGGTAATGTGCTGGTCCCTGCTTCCTAGAGTTGGTGAGGGGATGAAAGGTGGACATCCATAAAATGGTGCAACGCCAGCACACAGCTCACGCCCAGTGACTAAGCGCCAACGGTCATTCCACGATTCCCTCAACTCGAAACATGGTTCTTGTTGTCTTCTTCCTCCTCCTCCTTATCATCATTCTTACCTTTCTCTCAGTATCCTGGAATCTTCTCGATGCTTTCTGTCCTGCCCCGACTCAGTGCCCCGCACTGTTTCCCAGCCTCTGCTAGAGTCTCTGAGCTGAGGATCCCGGTGCCCACAGCCTGGGGAGCTGGACAGCTCTGACAGCACCCAGATGCCAGTCCCCTGGCTGGAAATCCTTTGAGGGACGTCTGTGACAGCTGAGCCTTGCTCTACCCCTCTCAGAGGCTGGCCTCAGCATAAGCAGTTTCATGTGACAACATTTCGTGGTTCTCTAAATGTCCGTTTTCCAATCTGTCAATAAAACCAAATAAACAAGCTATGGAGGCAAGACAATTACTGTGGGCAGATACAGCAAGATGCCCATAAGCCAGAAGGGGTGCTGTCTCCAGGCAGGTGCTGAAGCTTAGGAACACTAAAGTGGGTAAGAGTTACCACTCATTGTCCGGGGTCCTTTAAGATGCCATCATGTGCATTTTAGATGTGGTGACACCCGAGGTGTAGGGAGATTACCTCCCACAGCACAGCAGGAGCTAGACAGCAGGCCATGGGACTCCACCCAGGTGCTCTTTCCACCACAACAGAGACCAGTCTCAGACGCAGAGAAAACCGAGCCCTGCCTGTATAGAGACAAGCTCAGTATTGCCAGTTCCTGCAGCACGGAGTCTCCCCAGAGGCATCCTGGTTCCTGGGCCATCCTTGTTCCTGGCCTGGTCATGCTGGTTCCTGGCCTGGGGCATCCTGGTATCTGTCCTGGGACGTCCTGGTCCCTGGCCTGGGCATGCTGGTTCCTGGCCTGGGCATGCTGGTTCCTGGCCTGGGGCCTCCCGGTGGCCAGCCTGGAGCAGAAGTACCTGTGCAGGAGGTCATAAGGGACTGGATAAAGGAGTGAACGCTTCTCACGAATGTTCTCCTTTCCAGGGTCCTTTGAGGCTGTTCTACTCATGGGATTCTCATTGTGACCCTGTGAGGGTCAGAGAACAGGGGTGTCCCTAGGTTAGCCAGGACCCTCAGCCCGTAGTTCTCTGTGAATATCAGTGTGGTCATCAGTGTCACCAAATAGAGTTTTCTGAGAAAGATGGGTTTCTAGAGGGTGGAGAGAAGTGAGCTGTCAGCCAGTCCCGTGCGGCTCAGACCAGTTTCCCCAGAGCCACTCGGCGATTGCAGTGCTACACTGTGTGCACAGAATATCCCCGGGCAGGGTCTTGAAAGTCCAGACTCCAGGACCCGCTGGCCTGCCCATCTCCCTCCACCCAGGGGCCTGATCTTCACGCACACAGGCTCTTGGATCCAGAGGACCCCACAATGCCAGCCTTGGTAAGCAACCCCACCTCCCTGCAGCCCACATGCTCCCAGCACCTGGGCCACCGGCTACCCCAGCGCAGAGCCCCTCCTGCCTCCGATCAGAGCCATTTGTACCCTGGACTTATTTTCCTCCTGGAGCCTGAGTTCTCTGAGGTCAGGGAGTTGGAGGCGCTAATCCTAGAAGCTGCCACTTCCTGAGCACCGTTAGTGCCCCCAGCCAGGTCTCAGGTACTCCACCTGAGATCTCCACCATCCGATCTCCCGGCAGCTGGCTGGAGGGGGCTACCATACTCTGAGACACAGCTTCTGCTCTGCGGTGCTACAGAATGTGATGCCAGAGTTTTAGTAAGAGCTTCTGGGGGGTGGGAGGTGGGGCACTGGTGGGAATAAAAGGGTCTCATTAAATGTACACGTGTGTCATAAGATGTCCAATTTCAAAAGCACATGCCTTGCGACGGCGGTGATGTGGCACTGGTGAGCTTGCTGGGCGAGGAGACAGGGCAGCAGAGAAGGAGGTAACCTGCGCACTGAAGCTTCCCTGCAACGCCAGCTCCCCTGCACGCAGGACTTTCAGGGACAGTGTGGCCGGGTGGCAGAGCCCTCACACAGACTGTGAAGTAAGACAGAAATGGGCTGCGATGCCAGCTCTGCCCTCCTTAAGCCACGGAGCCTGGGAGAGAGTCCGTTAAACTCCCCCAACCTCAGTTTCCCCGGCGTCACTTGGCAGGGGGTCCGCGTTTACCTGCCGTGCCAACATCCCAAAAGCTCTGAAAACCAGAAGTGCTTGTGGAGCTCGTGTAATGGCAAAGCCTAGCCTGGCCTGACCTGGGATCCTTTGGCGGCAAATCTGACCTGAGCTTCCTGAGGTTCCTTGTCATCCCTGACTGACCGGGTCAGCATGAATGACGAATGCTTCGCTGCAGAACTACCGCTTACTGTGTTGGATTACGGCCCTTGTCCCTGACCCCCTGGGAGTGTCACTTAAAGTGCTTTACGTGCATCATATCACCTTTTAAATGTTGAAGAAGGCTGAATTCTAAACGTATCTGGTTCCAAGGGTCCAGGCGTAGGTGGACCCTATTATCTTAATTAGAGCTCCATCCAGCAGACCGGCCAGGGGCTGTCATCTCCATCCAGCAGGCTTCCATCTGTGCCTTGCCCCTGTTCCCACCATTCGCTGAAACAGCCAGGACTGGGGCATAGCTCTTTGGGTTCTGGTCAACGTGTGTTTTGGGTCCCCGAGAGCATTTGGAAGCACCTTCTAAGAAACGATGTGATGGTGGGGAGGCTGCATCCGAGAACCATCCCCAAGGTTCCCTTGGCCACCTGGAAGGGTCTCACCCTCTTAGGGTAAAACAGCAGACCAGGGATGAGTACGCCAAGTGGAGGAGGTCCAGGTCGGAGACTCAGGAGTTGGGGTCAGAGGTCGAGCTAGCACAAGTGTTACTAAGTAACATCTTCATGAGGATGTCTCTTCCCAAGCCGCAGTCTGCTCACACCCAGGGCGGGGCCGCCTTGAGCTCGGCCCCGGGATTACCTTCCTGCAGCCGACTTGGAGCTGAAACCACGACATCATTTCTGGGATCGGAGCCTCCAGCTGGGACTGAATCCCTTATGACTCATTTTCAATGCCCTGGCTTCTCTATTCTGTTTGATATTCTTGTCTGTTTCATTTGCTAGGACGCAGAGGTAACTCATACCTCATCCTTGAAAAAAAGAAAAAGAACAGAAGAGAGAGAGCAGCTGCGTGACTGTGGACAGAAACGACCAGTTGTGAGCGCGTCACAGGACGCCCGTGTCGGCAGTGTTCCCCCCACAGCTCAAACCCTGGGGACTCGACGGCACTGAGACGCAGTAGCAGGGCCTGAAGGAAGATTCTTTGTGCAGAACATCCTGTCTCTGAATCTTCGATTTCATTTGCTCTCCTGATGCTCCTCTCCTCCGAGAGCCCCTCTCCCTTGCTCGGTGCCCCTGGATGCATGAGACCTGATCTGCCTGCTCCAGGCCTGGGCTCCACCCACTGCCCCAGCACAGCATTCAGCATCCAGCATCTCACCTGGGCTAGGGGAGGGCCTGCATCTTTGCAGGGGATCCCACACAAAAGGCCACCCCCAGCTCTTTGCCCAAATATAAGGAAGTGAAATGCGTTGTTTTCGGTGCCTTTCATCAAAGTTTGGCGTCAGACTAAGACAGACTTTGTATGCTGCAGCTTTCTGTCAACGAGGCCTTGGGCAAGTCCTAAATACATCTGTCCTCAGGAGAGTTATATATTAATTAACCATTGCTGCATAACAAATTACCCCAAATGTATTCAAAAAGTAAACATCGATTGTCTTGCAGTTTCTGGGGTTTTGGAATCTTCTACCTCAAAACCTCTCACACTCAAGGTGCTGGCCTGGGCTGGAGCCTCATCTGAGGGCCCGAGGGGAGGATGTCCTCCCAGCCTCACGGAGTGGTTGTGGGCAGGATTCAGTTCTTCAAGGACGGGTGGGCTGAGGGCCTCAGCTCCTCCCCTGCTGTCGGCCAGAGGCCTCCTTGCCACGAGGGCCTCTCCACAGGGCACCTTGTGTCATGGCAGCTGGCTTCCCCCCAAGTGAGCAAGGGAGAGAGTGATCACAAAGAAGTCACCATCTTTACGTAACCTTATCTCAGAAGTGACCGTCCATCCCTTTGCTACATTCTGTTTATCAGAAGCAAGTCACCACGTGCAGTCCATACTCAGGGGAGGAGATTTCGTGGAGGAGAGTACCACCAGAGGCCGTCTTAGAGGCTGCCTGCCCCAAGCTAACGGGGAATACACACACACAGACCCACACACACAACACACACAAACACAAATACACACACACATAAAACACACACAAATACACACCAAACACACACGTCAACACACACAAAACACACACACAGACCCACACACACAACACACACAAACACAAATACACACACATAAAACACACACAAATACACACCAAACACACACGTCAACACACACAAAACACACACAGACCCACACACACAACACACACAAACACAAATACACACACATAAAACACACAAATACACACCAAACACACACGTCAACACACACAAAACACACACACATTTTTGGGGCACATTATAAGTATTCAATGGTAACTAACTTTTCTTAATTACTAAGACCAATTAACATTTGACTCATTCACTGACAAGTTTTAGCTCCTTGAAATTAACTCATCGTTGTTAATGAGGGTAAAACGTCTGCAGTTCACCGGGTCTGCCGCTGAACCATCGTGTGACCTGAGCACATGGCGGGACGCCTGGGGTCCTGTTTCCACACCTGTGTGAAAGGGAATGTGAACACGAGCCGCGTGGACGGCTGTTCGGGAGGCTCTGCCTTTCTCACTGGGTGGGTGCCGTCCCCCCACCTGGACAGCAGTGCTCTCCTCTGTGGTTTCACCAGCTCCCGCTCGTCTCCCTGGCTCAGTGGGTCACTTCCTCTGGTGACCTTCACTGGTGCGCAGCCTGGTGAAGCGGCCTCCTGATTCCACCACGTCCACCTTCCCTTGACAGTGTTTCCTTCCTCCCCGTCTCTCCAGTGTCCTGGGTCTTATTTTCCTCCTGCTGCAGATGGAGCTGCTCAGGGGGAGGCCTGGGTACCAGCCCTTCCCAAAGAACCCACCCAGACCGGCGTTCGGAAGGTGTTGCTGGCCCGCATGGAGGATGAGATGAAATCCCACATGAAGTCAGTATGCTGTTCCTGATGGGGCCTGGGATTCCTTCTGGGAAGAGAGTAGTTTTGTAGTTCTGTGTGGTGGAGCATGGATGGGGAGCTGCGTCTAGATCGTTTGGGGCTCTGAAGGAGCTCTCCCTTCCTTCTGGGAGCCCTGGGGAGCCTGATGGCAGTCCTGCCTGCTGACCTTCACGCAGCACCTGCAATTACAGTTAATATGTGTGAACGCCCCAGTGACGTTTCTGGACGCTCAGCGCTGGCCAGGCCCTGCTCAGCACTGGACATCTGTAATCAATTTGAGTCCCACTGCAACCCTGGGAGGCGACCACTGCTCTTCTGTCCCCGCCACAGGTGAGGAGCCTAGGGCGGAGGGGTGAGACGACGCACTGGAAGCTGCAGAGCCCACGAGCGTGGAGTCAGCTGCATCCCTGGGCCCCGAGTCCTGGCTGCTCTGCGATTCTGCCTGGGGTGATGTGGCCGGGTGCCTGCAGGGGCCTGGGGAAGGCCGGCGGATGGGGTCCCCTGGCCTGAGAGGCAGGATGGTGCTTCCAAGGCCACCGTGCTGGTCTAGAGACAGGAGACCCAACAGGAGGCATGGGCATCAGAGGGCAAGAAGAGTTGGGGATGACCAGCAGACCACTGAGGAGGCCAGGGTGGACAGGAGTTAGTGTCCAATTAACTGGGCAGGCCCAGAAGATGTGAGCACGGGTGGCGATTGCACTGGATATAATGGGTGACCCCCTGCCATACAGCTCAGACCATCACCTTGGGGAGCAGGGCTGGCGTCCATCAGAGCCCCTGACGAGGTCTGGCCACTCTGGGTGAAAGAATTCCCTGTGGCGGTGTCGATTATCCCCAATTTGCCTGAGTCTAACAGTGTGTGCCCTTTAACCGCCGCTCATTCTTACCTGCTAAGCATCTGCTTCATCTGCAACTCCTGTGACACCCTATTTGGGGGTTAAGCACCCATTGTGGGTACCTTTGCCATCAAGCCGAACACAACATGATTTTGGTCTCTGTGCAGAGCCACCAGTTAAGGACCCTGCGTGTTCAGATGCCGCCATGGTGGGAAGTGCTTCTCTCCATCCCTTCGAGGGTTTCCCTTCTGGTCTTCAGGGTGCCTCAGAGCCAAGCAGGTTGGAGGGGTCAGCCGTCCTGTGGCCATCAGGCTTGGATGTTATCCTGGGGGCTTCAGAGCAGAATTTCTGGGGGAAATTCCTCGGGGACAAAGGCATGTTTCGTTGAGCCCTATGAAGTTGGCAATTCAGAGAGTGACCACTGTGACTTCGTGGGGCAGGAAAGAGCCCTTCATTTATGCGACCTGCACTTACTCAGCGCCCGTCTCCGCGTGAAGAGTGCAAGGCTTTCAAGGATGGATGAGAAACAGCTCGGCCTTGGGGAGCTGCCCTCAGCCCCTTGGGTCCTGTGTGACCTGGAGAACAATGAACTCGGGTCACTCACTGACCTTGGGAGTGTTTTAACCTGCTCTGCGCCAGCTCAACTGTGCCAGAGGAGCACACTGTGACTCGAGTCTTCACAGACGCCTTCTCCCAGAGGGGAAAACAGGCATGGGGGCATTTCCTATTTGCCCTTCCTGGATTTCCATCTCATTTCTTCTTTTTTGCTTTTTTGGTGAGGAAGATTGGCCCAGAGCTATCATCTTCCTCTTTTTTCTTTTCTTTTTTTTCTCCCCAAAGCCCCAGCACATAGCTGTGCATCCTAGTTGTAAGTCCTTCTAGTTCTTCTGTGTGGGATGCTGCCACAGCATGGCTTGATGAGTGGTGTATAGGTCGGTGGCCAGGATCAGAATCAGCCAACCCTGGGCCACTGAAGAGGAGCTCACGAACTTAACCACTTAGCCACGCGGCCGGCCCCTCCACCTCATTTCCTATTGACATGGTATCCAGAATCAGTGTGTCCAGAATTCCTGATGTCCCTGACTATGCACTGCGAAGTCAGAGTCTCAATTCAGCATTTTGCTCTTGAAGACAGGGTGCCACCACAACTGTACACACAGAGGATGCCGGAGAGGGGAGGGTCCGTGTGTTCCCATCACGGGGCCACAACACATAAAAGGCCAGAAACGCGCCACGGGGAGCCGTGGACAGGAAGGAGCCGGCGGTTTAGAGCCACAGAGGGGAGTCCGGGTGGCTGAGCAGAGAGGACAGGGAAAGGATGACAGACGTGGCTGGGGAGGTGGGGACAACATTCTGAGCTTCCTGAGCCACACTTAGGGTTGTTCCGGGCTTTGTCCCCGGCGCACCGCTGGCAACAGTCAAGGTCTGCAAAAGAGGGAGAGACTCCATCGTGCTTGACCTGCCCTGGTCCATTTCCCCACCCTTCTGACCACCGTGGCGTCCACTGAGGCAGAGTCCAGGAAAGTCACCTTCCCCAATGAAGACTCCTGCCATTGCCTCACCCACTTTCACAAGTCATAGGAGCCCACGAGTACTTCTTGAACAGCACCTGTGACCCGGGAGGGGACGCGGCTCCTCAGGAGAGAGCACGCTCCTTGAGGGCGGGCATTTTCATCTGTTCTTGGAAGGCTGACCCTCTGCGTCTGGAAGTTGGGGACCCTCAGTTGCTGGGTAACCATGGAGCCGTCCAGCCTCGTCTCCTCCCTCCCATGCCTGCCTCCCTGTCACAATCCTTCAGAGCTGAGCAAGGCCGCGTGTCCTGGGTGCCCCCCCCCCCCCCCCCCCCCAGTTCAGAAGCACAAGGACGCAGCTGTGGGCGAGCTTGTGACCTCACAGACCTAACAGGGGCTAAGTAGCTATTATTTAGGGAAAAATATAATTTACAGCTCCTTCAAATGGTGCGAAGTTCAAAAACAGAGAAAGAGAGAGAAAAAATAGAAGCCGCAGCACGGCACTAATTTTACCAGACCCTCTTTGGTCTGCATTTTTAAAACTTGCATTTCAAAGGGATTTGAACTTCTTCCCAATTCGTGGAGCTGCTGCTTTGCAAACTCGGCTTGATTTCCCAGCTCATGATGAATTTTATGAATTTTGTATTTTTACACCAGGGCTCTTTGAAGTTTTATCCTTAAAAAGCAAAAACAAAACCTAAGAGCGGCTTTTTTTTTTGTTTATAGAAAAGTGTATGCAGCTGCTTCAAAGTTCACATTCCACCGCGGATGGGTTGAAACAAACTTGAAAGCAAATAGCTTAGTGGAAATTCACATTGTGCTGTGGTGGGCAGGCCGTCATTCAGAAGAGTAAACTGGAGCTCTGACAGGCGATGCGTGGACTTTGACCAGGCATTGCTGAGCTCCAAAAGCAAGATGCTGAAAGGTGTGTCTGATAAAATTTATTTTTGCAAAACGATGACAAAATATAATGGCAGCACATTTAGGTACCGGGTGTCTATATGCATATGTGTATCTACACACATAAGTATGCACATTTGTGCAGGTGACAGACGTGCTGTGTGCGCATGCATGTGTGGATGTATATGAATATTGATATTTATATATGCATAATTTAAATATATATGTATATACGTCTATATATGAATTGGGGAGAGTAGAGAGGATGGATTTCCCAGGGCTGGAGTTGGGGGTCAGTGGGGATTATGGGTGAAGGGAGGAGAGTGGAAGGGAAGGCCAATAAAGAAAATAAATTAAAAAATATGCATTTAAAAAAATACATGGCATGTTTTTATGTGTTTATAAAGTAGGCATATGAGCATGGGTTGGTATCTAATAATTCAACTTTAAAATAAAGAGAAAATGAGAGTTGGGTAACCTCAGAGGATGACGCAAAATGAAATAATGTCTAAGAAAGTGCTTCCTAAGTGGTGAAGTGGTGCTCTGGCTGAAGTTATTATTGCTGATGTCAAAATTGCTGTTAGTATTATTAAGGACTCAGCTCAGGCGGGACGTGGCTATCCTGGCCTCAGGTCGGCTGTGAGCAAACACGACCACCGAGAGTTGCTCTGCTCTGGTTCCACTTGGTTAGGCTTCCCAGCTGGGCCAGCCCTGGGGCCCGGAGGTCAGGGGAGGGTGCTCTGTCTGGTATCCCCAAGCACTCATTCGGCCATCCTTGTTCTGGGGCGCTGCCGCTCCATTAATCGGCCCACTCAGTGTGCAGTCCACTATCCCTTTCTTCCTGAAAACCTATTTGATATGACCCTGGATTAGCCAGTGACCCCTTCTCGTGGCCGGAGGCTCAAAGCTCCCTCTCCCAGAGGAAAGGCTGGCTCCCCTGCACAGGACTGCTGGATGTGGGTCAGCAGTGGGTGAGGCGTGCTGGGTACAGGCCAGGAGGTAACTTCCCACTCTTCCCACTTCATCCTGAACTTCCATCTGACCACTGCCTCGCCACTCAACCCAGCAGCGTGCCCATCTCCTGGAGCTGGACGTAGGTCTGTGCTGCCCCCAGGACAGGGGTTTGCCATCGGTCCTCAAGCGTGTGCAAAGCTGGAGAGTTACTGAAAATCTGTGCTGCGTAAGAGCACAGCACTCTGTGGAGGTGGAGGAGAGAGAGGGCCATCCAAACTGGAGAGGAAAAGGTGGGAAAACTCCCCATGTTTCCCCGAGGCCAAGAGTAAAGAAGTCCTCAGGGATCTGGGGAAAGCATTTGGAGACGATGATGGAAAGGTAGACTGAAAAAGTCATTCAAGGCCAAAAATAAGACCAGAATCATGCTTTGGGGACAACAGGAGCCACCAAGTATTTTAGAGCAGGGAGCGGTCGAAGAGACCCTACTTTCCCAGCAGTATGGACAATGGTTCGGAGGATCCAACCTGCAAGAGACAATGAGCCGTCGGGTCCTAACCAACCCGTCAAGACATATTTGTTTGGCCCCCAGCCTTCTCATCCCTAGGGTAATAGGATTTCTCCCAGGAACTTCTACCTGAAGCGGTCCGTGTGAACGCAAGATGACCTTGTCATCATTGTCATTAGGCAGAAAATTAAAAGCTGAATTAGAAAAAAGCCACGCCATCGCTCTGCTCCCAGCGCTGGCCTGACAAGATTCTGTGCCACCCCCACATGCACACCTGTTTCTGCTGTATCCTTTTCAAAACTAGTCTCAGGGTAGGACGCAGAACAGCAGTATAAATATAGAAATACCGAGGAGTTTCTGATGGCACATGATGGAGGAACAGGACCAGATTAACCTTCTCATTTAAAATGACTGAAAAACTAGATGAAACATATGAAGCAATGGTTTTCAAGACATGAGCATTGGGCAGCATCCGACAGAGATTCCCCAGAGATGGAAGCAAGTGCGATAAGCCTCTGATCGCCGAGGCCCACTATTCAGATGAGTGTCCAGGCTGCAGCTCAGGGAGGATGTGCCCAGGCAGAGATCGCCCAGCTCTGAGCGTCAAGGAGAGGGGACTGACCATCCAGGAAGGCCAAGGCAGGAGTTGGCCCAGCACAGTGTCAGAGAGAAAACTCCTCGGGAGAAGTACGGAAACTCCTCCTCCAGGCTGAGTACTGATCTGCACATACACGGGAGGAAAATATCCAACGCCAGAGGCAGTAAAATGAAAGGATCAGCAAGAACAACCCAGAAGTTCACACAGGGCGGGGAATGGCTCCTGTTCCTGCTAGCCAGAGGAGAAAATCGCATATCTAATGGAGCATCCAGTACAGAACGCAGGAAAACTTTGACCTAGTAGTGAGAAGAAATATCAATCCATAAAAACAGACCTAGGATTGGTAAAGCTGCTAGAATGAGTGAACAGGTCTATTAAAATGCTCCTTATATCTATAGTCCACATGTCTGAGGGACTGCAGGGAAGAGTACATTCAACAGAAACATGAAAGATGTAAAAATATCCCAAATCAAACTCTTAGAGATTAAAAACTACAATGTCTGATAGGAAAAATATTCCATAGAGGATTAACAGCAGATTAGATGATGCAGAAGAAATGATTAGTAAACTGGAGGCCACATCTGTAAATCAATCTGAAAGACAGCCGAGCGTCAGCACACTGGGGGACAACTTCAAGAAACCTAATGTATGTGCGATGGGCATCCCCAGCAGAGAGAAGACAAAGGAAGGGTAGGAAAAATATTTAAAGAAATGCCAGCTGAAAAGAAAATTTAAATTTGATGAACACTATAAACCCACAGACCCAAGACGTTCAAAGAACCCCAAGTACAAGAAACAGGAAGAAATTCCACCTGGGAGTATCAAACCCAAATGGCTTCAAAGCAGAGGCTAAGATTCATCCTACAGTAGCTGGGGAAGGAAACTTCACTTCTGAGAAGCAGACATTAGTTTTCTTATTCTTGCTGCTAAGTGCACCTAAAAGTCCAGGCTGGGATGTAAAAGACAAACGTAACGCAATTCTGAAGGTGAGGAGAAGACAGACTGGCTGGGGACCTCGGGACCAGACAACAGAACGGCTGTGAGTCCCTGGGCTTTCTTTCTGCCTCTGTATCCCAGACTGAGTACCGGACAGGCAAGCCAGAAGCACCAACAGGCACGGACAGACAGTCCCAGTGAAAGTCCGCTCTCTCTAACCAAAGAGCCAGGAGGGGGTGGCCTCGCAGAACAGAAGCCTTTAGACGAGAACTGCTCTGTTCCAGCAAACCCCATGGCAAAGGTCGTGACCCCAGCCCCACCTGTGCCAGCGAAGGATGAGAGCTGGTCCTAGACTTCCACGCCTGCCAGGCTATAACAAGGTGTCCAACACTCTCTCCATCCCACTGGGGTCGTGGCTGGGAAGGCTGAGTAGGGAGACTCCCCCTCCCCACCCCCCCAGTGTCAGTGGGGAACCTACACCCACCCAGTGGTAGTGAGGATCCCCTCCCCCTCCCCAATGAGGTGGTGTCAGAGAAGCCTGGCAGAGTCAGACTTTCCCACCACTGGGTGGGATGGAGGCCACTCCGCGCACACACAGGTCAGTGGAGGGCATGCGGGGAGCTGTAACAAGGCAGCCCATCCCCCTAGCAGCCAGGATGGCGTCAGAAGAGGCCCGAAGGAGAGCCTAAACCCCGTGCCCCAGCAGCGGGGACCTCCTTGGCCCGAGTGTCAGTGGAGGCCAAGTGGAGAGCCTGGACTTCCATCGAGTCCTGGGGTAGGATCCACTTCCCCCACCAGAGCGGTTTCCAGGAGGCCGACTAAAACATAAGGTTTAAACAGACGCAGAATCTCATAAAATAACACCAAAATGCCCAGTCTTCAATCCAATGTCACTCACTGTACCAAGAGCCATTAAGATCTCAGCTTGAAGGAGAAAAGACGATTGGCAGCCGCCAACATGGAGACGATACCTGTGTTAGAACTGCCTGAGAAGGCTATTTAAAAAGCCATCATCACAAATGCTTCAAAGAGCAATTTCAATCATTTAAGACACAAGTGAAAAAAAAATAGAAAGTCTCGGCAAAGAAGTAGAAAAGTTCAGAATTGAAAATTTTAGAAGAGAAAATGGAAATTATAGAATTGAAAAATAAAATAACTGAAAGTAAAAATCCTCAGGGAGCTAAGAGGACAGAGGAAGGAACCAGTGCGCTTGACCCAGAGCAGCAGAAATGACCCACTCTGAACAACAGGAAAAATAACTAAAATAAACAAACAGAACCCAGCAGAAGCTCAGGGATGCGCAGGACTATCACCAAGGATTGGGCACCTGTGTCCTGGAGTCCTGGCAGGCGAGAGGAAAGAGGGTGGGGCTGAAAAGTATTCAAAGAAATAATGGCTGGAAACTTCCCAGATTTGGCACAACGCATGAACCTTCAGTGTCCATAAGCTGAGCAAATCACAGCAAGATGGACCAAAAATGGCATCTCCAGGCCTAGATGTTTTCATTGGGGAATTTTACTGGGCATTTAAAGAATGAATACCAATTTTAGACAATCTCTTCCAGAAGATTGAAAAGGATGATACACTTCTCAACTCATTTTCTGAAGCCAGTATTATCGATACCAAAATCAAAGAAGTAAAAAAATAAAAATAAAAAAGTAAAAGTTGGAGGCTAATATCCAAATGTGAATGTAGGTGCAAAAATCCTTAACAAAAATATTGTCAAGAATGCTTAACAAAATTCAATGATATACAAGAGAATTCTACAGTATGACCAAGTGAGGTTTATTCCAGGGATCAAGGGGTCAACACCAGCTCATGTGAACATCCATTTGACCCATTTGAATATCAGATCAATATCTGAACTTCAATAAATGCAATAAACTATATCGACAGGCTAAAGGAAAAAAACACAATCATGTCAATTGATGCAGAAAAAGCATCTGACAAAATTCAACATCTACTCATGATTAAAAAAACTCTCAGAAAGCTAGGAATAGAGGCAAACTTCCTCAACTTGATAAAGAGCATCTACAAAATACCCTCCAGATAAGGTCGTATGGAAGGGTAAGAGGCTGAATGCTCTTCTCAGAGTGGGGACAAGCCCAGGATGTTTTCTGTCATCGCTCCTCTTCAATAGAGTGCTGGAAGTGCTAGCCAGCACAACATAAGGCAATAAAAGGGAATAAAGACCATAAGAATTGGAGAGAAATAAATAAAATGGCTGCTGTTGACAGATGACACCATGGTCTACATAGAAACTCCATATGAATCCACCAAAAAAATAATAATCTCCTACTTTTAATAATTGAGTCCATCAGTGTCACAGAATACAAAGTCACGTACGAAAATCAATTGTGTTTCTATGCATTAGTAATGCATGTGAAAACTGAAACTAAAAAACAAAATACCATTTAAAATTGTCCAAAAATAAGATATTTAGGTGTAAATCTAACACAAAACATGTACTGGTGAATGAAATCAAAGCTCTAAACAAATAGATGTACCATGATCATAGACTGTGATCCAGCACTGTGAAATGTCAGTTCTCCCTAAAACGGACTATTTTAATCCAATCCCCATCTAAATCCTGGCAAGATATTTTTTTTTTGTAGATACATACAAGCTTATTCAAAAACTTGTATAGAAAGGCAAAGAAATTAGAAAACAAATGATTTTGGAAAAGAAAAGTAAAGTGGACCACTCATCTACCTGATTTCAAGACTTTTCCTATAGCTCAGTAATCAAGACTGTGTGGTATTGGCAGAAGGATAAACACATAGATTAAAGGAACAGAACAAACAACCTAGAAATAGCTCCAGGCAAGTACAGCTGGTAGATATTTGACAAAGGTAGAATAGTGCTGGAGAAATTGGAAATCCACACGCAAAAGGGAAAAAGTCGCCTCAAACTAAACTTCACAGCTTACGCAAAAATCAACTCAAATTAGATCACAGATTTAAAGGTAAAATCTAGAATCATAAAACTTTTCGAAGATTATTTAGGAGAAAATAGTTGGGACCTAGGGCATGGTAAAGAGCTCTTAGAACCGACACCAAATACATGATTCAACAATGAAAAAAATAATACATCGGCTTCCATCAAAGTTAAAAACTTTCGTTCTGCAAAAAAGCCTGTGAAGAGGATAAAAATACAGGCTAAAGATTGGGGGAAAATATTTGCAAACCACGTATCTGACAAAAGACAGGTATCTGGAATTTATAAAGAGCTCTCAAAATACAATGTCAAAAAAATCTATTAGAAAATAGGCAAAAAGCATGAAGAGACATTTCATTGAAGAGGACACACAGAGGACAAGCGAGCACATGAAAAGATGTTGAACGTCACTTCCGGTAGCGAAATACAAATGAAGTGCATGATGAGATCCTGCTACACCCTCACTGAGACAGGTGAAATTTTATAAAAGCGATGCCGCCAAATGGCAGCAAAGATGGGAGAAACTCTGTCACTCATGCGTTGCTGGTTGGATGAAAAATGGTCCAGCCATTCTGGAAAATATCTGGCAGTTTCTTTAAGGACTAAACATATACATACATTTGACTCAGCAATTACACTGTTGTGTATTTCAGAGAAGTGAAGACTTATGTCTGCATAAGACATCTTTACAACGCCTTGGAAACTGCGTTCCTTGCTCATTTAGCTTTTCAACAGTCATGGAGCATCCACTGCGCTCCCAGCATTTCTCCAGGCAGGAGGGTCAGGCCTCAGCGGAAGCCAGGATCCTGCCATCTGAGACAGAGAAGCCCTCCCTGATGGGGTGACCTAGGAGCAGAGTCCCGGCGGGGGTGAGGGAGACGCCTTCCTGCAGAGGGTCCTGCCGTGTCTCTGAGGCAAGGCATTTAGGCTCAGAGGAAGGCTGGCGGTCGGGGAGGGAAAGGGGGAGATAGGAAGACAGATGAGGGGCGTGTTGGACTCTGTGGACCCCGTGCCGCACCATGGCCCCTGGCACTTTGAGCCGCGCCTTCCCGTGCCTCCTTCCAGACTTGGTGGAGCTCCCTGGGGTGCACTTTGCCCCGAGGCCCAGCACTGCCCCTCACACACGGAAAGATGTCCTCCCTTCATAGATCACGCATTTCTCTCTTATAAGAAACTGGGTTTGGAGCAATTATTTCTATTTCTAGTTGTTTCTAATTACAGTTCCCTATCTGGAATCAGTTTATAGTTTTGATGTTTTGCGCTTGGCTCTGAATCCAGCCCACGCTGGGCCTGAATTTCACTTTGGCACCAACTGAAACGGATCGGGCGTGAGGACGACCTGAAGGCAGTGCGTGCGTGTACGTGTTGTGCGTGTGTGTGAGTGCCCGCATGCATGTGTGTGCCGTGTGCATGCATGTGTGTGAGTGCCCGCATGCATGTGTGTGCCGTGTGCATGCATGTGTGTGAGTGCCCGCATGCATGTGTGTGCCGTGTGCATGTGTGTGCCGTGTGCATGCATGTGTGTGCCGTGTGCATGTGTGTGCCGTGTGCATGTGTGTGCCGTGTGCATGTGTGTGCCGTGTGCATGTGTGTGCCGTGTGCATGCATGTGTGTGCGTGTGCATGTGTGTGCCGTGTGCATGTGTGTGAGTGCCCGCATGCATGTGTGTGCCGTGTGCATGTGTGTGCCGTGTGCATGCATGTGTGTGCCGTGTGCATGTGTGTGCCATGTGCATGTGTGTGAGTGCCCGCATGCATGTGTGCGCCGGGTGCATGTGTGTGCCGTGTGCATGCGTGTGTGTGCGTGTGCATGCATGTGTGTGCCATGTGCATGTGTGTGCTGTGTGCATGTGTGTGCCATGTGCATGCATGTGTGTGCCGTGTGCATGCATGTGTGTGCCGTGTGCATGCATGTGTGTGCGTGTGCATGTGTGTGCCGTGTGCATGTGTGTGCCGTGTGCATGCATGTGTGTGCCGTGTGCATGCATGTGTGTGCCATGTGCATGTGTGTGCCATGTGCATGTGTGTGAGTGCCCGCATGCATGTGTGCGCCGGGTGCATGTGTGTGCCGTGTGCATGCATGTGTGTGCGTGTGCATGTGTGTGCCGTGTGCATGTGTGTGCCGTGTGCATGCATGTGTGTGCCGTGTGCATGTGTGTGCCGTGTGCATGCATGTGTGTGCCGTGTGCATGTGTGTGCCGTGTGCATGTGTGTGCCGTGTGCATGCATGTGTGTGCGTGTGCATGTGTGTGCCGTGTGCATGTGTGTTCCGTGTGCATGCATGTGTGTGCCGTGTGCATGCATGTGTGTGCCGTGTGCATGTGTGTGCCGTGTGCATGTGTGTGCCATGTGCATGTGTGTGAGTGCCCGCATGCATGTGTGCGCCGGGTGCATGTGTGTGCCGTGTGCGTGTGTGTGAGTGCCGTGTGCATGCATGTGTGTGCGTGTGCATGTGTGTGCGTGTGCATGTGTGTGCCGTGTGCATGTGTGTGCCGTGTGCATGTGTGTGAGTGCCCGCATGCATGTGTGCGCCGGGTGCATGTGTGTGCCGTGTGCATGCGTGTGTGTGCGTGTGCATGCATGTGTGTGCCATGCGCATGCATGTGTGTGCCGTGTGCATGTGTGTGCCGTGTGCATGCATGTGTGTGCCGTGTGCATGTGTGTGCCGTGTGCATGCATGTGTGTGCCGTGTGCATGTGTGTGCCGTGTGCATGTGTGTGTGTGCCGGGTGCATGTGTGTGCCGTGTGCATGCATGTGTGTGCCGTGTGCATGTGTGTGCGTGTGCATGTGTGTGCCGTGTGCATGTTGTATATGTGTGCTCCTGCACAGGTGTGTGACTAGGTGGGTGGTGACAGCTGGGCTTCCTCGTAGTTTTGCTCCCACTGGTCCTGGTGCAGGTTACTAAGAAATTCCATTTGGGGAGATGTGGACTTCGGGAGAGCTCTTCTATGTTCCAGAGTTTATGCCCCTCCGTGAAATCACTAAGGGTGTCAGAGCCAGCACTGCTCCCTGTGGGCCTGCGTGGCGCGTCTCCTCCCCCGCTACACACACCCGCATCGTGGAAGTCTCTCTCCTCATGGTCCAGAAGTCTCCCTTCCTGCCTCTGAACATTTGCACGGCCAGCCCGACTCAGCGTTCGTGGTCCTCCAACCTCAACACCGGGCCTTTCTCCTTTCTCTCTGTCAGCCCAGACTCTACGGGGCTTACAAACTCTAAATAAATAGCAGATGAATTGATTTGATTATCAGATTTATTTTATTCTCTGTGCTCTAATGAAGAGCCCATATTATGCAAATGTGTATGATTATGACAGCAAGTTTTTTAATTGCAAATTCGGTCCCCAAGCCCAAAATAAACTTTTGCCATGCCAGGGGGCTGCTGGAACACAGGGCAGATAGCAAAACTCATTTCAGAGAGAATGCATCCTAGGGAAAAAAAAAATAATTAAGCTCCTTAGAATTAATTTGAGGCCTTTCATATTTATCTTTTCTGACTCATTATTGAAAGTTAGAGGAACCAATCAACCCTATTCCTTTTCATTCTATCAAATTAAGGAAAAAAAAGGAAGAAAGAAACAGTAGCCCCAGTGGGAATGAAACACCATTTGTATTCAGGTTCTTGGGACCCTGCAAACCCGGTCGGGCGGTGAGCCTGGCCTCCTGGCCTTCCAGCCATGTCCATCAGTCACAGTGGGAGAGCGGGGGCGGCAGCCCTCCTGCAGGGGAGTGGCCCCCCTGGGGGCTTCACCTTGGGGAGGAGCACTGACCTGTGTGGAAGCCTCTACCCTTCCACGAGGGAAGAGGGAATCAAACGGGGTGATTACTGGTGGGATCAGTTTTAATGTCTGATCCATCAGTTTAGGTATTTTTCCTCCCCTATGGAGGAACAAGATAAAGGCAGAGCAGGAGGTCACGGATACCGCCCCAGCCCCTGCCCTGGGGGACTCGAGGCCCAGGGTGCAGGGTCTCCAAGCAGTGGTGTTGGGATCGGACCGACACCCCCGCAACCCTGCTCTGTCCTCCGGACCCAGGTGGCTGGTCCCTTCCTCACCAGCGCCTCCCCACAGACACCCTTCCTTCAGTCATCGCACACTGCAGGGAAGGCCTCCCCTTTCCGGGCCAGGCTTCCTGTGGTTCCCAGGAGCAGGGGAACCTCAGGCCCCGAGACAGAAACGCACCTCTTCCTGTGCTCTGTGCTCAGGCGCACCCGGAGAGGGGTTCTCCAAGCACAGACTACGCCCCAGTGACGCCTCTTCACACTCACCTGCTCGGACACACACTCACCTGGCACGAGGGCCACTGCACCCCAGCACCCCAGTGTTTGAAGTGGCAGTAGCCCGACCCAGACTGACCGCAGCCTAAACGAGGAAGAGAGGAGTTTGTTGGGTCAGCTGCTAGAACATGAGTGGTCGCCGTGGGTCAAGAGTTTGAAGAGCAGGTGGAGATCTATGTCCCTGGGCTCACCTCCGCCTTCCTGACCCTGGGCCCGTGGCAGGGACGCGGGTGTGAGGAGCTGGGGAGGAGGTGCCTCCCTCTGGCGGCCTGGCCACAGCTCAGTGAGGCTCCCGACGTCTTGGTGGGAGTCCAACGCTCATTGTCGTTGTGTGACCATCATCATCATCTATATTCACACGTGGTTTTGACTCACTACCGCTCTTCTGGCAAGACTCCAGCAAGTCCACTGTGTCTGCAGGTATGGCTGCGGCCGCCCTCGGACATCATTGAACCTTTAGTGCTCGTTGCCCACAGCTGGCCTGCTTGTGTCTGAGTACGTCACTCTGGCTCACTTGTGCAGGTGGCATTTTTTGGAAGGGGTGCTCGTTCTCTCCCTCTCTCGGCTTTGCCAAAGAACAGCACCACGCCTGGGACGTTGGGATGGAACTATTTTCTTCAAACAGGTAGCACCTGTCTGAGCATCCAGATGTCAGAGGCCACCCGCCCCTCGGTCTGTTGGGCAGGTAACCTTGTCTGTCTTCATTCCCAACAGGTTCTCATTTCTAACCCTGAAATCTGATGGCCCCGCGCTGTATGCTAGGTGTGGTTCTTCTTCATCGAGTTTGCCTGATGTTTAATGAACGCCTTTGATATGCAGATTTGAGATTTCTTGAGCTCCAGAAAGCGTTCTATTTATGTCTTTGAAGATTGCTTATTTCCCATTGAAACCGTCATCGGTGGTTTGTCCCATTTGCAACCAGAGTGGAATCCATGTTCCTCATGGCAGGCCAGGGAGCTCAGGCTCAGCCCTCCTGCCCATAAGGAGACTGGCCCATCATCGAGGAGGCCCTGGCCCCTGAATTCTCTCTGCCAGGAACACCCCCCCCCCCAACTCTGTGTGGTCTCCTCCTTCTTGCTGCTTAGGCCTCAGAACTTTCCAGACCATCCTAGCTGAAGAGATGCTTGCCCCAACCCCAACTCCAACCACATTGTTTCTCGTCTTCACCACGTGCATCAGTAACTGAAGGTTTCTTGTTTATTTGTTCCAGTGTTTTTTGCAGCCTGGACCACAGCCTTGGAGACGGGGCTCTGTCTCCCACCCTCAAGCTCTATCCCGGTGCCTGAACCCCGTCAGGGGCACAGCAGCCCTTGACATGCAGGGTCGGCATTACCCTGAGCTCTGCAGCGGAACCACAGCTCTCCCACGTGGCGGGTCTCTGCCGTGGTCCTCCAAAACCTGCATGTGCACCTGGTGTAATTCTGGATTCCTCTGAAATGTGTGCTATTCATGTTCTCCTGGGCTCCTCTGAAGGTTTGAGTCTGCTCGTTGCTATTTGACAATCCTGGCACTGCTGGGTTTCTGGGAGAATATCCCTCCCTTTGCTCAGGGTGCCCTGTATCTGTTCTTGCCTCTCCTCCTGTTCCTGCTCCCGTGTCCTCGTTAAGAGCAGTCTAGTCGGCGGCAGCTCTCTGGTGTCTCGCCTCATCGGTCTTTTACTACACGTGGTCTTCTCCCATCTCTCGCAGGACTTATTCTTTTCGGTGTGTATCGGGTAGTCGGTTGGTTTCCAGGCTACCCCAACCGGAACAGTCTTTGCTGCTTTTCCGAGCGCTCTTTCCTCAGAGCGTTAATTCCTGCCCCACATTGACTGGTACGTTCATTTTATGTCTCCGTTCCCCGCACCTATCCGACCCCGTGTGGAATAGGTACGTGAGGGGGCTGCGGTCCTCCACCGTAGCTACCACAGAGCAGACTCCTAGAGAGCACACCTCGTGAGTATTTGCTGAATGAATAAATGAACAAACACGTGAACGAGAGCTTCGACGGTGGGTAACTCCCATCTTGCCATATGAGATGCTTCCCCAGGGTCCTGTGACTTATGTCCCCATCAAGGGCAAAGCTCTGCCTGGCCTGTGACAGTGGGGCTGTCCTCCCCAGCAGCCACACTCTGCCCTCCAGGCGGCTTCTAATAATGAGTGAATGAATGAATAAATGAATGAGCTGTAAATCCATGATTAATAAGGAAGAACATCTTCTTTAGCACCTCGCTTACATCTTGGATTGTGTCTCAGACCTTCCATTGACTCTCAGGCTGTTGCCGATTTGCTGGCTGAGCCGACAGACCCTCCAGTGGCCCCCCCACCCCCACCTCTCGGTGTGGTGCCTCCCCTCAAGTGTCGGTGAGCCTCTGACTTGCTTTTAACCCATAGGACACAACCGAGGTGATAGGGTGTCGCTCCCACGATTACATTGTATAAGATTGTGGGGGACGCTCTCTTTGCTAGCTTGTGGCCCCTAAAGAGCCGGCCACATGGTGGGGACTGGGGGCAGCCTCCAGATGACAGACAAGAGACCTATGAGGGACTGAGTGCTGCCAACAACCACGTGAGCTTGGAATCACCTTCCCCAGGAGCCTCAGATGAGACCCAGCCCCGCCTGACACCTCTCTGCAGCCCCACAGACCACCCAGCTCAGCTGTGCCTGGAATCTCAACCCACAGGAACCACCAGGTAATAAACTATTGTTGTTTTAAGGTGCTAAGTTTGTGTGGTTTTGTTGTGTGTCAATAGATAACTACAAAAGGAATGGGAGCGCCCCAGACTGGGCCTTCCCAGCCAATGCCCACTGGGTCTGTGGTCAGCCCAGAGTGGCCAGTCTTCCTTGTGCTCTAGAAGAGCCCTTCCTCGCTGCTCAGCGGCTGCTTCATCACCACGCCTGGACTGCTGTCGAGTGGCAAGCACCCATCGGAGCTGCACCTGCCACCGTTTCTGCTGTGGCTGCATGAGGTCCTCATGCAGGCCTTGGGCAGGCACTCCTGGCTGTTCCCCTGGAGGCCCGGGACCGAAGACAGACGCTCGCTGGGATGAGCAGTGTCCGCGCTGGTCTCTCAGGCTCCTGTCTGAGCCCTCGGCGCGGTACCCTCCCTGCCCACCTGTCCTGCCATCCACAGGCCCTGAGAAAAGCTTTCCTCTAAAGCAGCCCCTCCCCCAGTGCCTCTTTCCCTCCAGCCCGTGTGTCTGGGCTCAGGCTCTCCTCCACGTGTTCATGCCTGTAAAGGGTCGATTTACTAGTCTAGTCTGCACTCAGCAAAAACACCTCAATCCTTCAGCCATTGAGATTACACAGGGTTTCACATACTTGTATACTTTCTGGGTAACATTTTTTTCCACCATTGGGCAGAAGAGGAAAGGATCAAATATGTGTCTGCAAGTGTCTTCCCAGAACTTCAGAAAATCTATACAGTGTCTAGTCTAAGAACAAAGAGATAAATCTGAAATTAAATACTGAAAGAATCAGGCTCTGAACGACAAACACCCAAAAGTGGGTGGAACCAAACCTTTCACTATTGATTCCCTCCTTATTTGCATATTCTGATTGGGAAGACAGTTGTGAGGATAACAATAATTATTATCATCATTCTCGTTATTTTGTACAGCATGTTTTGACCATTTCCTAGATGACAGAACCTCTATGAGGGTAGATACATCAGAGGATTGATTTTTTTTAAATCCCCGTAACAATTTGGCACAATTCTATAAATACACGCTTTATAGACTTCCGGAAACTGCCAGGCCCTGTGGATTTATGGCTCACCACTGACCTAATCGCGTGTACTGGGAAATTACACCCGCCGTCCGCTGACTCTGAGTGGAGAGCCCACCTGCACCACAGCCCAGCCTCAGGGACAGACACATTTGTCCTGAGCTCCAAACAGCCCCAGACTTATCGATCTTAGAACCAAATGTCAAATACCCCACTTTCCACAATAAATGTCTCTCTTGAAAGTTCTGTGTAAATTGAATTTTTATAAATCAAATCGTATTGTAAAGCCTGTAAATGCTGTTTATGGGAAACTTGTTTGCCTTCCTTTACAAATGGAAGAAAACCATGCCACGGATAAGGGACTCGGTTAACTTTATTTTCTAAGCCTTTTTAATCATTTTTACTTCTTTTTTTTTTTTTTTTTTTTTTTTACAATATCAGGTTTTTGAAAAAAGGAGGATTACTGGTTCTCTGATTTCATGTTTGGAACAATAATGAAGCGGTGAACTCGAGTGTGTCTGGAGTCAGAAAATTTAGGTTTCTTATGCCCCAGTGAAAGGCCTGGAACAGTGGAGATTTCCTTTCCATCACTCATTATACGTTTATCGAGCACCTATTGTTGCTGAGGCTGCTGGTCCTGGCCACACTTTGAGGACCGCTGCACCGCGGAATAAATTGAAGTCCTTCCCTTCCTGGCAGTTTGCGTACATTCTCCACAGAGCTGAGTGTTCCTTCTCTGGCCGTCGATTATTAATTGGCAATGAGCAAGGAGCCAGACTTCCCCAGGACGCAGCATGCTAATCCATAATGAGGGGCTGGCTTCCCTTCCTTATGGTGCCACAGGGGTCTGGCGCTCCGCATGCAGAAGTGTCTCAGGAAGAAGAAGATATTTATGATCTTTTGACTTTGGAAAAGATGATTGACGGAAAGTCAATCCAATTTGCTGTAAACACCGAGGAAAGAATCTGTATAGATTCCACAGATAGAGCACCTACTAAGCACTATGGGCTTCGGGAGCCACTAGGACTTCAGAGGAGAACACTACAGATGGCGTCCCTCCTTCATGGATTAGAAGGTCCCAGAAAGAACAGGTCTGAGGCCAGTAATCAGACAACTAATTTTAACAGTGATCAATGCTGGGACAGCATTCATTGGAGGCCTGACTCCCCTGAGGGATCAAATCACAACATACTTTTTGCCTCTCACTACCCGTCTAATTATCAATAGAGGTGGGATGCTCCCTGACGGCCCCCCCCCCCCCCCCCCCGCCCAAATACAACTCAGGTCTCCTGACTTTTCTGATCAGCAGAAACGACCTTACACTCTCTTTAAGTCACAAAACACAATCTTGATTTGGAAATTAACATGGTCAGTCTGCTCATTATTTAACACTTTATTTGAAGCTGACATTTCTCCTTCCCTGCATCTACTCCCACGCTAGGGCTGCTTGTGCTGGGCCCCTGGGAAAAGGAGGCATTCATCAGGGGCCAGTCAAAACCAGAAGCCCTCCCAGGTATTTCAAACCGAGGATGATTAATACAGAGGAAGGACCACAGGTCCCCGGGCGCGTTGACCTGCGTCAGCGAAGACGTCACGTCTGGAAGAGAAGCTGGGATTGGGTTCTCTCCGGTTCAGTTTTGCAATAATTTGACTGTCGTTCTCCAAGGTCCCTCCATCTTCTGTGCAGGACAAACCAGCGAGTCATATGGAGATGTGGCACCGTCTACACCTGTTTTCAGGCTTTTAATGGTGACCATTCTCAGCGGTTCTCCAAGGGCTGAGGCACTGCTTCCTTTCATTCCCCCCAGGGCCTTTTGCTTAGTTCTTCCCTCCAGAAAAGTCCCCAACCAGTAGTCCAGGGAGCCACGTGGGGCTCTGCTGATGGTCAGGAAAGTCTACTCATCACACACTGAGGAACTGGGACAAGACGATAGGGCCACTATCTGGCCAACCAGGCCCGTTCATCCCCTGACCATCATAACTGGGAGACTGCAGTCCCAAGAAGTTAACATCAAGCCAGAGGCACTGTCTAATACACAGAGAAACCAGCTCATTTCTCTTTACCCAGCGCACTCTCTCCAGTCGGTAACTGCAGGGCCCTTGGAGAAAGGCTTGGAGGAGCAACTACGGTATACACCTCTAGAAGTATTTTAAGGCCCTCTGCCCAGGACTCAAGTGCCCCTTCAGCCAAGGAGCACTGAGCCTAGGAACAGGGTCTGGTTGGAAACTGGGTGAGAAAGCGTGCCTCTCCACTGTGGTCTCTAAAGTGAGTCTGGGCCCACCAGAATGCAGAGTTTTTCCAAGTTTTATGCGTTAGGTAATCTTTTGTGAGCTTTCCATGTATTGCATCCTAGAGACACTGTGGTCGATAGGCACCACTAAAGATGCCTGTAGGAAAAAGTATTCTGTGCTTTGTCCCTTCTGTCATGTGGCAACGTCTCTGTCTCTCAAGTGTTGCCTTCTGGTCTCTCCTTCTCAGGATTCCATCGACCCTATTCCATGATGACCTACTCTCATCCCCAGCTGGCCAAGAGCTTTTCAAGAACACCTCTGCTCCTCCAGCGAGTGCATTTCTCAGCGAGGGTCTTCTGGGCTTTCTCAGGGATGGCCCTGGCGAAAGGCAAGACACGCGAAACGAACCCACTCCAAAGTCCCTGGCGTTCTTAGCCTTTATATTCCTTTCTCTACATTATGCCAGGCTGGCACCTCCAATGAATGGAGGTCATCCGTGGTCCAAGTTTCAATCAATCAATCAATGAAGAAAATTGTTAGAAAGTCTTTCAGCTTCTTGAGCTAACGCATTGGACCCGGAGTCTCTGGTGAGTACACTGGAACTGGCAATTTTGGCCTGACGCCAATGCATCTCCCGCCATCTCCTTTGGTCTGACACCCTTCAACTTCATTTCCACACGTATTCCTTACATTTCTGCTGGTGAAAATGAGCAAGCCCTCATGATTCTTTCATGCTATAAGCTACCTCCTCCAGGCCAGACGCCACACTTGCCCCTCCCTGGAGGAGGGAAAGGTCTGCCTCTAGTTACGAAGGTCCCTCTAGTTGTGAACTCTAGGTTGAAGGGGAAGGAGGGTGGGTCTGGGAAGGACAGACATCCTTTTGCAAGTCACCTCTGTCAGGTGAGCGTATTGCAAGATCTCTACGCAAGACTGAGTCAACTAGAGTCCTCAGAGACAGGAAGAAGAGCTACTTCTGCTGGCCAGGGACCCTCAGAGAGATCCAGAAGTCCAAGATTCTCAACTTCATCACAGTCCCTCCAGAGGTTCCCACAGCAAGTCTCAAAATCCCGTTTCTTCCCAGTCCATTCTCATCTTACACATGAAAGAGTCAGCAGCTGTGTGAATTCAACTTATGTTATGATTCTGCAACTTGCTTAATAATATTTTGCTTCTGATTTTCCACAAACTCCTTGCTGCAGCTGCAAGAAAAAAGAGATTATTTTAAGGCTGCCCTGAAATTTCTTCGGTTCTCTGACCATAACTTAAAATGAGCCTTGATAGCTGTGAGTTTATCATTTTTTCTAAAAGCTCCCCAGCGTAACAAAAGGACAATTCTTACCCCAGGATCTTTGCATCACCATTACCATGATGATGGCCAAGTGAAGCAACTGCTTGGTACCCTGCAGCGCTGGATTCCACAGGCGCCGTGTCCTGATCAACAGCAGGCAATTCTTCCATTGTGACACTGTAACACACCGTAGATTTAATAGTGTCTGATTGCCTGATGCTAATAAGCTCAGCCTTGCATTCGGAGCCAAGGATGTGACCAAACACATCCCAGAATCCCATCTTTAAGGGTCTATTTCCTAGGCTGAAACTATCTTTGGTGCTAAACGCTATAACAGCCAGGATTCGGTAAGGGAGATGCAGCCTGCACGGCATTTCAACAGATGGGGTTTAACACAGGGAATGGTACACAGGTGCTAGAGGCCTGAAAGGAAAGAAAGAGAACGCTATAGCAAGTCATAGATAACAACTGAAGCTAAGAAAACTACTCCTAGAGCTGTAGGAACAGCAAAGAAGAGGCTGAGTTAGCAGATCCTGAGAGCCCTGAGGAGCCATCGAGCTGGGGCTCAGAATCTGGAGCATGGAGTCTGCTACTGCCACTGCTGCTAGACCTCTTGGGGGGACCCCACTGCCTCCCTCCTCTCCTACCGCAGAGTAGAAGATAGCACTTGCTTGCCTTGTTCCTGGACGTGTGTATGCGCAGAATGCAAGCATAGAGAGGAGAAGGGAACCAGAGAAGCCAGAGAGGGTGACGGTCCAAGGAAGTGAAATTCGCTCTCCAAAGAGAAGAAAGACGAGCTCAGAGAATTAGGGTAATTTGGGAGTTGGAAGATGAGGATGAGAAAGAGGGTTTGAACTTAGGAGCCCATTAGGACAAAGATCTTGAGGGCGGCGGAAGTGAAGAGAGCATTTTGAAGGCACTTTGCGGCGGATTCAGAATATGCATCCGTCTCTCTGATGCTCTTCGAGAGGAGTAACAGCAAGGATTTGAGTCGAATTAAGATTGTTGTTCATTTTTTTCTTTTGGGGTCTCAGGTGCAGAGAGGGCTCCTTGTGTCCTTGGTTCACAGCTAGCTCAGTACCACCCTGGGTTCAGGCAGGACCCTCGCCTTCATTTTATTCCATTCTTTGCTCTTCCACGGCCGAGCCTCACAGCCACCTGCTTGTGCTGGCGTCTGCACGGATGTGTTTGATATCTGTAATTAGACAGACGTGCAACTTTGAAAAATAGGCAGTGTGTGTATATATGCATATATATAAATATATTAAAAATTTATGCAAAATAATGTGGTATAAATCTCATTTGGTTTCTTACATTTTACACAAGGCACCGTGTATTTAAGCTCTTTCTTTGTTGCTCTGTAGCTCATAATCATAGGTTCTGGCTGCTTCATAGAATGACATCTTATATATTCCGCAACATTAGTTAGTCAGGCCCCAGTGACAGACATCCAGGCTTCCTCCAAACCCCCGATATTACCAAGGGCCCATGTGCATTTCTCTAGGGTTTGTATCTAGGAGGGTAATAGAATGTATTATATTTTCCTTTATCAAATTGAGATATAATTTACATGCCATAAAATTTACCCTTATAAATAAACAATTCAGTGGTGTTTACTATATTCACAAGTATATACACATTACCACAATCTAATTCCATAACATTTTTATTACCCTAGAAAGAAGCCCTGTACCCATTAGCAGTTTCTTCCCATCCCCCCTCCTGCCCGACCCAGACCAACCACTGATCTGCTTTCTGTGTGGATTTGCCTATATTTCTTTCCTTTTAAAAATTTGGTTTATTAACTTATTGGCTTTCGGATAACAGAAGATCATTAATTCACATCTTAGTCCATAATGCATGAGCCTACATCTGTCTTTTTTTAGATAATCCATTTCCTCTCTGATCTCACCCCCCTTCCCTTTTGCTGGCACCTATTCTGATGTCTTGGGTTAACTAGGTTTGATGTTAACCATGATATCTAGTTATACTCATGAAATATAGAATATTATTTTTTGCACGTTTTAAAAATGCGCACAATCGTAATGCTCTATCATTTCTCACTTTCTTGCTTACCTCTACAGATTGGGAGTCAGAGAGATGGTGTAATGTCGTGGTTGAGACTAGTCTGTCCAAATCCCATTTCCCATGGAAGGATCCAGAGATCACTGCAGAAATTGCTGATTTCCACGTCTGGGGCAGAAAATGTTCAGGAAGAGACTGGAATCTCTCTTCACACCCGGCTGCAGGAAATCTGTCAAAGGCAACCATGGTCACATGAGATTTACTCAGAAAACAAATTTGGGGTCAATCAAGATATTAGCTGCCACAAAAACATCAAATAGACTTAAACTTGTGAGGTCATAATAAGATCAAAAAAAAAACCAACAAAGCATTGATCAACTTTGGAGGATCCTCGGGGACAAATGCACTTAACCTGGGAATGGGAAAGTATTGGGAAAGCATGACAGTGGCCGTGCTGGCCCTGGGTGAAGTTACCTCGGGGCAACCAGGTAGTTGATGACAGGAAGTTTCTCTTAATAACACTGTTCCACCTAATGAGTAAATAAGAAACTATGAAATTTCAATATCACAATTCTAAAATTCTAATGGATTAATGGATGTCAGCAATGATCGTCAATAGCTGCCTATATCCTAAAATGAGGGACAAGCAGACACTGTGTAGCCCATGCTAGAAATGCAAATATTATCTATGAAATACTCTTGCAAAAATCCAAAAAACCTAAATCTCATCAAGCTTTTAGAGCTATCAATTTCCAGAAATTACAGAGAACATCTGAGCATCCTAAACTGTGTCATCAGGATGCAATCAACAAAATCCAGACTATGGGAAACACTACAGGACAAACACTGTGGTTTCTTTAAGTCAGATCCACAGAAGGAAAAAAGGTATGAGGGAAAACCCATCAAAAGGTTAAAAGAGACTTAAGAGATAGATAAACCAACTACAATGTACATATGTGTATAGACATACACACATATATCCACATACAACCAAATAAGTTGCTAAAAATCATTTACAGAACCAAGAAAATGTGAACACTAGCAGTATATTTGATGATGGTAAAAATTGATTGTTGACAATTGTGCAGTGGGATTATAGTATTGTGAGTGTATTTTCAAAAAGGGAAAACCTTACATTTCTGAATTATATACTTAATGCTTAAAGATGTAGTGATGCTCCCTTTGGAATTTGCCTCATAAAGAATACAAAACAGGATGGAGGTGAGGGGTGGGGCAGAGAGGAATTCAGCTGTGAACTGATGATTGTAAAAGCTGAGGGATGACCACAGCGGGGTTCACTATATTGTTTTCTCTCTCTTTGTGTATATTTAAAATTTTCTATAGTCAAAATAAAAACAAAGAAAGCGCCACTTCTGGAGAGAATCCTGGTGTCAATTCTGCCCTGCCTTTCTGCCCTGTGTGATGTGGGCACTTAAATTCTCAGCCTTCAGTTTCTTCATCTGTGAAGGAGAGTGATGACCATGAATCTCATAGGTTTGTTTGAGAACATTTAATCAACGCACACAAAGCGCATGGAGCAGTGCCTGTCTGTTGCTCTGTGTATGTCCAGTTCATTGCTCCTGGCTTCTGCAAAGTGTTTCATCGAATGTCTTCAGTGAGTTTTATTTGTACATGCCTCCATGGCCACACCACAGCCGTGATCAATGAATATTCTCATTTCTGTCCTCATGCATGGGAGAGTTCCCGAGGGATAAACAGGAAGGAGGAATGAGATTTCTGGATCATGGGGCAATTGTGTACCAAATTTGCCTGATAACTGCCAAATTGCCCCTATGTCTGGATGTCCACAGAAAGTCCTGTCTTCCCACGTCCCCACTATCAGTTGGAATGATCTTCCGTTCTGTATTTGTCATTCTGGGGTCTCAATTTTTTTTTTTTTAAATTGTGAAGTTTTGTTTTTTAAGATTTTTATTTTTTTCCTTTTTCTCCCCAACTCCCCCCCGCCCCGGTACATAGTTGTGTATTCTTCGTTGTGGGTCCTTCTAGTTGTGGCATGTGGACGCTGCCTCAGTGTGGTTTGATAAGCAGTGCCATGTCTGCGCCTAGGATTCGAACCAATGAAACACTGGGCCGCCTGCACTTAACCACTCAGCCACGGGGGCAGCCCCTCTGGGGTCTTGATTTTAAGTAGTTTCAGCATCTCTTAACCAATTTCTTGGCCATTCAGTTTTGCCTCTGTAGGAATTGTCTGCCATATTCTTTGCCAATGTTTCTACTAGCTTTCTTGGCTTTTTTCTTGTGGATCTTCAGAAATTCAAGGTGTTATTCCATTGTCGATTTCAGATGTTATAAATAACTCCTCTCAATATTTCACTTTTCTACATTCTTTGTCTAGGACGTCATTTTTGAAAGAAAATCTAATTTTGATGTACACTCAATCTATCACTTTTTACCTGAAAATTTGTGCTCTTCAAGTCTTCATTAAGAATCCCTTCAGACCAAAAGATTACAAATATAGTCCCACCATTTTCTTCTATTAGTTTTATATTTTACATTTAGTGTTTTTTAAATCCGTCTAGAGTTTACTTATGAATATGATATGAGGTAGATGTCCAACTGTGTTTTTCTCTGTATTAGTCTTGTTCAAACACAATCTATGAAACAACCCATCTTTTGCCCACTGGTTTGTGGTGATGTGGACATGGACACATGCATACATTTGTGAAGATGGTAGAGTCCGTGTGAGAGGTTACCCCAGGCATACAGAGTGGCAGAACTTACATCTTTGTCATATGCCAGCTCCCACAGAAACTCATAGGTATGTTTTTTGACTTCTCTATTTTGAATTGCATTGTCCTCTTTACCCATCCTCATGTTCACACCACGGTCACCTTGCTGTTGGTGTTTTTACACTGGCTCTGGAGACTATTGCTATGCCTAATAGGATAATAACCCCTCTTGCTTTCTTTTTCAAAATATACTTAGCTATTTGTTGACTTTCATTCTCCCACGTAGATTTTAGAACACACATATTAACTTTATAAAACTAATTACGATTTTTATTGGAATTGCATTGAAGTTTAGTGTAAGGTAGGAAAAATGAAGCTTTATAATGGTAAATTACCTCATCTTTAATCAAGGTTTTTATCTCCATTTATTGAAGTCTTATTTTATATTATTTAATTGAGGGTACTTATATTACTTATAAGTTTTATATTATTTAATTTAGTTTTTCATGAGCATCCCTTTGAGAATAGCTCTAGTTCTTCAAAATGATAATTGGTACTGTGAATGAAATCTTTCTATTATATTATTAGGTAATTATTTCTGATGTGGAAAATATTATTCATGTAAATAAAGTCACCTTCAAGCTTGCTCAAAAGTCTCGTAATAATTCTAATAGTTTAAATTTTTATTCTGTGTTTCCAGTAGATGATCATGTTATTTAATAGTTTGTGGTTTGGCATGAGTTTATTACATAAATTAAGACTGAAGTTTATCAAATTGTTTTCATATATTTAGTGATGGACTGTGTGCTTTTTTTCTCTGTTAGTTAATTATTATGATGTATTACCTTAGTAGATTTTTGTGTGACTAGGATACACCTTATTAATTATGTTGTATTAATTTTGACACACTTCTGGAGTTTATTAGCTAATATATGTGTATGTGTCCAAGGATGTATATTCAATCTCATTAATCTACTTATGAAAATACTCTAATTTTTTTTACCTTTTTTTGATACTTTAGCTCTCAGTTTCTGAAACACTAGTGTTAAAATATTCAAGTACAATTATCGATAAATTTATTTCTCCAAACTTTTCCATTGTTTACATATATTTTGAAACTATTTTATTAAATTCATGTATGTTCATGATTATTTTAAAATCTTAATTGTTAGTGTTACCAATATATAATTTCTCTTTTCCTTGGAATATCTTTAATCTTAAACACACTACTTCCTATTACTCTGTCTTTTTTTCATATTCAAATATTTCTGTATTATTTAGTTATACTTTACTTATTTGTATTTTGTTATTTGGTGCATTTCTGGTAGACACATATTATTAGATCATGTTTATTCTCTGCATTCTGATAGTCTTTTATTTCCAGAAATTTTAGTCCATTTACATTTATTGTAATAACTGTTCCATTTGCACTTATTTTAGCAATATTGTATTTTTAAAATTTTACCATATTATTACTCAGATTTTTATACTTTAACATTCTTTTTTGTTGTTGAGTAGAATTTCATAGTGTGTATATACCACTAGTTGTTTATCCATTCATCAGAGGCTGAACATCTGTGTTCTTTCCAGTTTATGGCCATTATGAATAAAGATGCTGTAAACATTCACATACTGGTCTTTGTGTAAACATGTGTTTTTCTTTCTCTTGGGTAAATACATAGGAGTGGGATTGTTGCCACTGTTTTCCAAATTGGTTGTACAATTTGCATTTTCACCAACAACGTATGAAAGTTTCAGTTGCTCCAGATCCTTGCCAACATTTTGTTAATTTTAGTCACTCTATTTAGGTTTATAGAGTTATTTTATTGTGAGTTTAATGTACATTTCCCTAATGACTAATGATATTGACCGTCTTTTCATATATATACTTGCAATACATGTTTCTTCTTTGGTGAAACATCTGTTCATATCTTTTATACCTTTCTAAATTAAATTTTATCATTTCTTATGTTTGTGTTATAAATGCCCTTTATATACTGCAGATGCAGATCCTTGATCAAAATATGTGTTTTATAAATATATTGTCCTAGTCCATGACTTGCCCTTTCGTTATCTTAACAGGGTTTTTTTTTTAGGAGCAAAAGTTTTTAATTATTATGAAATCCAATTTTTCAATATTTTGTTTCATACTTTATGCTTATTGTGTTTCATGTATAAAACCACTTTGCCTTCTCTAAATTCACAAAGATATTCTCTATGTTTCCTTCCAGAAATTTTCTTCTTGAAGTTTTAATTTGTTCTTTTTTAGAGTTGTTTTAGCTATTCTTTGTCATCTGTATTTCCATAAGTTTTAGAGTCAGCTTGCCTATTTCTAAAAGAAAAAAGCCTGATTTTGATTGGAATTGTGTGGAATCTATAGTTCAATTTGGGCATAACTCCCATCTTTGCTTTCAAATGTAGGTTCTTTTATTATTCAGGTATGGTGAGGCCCACAGATCAGGAGACAATTGCCATTGGGAAGACTGTTACTCAGTTTCCAAGAGAAGGGAACACACATGGGCACGTGGGGGCACGTGGGGGTTCGTGGGGGCGTGTGGGGGCACGTGGGGGCACGTGGGGTGCATGGGGCACGTGGGGCAGCACTAGGGTCAGTCAGGAGGCAGAAGGAGTGAGGGGGAAAGCATGGGCAAGTGTCCACGGGAAAGACAATGCAAGGTGCACAGGCTTAGGATGGCTGGTTTAAATAATTTCAGTGGGTTCTGGGGTGTAGATGCTGATGCTAGCCATCTGGGCTTAGGCTCTGGGATGATCAGGGCGGAGGAATATTGCCTTCTTGGCGACATTGGTGTGGAAGAGCCAGAGAGAGGTGGCAGTTCAGATCATGGGCTCTGGCTTGGTTAGTTTTCATAGGAAAGGCTCTCTCTTAGCTGAGATGTCTCTTATCTCTAGGAATTGGCTAACCCCAGGAAGGCCAGTCTTCCCCCAGTCAGCAAGGCCCCAGATGCCAGAGCCTCAAGAATAGAAACTAAGAAAACAGAGTCATACAACCTTTAAAATATTGAGTCCTTCAGTCCATGAATGTGAGATTTCTTTATTTATTTAGGTATTTCTTATTTCTCTCACTGGTGCTTTGTTGCTTATAGCATACATATCTCGGTCTATATTGTTAGATCTACCCCAAAATATTTCATATTGTTTGGTACTATTTGAATTGGTATTTTAAAAATTTCAGTATCAATTTTTTGCGAGTATATAGAACTAAGATAAATCATGGCATATTAACCTATCCTAAATACTTGCTAAATTTAATTACCAGTAAGAGTAGCTTTCATTTTTAATCATATTCCGCTACCTTTTAATCATATTTTCCTCTACCTTTTTGTGCACATAGCGTATATTTATAATAGTTTTTTTAAAAAATGTTATATTATTGATTTTATTACCTGTGTTATTCCTGGTTCTGTTTCTGTTGGCTTATATCTTTTCTCTCAGTTTGGATTCATATTTTCCTGCTCACTGCAAGGCTAGTAATTTTTCATTGGATTATAGAAGTTGGGATTTTAAGTCATTGGGTGCTGGGTTTTGTTGTACTTCCTTAAATATTGTTGTGCTTTGTTGTGGGATTCAGTCGAGCTCCTTGGTATCCATATGATTTCTTTTTTTATGTTTGATTTTTAGCTCTGTTAGGGTACAGGTACATAAATTTTTGTACAATCTCCCCAGTAAATATTATGATGCTATGAAAGTCACAACTGCAATGTCTAGTAATGGGTTGGGAATATGATTGCTGTATAATGTTATGTGTAAAAAAATTGTAAGTGCATACAATACTCCTGATTTTAAGTTGAGATAATGTGTTTACAGATAAATTTTAGGAAAAATTTTTGTTCATCAAACATTTTTTTTTGAAGAAGAAGAAGATTAGCCCTGAGCTAACTACTGCCAATCCTCCTCTTTTTTCTGAGGAAGACTGGCCCTGAGCTCACATCCATGCCCATCTTCCTCTACTTTGTACGTGGGACGCCTACCACAGCATGGTGTGCCAAGCAGTGCCATGTCCGCACCTGGGATCCGAACCGGTGAACCCTGGGCTGCCGAGAAGCAGAACATGCACACTTAACCGCTGCGCCACAGGGCCGGCCCCTAAATGTATTTTTTAACTTTCTCTGTTTTTCACATTTTTCCTCAATGCATGGATATTATATGTTTTAGAGAAAAAGTTAATACTATTAATAATAAAATGCCTGGACCCACTATAATGGTTAAAATGAAAATGATGGACAACACTGAGTGTTGGCAAGGATGTGGAACAACTGGAACTCACATATAATGTTGGTGGGAGTATAAATTGACACAGTCGTTTTTGAACCCTTTAGGACTATTCACTAAAACCACACATACACCCTGTGAGCCAGCAACTACATTCCTAGGAATATATTCAAGGGAAAATACAGGCAGGCAGGCATCAAAGTCATGAGCAAGAATGTATGTAGCAGCATTATTCACAGTTCCCCCAAACTGAGAAGAGCCCACCATCAAGAGTAGAAAGGATAAGTTATGGTGCATCGTGCAATGGAATACCATGCAGAAACAGGAGTCCTGAGTCACCAGGACACGGAATAACGGCAGTGAATCTCACAGACACAATGTGGAAGAGAAGGATCCAGCACAAAAGACTGGGCATCAAGTACAAATCAGGACAAAACAAACCCTTCATGTTTGAATTCAGGATTCTGGTTGCCACTGGGGACCAGAACCAGGCAGGAGAGGAGGCTGTGGGGGGCTGATAATGTTCCGTGCATATGTTTGTCACTTCTGCCCACCTGGAGCCAAACTCGGTGATGGCAAGAAAAGGTGCTTAATAAATCTTTGTTAAATGAATGATTGGGTGCGTGGTGGATAGATGACGTGGTCTTTTTGCTCAAAACTGTGGTTTTCTGTCTCTCTGATTTACTCTCTCTGCCTTTACCATCACCACTGAGGTGCTATCAGGATCTCCAATGCTCCCCGGCTTGACCAGAATAACTGTATTACAGTCGAATCCAGTCTGGTGCAGCTACGCTCCCCATTTTGCACCAGCCTGGACTCACGAATAAGCTCCTGAAATAACACCAGTAATAATCATCTACTCCTCTCTGCTTGAGGTTTTACTGTTTAACCATATCTTCTTTTATGTAAAACGTGTCAAGACAAAACACCAAACAAATGAGTTACCATGAAAGGTGATTCAAAAGACAAAGTCTCCTACAGTGGAGGGCAAAAGAGGGAAAACAAGCCCACAAGACCACCCCAGGTGTGCTCCAGCTCGCCTGAGAGCACAGACATTTTTGCTTAAAAGTGGTCAATAAAGGAAAAGCTCAGTGTGGCTGGGGGTGACCATGGGGGGCCTTCCGGAGAAGTTAGCACCTGAAAGGTCTATGTAGTCAGGCATAGATTCACCCACAGAGAGGTGAGGAGTGGAGTGTAAGTGGGATCATGAGAGGCATTTTGAAGTTGTGGCAAAGCAAACAGACAGAGTGGTGGCAGGGCTGGGCTTCCTCAACTCCAGCAGGGCCACACGTGGGCAGTCAGCCACCACGAAGGTGGTTGGGAAGAGGATGAGAGTGCCAGCTATCTTCCTCTCACCAAGCACTTGTAAAAAAAACTCAAAAGAAGTAGAATTATATGAGAGTTGAGCTAGAAAGTGCCTTCAGCAAATTTTGGTGTCGTTTTACAGGTTGGGAAACTGAGGCCCTGGTGGGTGGAATGGCTTGCCCAACGTCTGTGGTAAATTGCTACAGAACTCATATCTTAACTCGGGTAGTCTGATCCCAGATCAGTGCTGGCTGCCCCTCACAATGAATTGGTAAGTCTTTTCGAGCTATAACATTATATGAGTTGATTTTCTCTTCCTTAAACAAAACCTCGGGAAAGGTCAGTTTCATTGACGCTCTGTTTAGACCCCCCTACTGTTTAGGAGGCTTATGACTGCCTTTGAGATCCAGAGAGTAAGGCAAAAATGAAGCATTTCTGCTGCTCTCCTTGAAGTTGAGAAAGGCCCAACCTCCGTCCACTGTTTTGGGTATAGAAATGCACCCCTCACGGGACATCTTCCTATGGACATGGCACTGCTTCCAGGGGTGCTGACTGGCAAAGGGCCGTGGGTGTAACAGGAAGGGCGCAGAACCAGAAGTCAGGAGTCCTGGGCCTTTGTCTTCTGCTTGTGGGACCCCAGATGTGTCTCTTCCACTCTGCATTTTATCCACTCCCAGGTGAGGCCTCTGCCTGCTGGGCTCTCCTCTCCTTTCCTGCCCCCATAGCCTGTGCATCTTGGGATTTCTAGAACCCCTGCAATCACTCATTAGCAGACATGCAGAGACGGCTAGAACGTTTTGAGAGATATCACTATAGCCCGATAGAAAAAAAGAATGTCAGATGGCAGA
Organism: Equus asinus; assembly: GCF_041296235.1. Classification (NCBI taxonomy): domain Eukaryota; kingdom Metazoa; phylum Chordata; class Mammalia; order Perissodactyla; family Equidae; genus Equus; species Equus asinus. The sequence continues at coordinate 14,694,570 of NC_091793.1, read as the reverse complement.
GGCAATTAAGTTCCAAGACAACTTCAATGATTTGTGTTTTAAACTTTCGATTTATCTACATCTCGATTTGAGTCCATTTCCACTAACTCCAACAATTGTCTGATACAAAGCAACTGAAGAAAAACCTCCAGGAGCCCGAGATGGAAACAGATGGCCGTGGCAGGCTAGAACAGTCTACATCTGCTCCATCCAATTGTTCCCAACGATGGCAAAATGTCATTAAAAATGCACTTAAGAACGTAGCTTTATATTGATCAACGGCGAGGTTATGGGAGATGTCGAATCTTGAGAGAGCAAGAACTGCAAGATGAACCAAGTGATTTTTTTTTTTTCTGATGGATTATTAGAGAAAGCACTGTCATAATATAATTTTCCAGACAGTGGATCAATGATGTCAACTACTACCCCAAGTTTTGAATGATGACTCAGGTTTGGGAGTTCTGTGTTAATGGATGGGGCAAACAGGCACGTCCCCCCTAATGGATTACATAGAAACACCCAAAGTGACCCCAAGGAAATTATTTACCATACAATTCCTGAAGTCAAAAGCAATAGTCCATCTTTCCTGACTTGGAGTCTCACTTTTTTTAAATGTCAGTGCATCATCAAGAATTTATTTTATGCAATGAAAGGCAGCCGTACTGAGGTCATCTGAGAAACGCTTTTCTGTGCAAGGAGTTGGCAGTGACAGAGAACTCCGGGTGAAGCCAGAAAGAAGTTAGTGCATCGAATGCACAACATGGTGGAGGCTAGCCCAGAAAAATGTCTCTTTTGTCCCTCTCTTCTCCATCCCCAGTGCCACATTCATTGGCTCTAACCTGGACACTTGCTATGCCCCCCTAACTCATGTCTTCGCCTCAGTATTGTCCCTCCAAGTCTTCCTGACACGGGTGACAGAAAGCCTTCCGCCGGGAAAACCTGACCGCTGCACCCTCGCTTAGATCCCTTCAATGGCTCATGGTAGGAGCTCCAGACGTGCTTGTTGAACATGTAGACAGGTCTCCGTTTTCTAAAGGACGAAGTATGAGCACCTTGGCACTGGAGGTCTGTAAGTTCACCCTGCCACTGCACCCTGCGCTGTCTCTCATCCCCGCCGGCTCTCTGCTCATCTCAGGCTCCCACCATGCTCTGTGCTTCCGGCCTGGCAGTGTCCTTCCTATCTACGTGTAGCAGATTTACATCCTACTGCGCTTTGAAGACCCACCGGGAAGAGTCCTGTTGCATGACATTAGATGGCATCGTGTCTTACCACGCCATGTCATTCCACCACCTGTGTGTTCTGGAAAGGTTGTAGGGCACCTTACAGTGCCATGAAGGAGGGGCTGAATCCGTCTGTAGGGCACAACAAAAACCACCCAGAGCCTTTGGCATCAAGTTGGGATTCTGAAAACTTAGGGTCTGCTCCTGAGTTTACATACACGACCCTTTCCAGCCTTAAATGGAACTCCCTGTGTGGCCCCACGACCTTCCAAACATGCATTATATCCTCCCATGGCCAATGGCCACATCAGCTATTCAAATCCCAACAGGGGACCTGCCTTAGTGGGATGGAAATGTGCTCTCTGCAAGGCAGATGCCAGACAAGCACACGCTCCTCTGTATTTTCTCTGTCTGACCTCATGGGGCTCTTGTGCCCCTTTTCCAGCAGATAGGGAAAGGGGCAGAGGTCAAGGGGGAAGAGAGAAGCTTGGCAACGAGAGCTCCCCCTCTCTCGTGGTGTAACTATGTGTCTTTTGGTTAACTCACTGTCTTTGGAGTTAATTCTGAATTGAAAATTCAACTCTCCTATTAAGACTTCTCCCCTGATTTATCTCTTCCATCTTTGCCCCTTCATGCCCGCCCCTGGATGCAGGGCAGGTGCTGCAGGTGGTGCAGAAGATGTAGATGATGCAGCTGGTGCTGGTGCTGCAGGTGCAGGAGATGCTGGAGAGGCAGCTGGTGCCTCCTCATTGATTGGGGCATGTTCCCTGCTCCCAACAGAACTTTTGGCTAAGCTTTCCCACCCTGGTTTTCCTGGTGTTGACCTCATGTTGCCCCACTGATATCGACCCTGATATCAGTTTTCCCACATTAAACCCAGCATATATGGGGTTAAAACTAAAACACTCATTCCCTGCTTTCTCTCTGGCTTCCTGCCTCCAGAATCCGCTGTCCTCCATGGAGACAGACACTGCCAAGGACAAGCACCTGGACCATCTCCTCCCCACAAAGAGATACGAGCTGGTGGGAAAGCTGCTGACCAGCAAGGTCACGGGCTCCCTCCTCTCTGCAAGTGTCTCAAGGCCAAAGACAGACTGGTGGGAAAGCTCCGACCAGCAAGGCCATGTGCTCCCCCTCCCCTACCTAAAGCCCCAAATAAAAACCCTTCCTTTTAGCTTTTCGGGGAGTTTGGGATTTCAGCGTTAGTTGCCCTCTCTCCTTGCTCAGCGCTGTGCAAAAATAAAGTTCCTACTTTCTTCCACCACCCCCGGTGTCAGAGATTGGCTTGCTGCGCAACGGGTAAGCAAACTCACTTCAGGTTTGGTAACACCACCTGCTCGAGTGCCCACAGTTGTTACCCCCTTGACTTGTGGTCTTGGCGAGGACACTGCAGGGGAGAAGCCTTGACTCAGTTTCACTGCACACAGACCCACTGAGGCCTGGTTCCAACCCCCGTGGGATCCCCAGTTTGGGGTCCACCTTGCACCCTGCAGCTGTGGGATCACCGCGCCCCTCACCTTGGCTGGCAACCACCTGGCAAACTTGCCTCCCTCCTCCTGCACAGTAACGCGGGAAACTCTGGATACATTGTTGACTGTGATATCCGGTAAGTCACGATGAAATGAACCGATGCCTGTAAAATGCTGAGAGCCGGGCCAGACACACAGGAAGCAGTTGGTCTGGGCTGGTTCTTGCTGTTATTCCCCCTCCTGCTGTAACTCACGGGTCCCCTCAAGACATGGCTGCCTCTGGAGGAATGGAAGGAAGCCAAACATAACAAAGTGAGAAGTAAACACCACACGCACGTACACACACAGAGTTCTGAGTTGAATTGTGTCCCCCCAAATTCATACTTTGAAGTCCCAAGTCCCAGTTCCTCAGAATGTGCCTTAAATTGGAAATAAGGCCATTGGAGATGTAATCAGTTACGATGAGGTCATAGGAGAGTAGGGTGGGCCCTAATCCAACACGGCTGGTAAAGGGGAAATCTGGATACAGAAACACACATGCGAGGACACCGTGCAAAAGTGAAGGCAGAGACGGGGGCGATGCGGTGGAAGTCAGAGCGCCAACGAGCGCCTGCAAACCCCAGAAGCCAGGAGAGAGGCCTGGAGAAGGTTCTCCCTCCGAGGCTCAGAAGGAACCAGCCCGTCTGCACCTGAACTCACTTCCAGGCTCCAGACTGTGAGAGGATAGACGTCTGCTGTTTAAGCCCCTCGGTCTGTGGTCCTTTGTTACAGCAGCCCCGCAAAGTAACACACACACACACATGCGCACATGTTCTAATTTCACTGATACATGGGGTGTATTCAGTAATCATTAATTTTTATCATCATTGCTCCCCAAACCTACCTTCCTGTGGGCTTTTAGTTGCACAGTCACGCCCGCTCAGGGAGAACCCCTCCTGCTTCGGCACCTGCCGCGTGCCGACGCGTCATTCATTGATTGTCCCCCGTCAGTGTGTGTTTACCGTGTGTCCACCCTGTGCTCAGCCCAGGACCAAGTGCCAGGGAGGCAAATACAAAGCCAGCCCTGCTGTCCAGGGGCTCCAGGCCGCCTGCAAGCTGGGCTCCAGACGCCCCCACTGGAGATCTCTCCTGTCTTCCCCTCCCAGCGCCCAGCGCCCCTCCATCCCAGCCCGTACTGCGGCCTCCTGGAGTCCCGTTTCATGGTTGCCTCTGCCACCAGAGCACCAGTCTTGGAATGGCAGCCTCTGTGTCGCTCAGACCGCTGTCCCCTCCACTGTCCTCGATGGAGGACTGACATACAGAAGGGGCTCAAAAAATGCCCAGTTGCCTTGGCCAAAGTTTCCACTGGAAATCTTGTATCTTGACTAATGAATACTCCAGTCTGAAAAATAATCCTGAAGAGCTGCTGCGTGTCAAAATGATGGGCAGTTAGAGGCGCTCAAGGGATATTCGCTCTATTTAATGGAATTGAATTTCCGAAGAGCTGAGTGCTTCCTCAGTCAGATATCCAATATATCCCAACCACGCGCCACAGCTGACACGGCCTCCGGCTCCGGGTTTGTGGCCAGAGACGGACTCAGTTTGTTCATGAACAAAGCCGAGTTGGGAAAGGGGCTTTCTTGAAGAGCAATTTGGCTTTTCATTAGCGCAGCACATTCGAAAAGCATCTTGCTTAGTATCGAGAATGGAATAAGCTGGGTGTCCAACCACCCTTGAAATGTATTCACTGAGATGCTTCCCAATGGTTGCGAGATCACACTTGCTTTTCCCTCTTGTTGGCAAAACCATGGTTCTCAGCAGGAGGCTGCAAAGACAGAGACAGTGACCCACCTGCCCATCAGGTGCAACTGCTGAGGTTAAGCGAGGGTCATCCTCAGGACGTTGGCCTCTGTTTCTTCTAAAGTGCTACCCACCTGGGAGAGAATTGATGAAAACCCAGAAAACCCATGTTGGACAAGGCAGCCTTATGCGGCGGTGCCAGGAGGACAACAACCAGTGTCTCTTCGCTCAGCTCATCTCTGCACTCAGTCTGGGTGTTACAGAAATCACTATTACAGCTGATTGTTGAAATAAGTAAATAGTAGAGAAAGGCGGCCTGCAGTCTGCATGGATTCAGATTCGCTGAAAATGTCCCCTACGGGTCTATAAGAGTGGGGATTCCAGAGAAAATGGAGGACACGCAGCTACGTTTGAATTTCAGATAGGTAACAAATAATGTTTTAGTGTAAGTATATCCCCAATACTGTATTTTTATTTGGCTAATTCTGGAAACCCTAGTAGGCACAATGTGCTGTATTGATTAGAGCACTGCCTTTGGTCCATCGCTTTGAGCAAATGGTAGGACAGTGACTGAGGCCTGCTTTCCTTGTGGGACGGGCCTGTCTCCATCAGCCCTTTACGCTCACAGAGGCGGCACCATCTCTCTGAGCCCCGCACAGCACTGTTGTGAGAATGAATGGGGGTGCGAGGAGGTTTAAGAGGCCCACGTGACCCCCTAGCGTGTCCGTGCACCAGGTGCCCACCCACCCTTCCTCCCTCCTTCCTCCTGCCATCCCCCTTCCAGTTATTCAGAACCGGATACCGGTCAGTGCTGGGCGTTATTGCAGGTGCTGAGGAGGATGCACTCCCTCTCGTGCGAAAGGCGCGTAATACTCTGTAACAAAACCAACCAAAATAATGAAAAATAACTGCCTCGGCTGCTCTCGGTGCCCTGCCCAGGTTCACTTTCCTGGCTGATGACAACTCCCAGGTGCCCCTTCTGCGGAGGATTGCCTTCCAAGCAGACGAGGTGGAGCCTCCTTTTCCACCCCATCCCGTCGTGCAGACCTCTGCCAAAGCCCTGTAGACACAGAGGACGGAATGCCAGGGCCCTGGCCTCGGAGTGGGGTGAACTCGGGAGAGCAGACCCTCCCCAGAGATTTCCTCTGGGGCCTTGCCCAGTCTGCTCCCTAGCCCCTTCAAGAGCAGCCCCCTTCTCTCCACTGTCCCTTGAAGGAGAAGTGCTGGCTGTGCTTCTGGGAGAAAAAAGGCCACTTTTCATTTCCTTGACTGTACCAGTTATCATGATTTCTTCCACCCCATTTGCATTCAAGAGGTGGGCAACAGAGATATATGGCGCTCCAATTATATGAGTAAGAAAGCTGAACCCAGAGAAGGTAAGGAATTTGCACAAGGGCCGCTGCAGGTCAGGTGAAGCCAGAACAAGAATCTGAGCCTATGACCCCAGGAAGAGGTTTCTCCCCGTGAGTGAAAAACCCTCCACTGCAGGCAGTGTGATCGCAGACCCTTCTTTGGGTGGGTGTCTTCCGCAGCCCCCAGGAGCTTCGCACAGCACTCCCATCCCCTCTGCAGTAATGCCTCCTTGCGAAGAATGGCTCACCACCTCTTGCCTGCTCTGGGTGGCTTCAGAGCTAGACAATGGGCCCTCTATTCCGAGCTCTCAGTGAAAGGAGCCATTGAAATACAAGGCTTTATTCTGCTAATGTGTCTGAGACATAAATTGTTCTTATCTCAAACAGTCTCCAAAAGAAGAAGAAAAAAATCTGCATTTCTCTGAAGACAAAGAATGAGAGCTCAGAGGTGGGGTTCAGAGCCACACAATGGGGTGTGGAGAGGGCCAAAGAATGCAGCCTGAGCCGCCTGTCCTGGGAGGACAGTGATGGAGGCCTTATTGCCTCCGGAGGGGGCTGCAGGGGAGCGAGGAGTAACCAGGGCTTTGTACCTGCCAGTTCTCTGCTCCCCGCTGGGTACCTGGTTTTATGATTCTCGGCAATGGAGTCCAGCTAGGAGAAGCAGCGTGGGCCTCCCACTGCACAGGCCTGGGGTGTGTGGCAGTTGGGTCACTGCTCAGCTGGGAGGCCTGGATCACTTCACCTCCCCATGCCTCAGTTTCCTCTTCTAAATTTGCATTGTCCCATACGGAGCCACTAGCCGTATGTGGCTCATTAAATTTGAATTAATTATAATTAAAAGAAACATAGTTCTGTGGTCTCGCTGGGCACGTTCCAGGTGTTCTGTAGCCACACGTGGCCAATGCCGAGTGAAAAAAGGATCCAGACTTAGTAAGGAGATGCTTTATTCAGAAGGATATTGATGGCCAGGGAGTGGGGTGGAGAAGGGGCCACTGCAAGGAGTGGGCACCTCTACCAGCAGGGAGAAGGCTCAGAGCAGGAGGCCTGCAAGCTCTCCAGAGTTGAGCAGAGGGTGTTTCTCTTACAGAGAGAAGCAAACAAGTCTAGAAAGAACCAGGTGTGGGGCTGAGAGGAAGGGGTGGCCTGAAGGGACCACAGTAGAGAGGGTTTTATTAGGAGGCCACCCCTTCTCGAGAGGGGAGCACGTGCTGGCTGGGCTGAGGACGGGCCAAAGTTCAGGGGCCCAAAGAAGGGGAAAGTCTGAGCCAAAGATTGGTGAACAAGCACTTTATTCCAATTGACCAATGGGGACAAAATAGTCAGCTAATCACTGATGCGACCCAGAATGCGAACTGCAGGGTCTGTGCCTGGCCCGGCCCTAGGTGAACAAGGGGGCTCCCAGGAGTCTCGTCTCAGTCGTACAGGGGTGGGGAGTTTCCACGGTAAGCTGTTTTCTGGAACAAAAAAGTAGGGGTGTTTCTTAATTTTCACTGTTTTCCGGGAGCACAGGGTTCGGGTGGAACTCAGCATAGTCACTGGCGTCTGCCATATTGGACGGCACAGACGAGATGACGCTCCTGTCGTTGCAGAAAGTTCCTCTGGACAGCGCTGCTCTGTAAGTGACGGCAGTGATTTCTCCCATTCAGATTTGTTGTGAGACACAACACCAGAACCCTTCCAGGCCCAGAGCAGATGCCCAACCAGCCATTACAATATTTTCCCGTCTCACCAGCTGCATCCGGCAGCGGAGCTGTTTTAATTTATGTAAAGTTTTCTGAAATCCTGACATGGGACCAAATTCTACTGCAGAACCAACTCCCCAGAGGCGGTCCTCCTCGCTTTTTCCTTATTTGGAGTGACTTGGCGCCCATAAGCCCTGTAGTCATCCCAGACGGATCCTCTCACTTCCCATCAGTTGGTCACCAAGTTGGTCGATCCTGTCCTCTGAGATCCCGGCTCTCAACCTCCGCAGGTCCGTGCTCCACGCCTACCTCAGCCAACACCACTGGGGCCGAGCTCCTGAAGCGTGGATCCCCGTCAGCACAGAGGACTTGTCCCACCACTGAGCCAAGAGAACTGACCAAACTTTAGCCTGGCTTCCACTTGCACCAGACTGAATCCCTAGAGATGTACGTTTGCTTAGTCAGTTAGCTAGTTAGGTTAGTGGCGGGATGAAAAGCAGTGGGCGGAACGTGGAGGTGGTCTGCTGCACCGTGTGCTGGGGGATGCTTCCAGGAGGCCACACCTCCTTCCATGCTCTGTTCCCTGCTCCCGCCAGGGAAACCTCGCTCTGGAGCTTCTACCATGGAACCCCCTAGGACCTAACTGTCAATCAACCTGACTCCTTAAGGAGCAGCACCCGCCCTCCTCTTGGAGTCAGAGCAAAAACGCGTGACAGAAGCCGCTTGCTTCCGCGGCTCGCTGCGTCTGAAGCTGGGCGTACTTGCCGCTGCTCTCCCTGGGGCTCCCGACACGGTGCTGCAGGCAGATGTCAGACAGTTGTGATCGGCGCCTCATCCTTCCATTGTTTCCCTAATTTCATTTCGGAGAATGACTGATGGGGAGAAAGACTCAGAGCAGAGACTAATTCATAGCTAATTTTTCAAAACAGTCATGACTGGCTAAGCAAAATGTGGTGCATGCGTTTTATTTAATTTCCAAATTTGCAATTAAGGCTGACAGCAGCCGTTGGTAGCTGTGGCTCCTTCTCCAGATCTCTGATTCCACAGTGACTCGGCCTAGCACAGGGCAGTGGAGTCAGAAACCCGATAGACATGGGAGGTGCTATAAGCAGTCAGCTGGTTGGGGAGACTCAGATCAGCCCAGCACACATGGAGGTGCCCTCAAGTGCTGCTGTCAACCTTACACCTGACACCCCGCTCAGACCACCGGGTTGTTGATGTGTTCCTGTGACAGGAGATGTGGGATGCTGGACAGAAGGTAGCATTCTCCAGTCTTAAATGTCGGTGGTCACTGGGCTCGCCTGTTTAGGGGACCTAGAGCAGGTGACACCTGCTGTCCTCATGGTGGAGAGACACGACAGGCCAGGTAGAATATTAAACAAACAAGCATGATTTTATTGCTCTATAATTACTTTAGAGGAAATAACTAAGATGCTGATAGAGAGCGACAGGTGGGAGTTGAGGAGAGAGAACCGCTGTTCAGAGGAGGCCTCCCCGGGAAGACGACCTTTGAGCTGGCTGTAAGTGAGCGTAAGTGAGGCCATCTTGTCACACTACTGGCCCCGGCCCCTCCTCTGTGTGACTGCTCGCTGCTCTGCACGTACTCTAAAAAAGTCACATGCTCTCCTGATTCTCGCTTTCTGCTTACATATGTGCTCCCCAAGAGCTGGATAAATTAAAACTTTGTTCTATGAGCTTCTCTCCAGGAACAGGCTGACCACAGGCGGGAAACACACCTACAAGGTGTCCATCACAGCTGACAGAGGACGGAACAGGGAAAGACCCTGGAGTCCGTCAGGCCTGAAGAAAAGCCCCTCCTCATGCCCATCTTCCCTGTATAACTACCTCAAGGTTCCGTAAATTTTGAAGATGGTTTTTTGAGACATTAGTCTGCCATCTTCCCGATGATGCCCGCTAATGGAATTTAAACTTCCTTTCTTGATCTCTAACTCGTTGTGATTAATTGGCTTAGATGGCGGCCAGGAGAGTGAGCCCATTTCTCCGTCACACGATGACCGCGGGGGCTGCAGTGGTTAGTTTCACGCGTCTACTTGGCTAGGCTGTGGTAGCAGTCACTCAGTCATGTCCTCAACTAGCTGTCACTGTGCAGGTATTTTGTCGATGTGGTTAACACCTACCATCAGCTGACTTCAGGTAAAGCCGGTGACCCTCAGTCAGTGGACGGGTCATCCAATCAGTGGAAAGCTTTAAGGCATAACTGAGATTTCCCTGAGGAAGAGGAGACGGTGCCTCAAGGCTGCAGCCTCAGCTTCTGCCTGAGAATTCCTGTGACCGGTCTGCCCGACGGGCTTTGGACTCACCAGCCCCCACCATCGTGTGAGCCAATTCCTTGCAATAAATCTTCTCTTTTTTTTAAAAAAAAAAATTATGCTTCTTAAATTTATTTTTTAATTTTGTCATATAATAAACAAACACACATATAGAATATCCTACTTGTTCTGTTTCTCTGGTGAACTATGACATCCTAACGCAGGGTCAGAATTGTGTATCTTGTCTCATTTTACTCCAGCAGCTTTGGTGGGATCCTGTCTCAGTTTACTCCAGGCAGCTTTGGTGGGATCCTGTCTCAGTTTACTCCAGGCAGCTTTGGTAGGATCCTGTCTCAGCTTACTCCAGGCAGCTTTGGTAGGATCCTGTCTCCGCTTACTCCAGGCAGCTTTGGTGGGACTCATCCACACATGGCTTCAGCCACTCAGATAGGTTGAAAACATCCAAATTTCTTTGTACAACCTGACCCTCTCTCCTGACTTCCTAGGCATAAACCCCACAGATGCCAGATGGACATGGCAGCTTGGATGGGCTCAGATGTCTCAGCCTCAGCATGTCCACTCTGAATCAAGTGAAGATGCTCTCACTCTAAGTTTCTCCTGCATTCTTTGTTTTTTAAATTCCTAGCTAGTCTTTGATTCTAATGTAACATATGCAAACATGAAAGTGCACAGACTGTGTGTACTGTGTATAAACTTCAACAAATTTTCACCAGACAAACACACCCATGAAGTCCCCATGCTGATCAACACTATCGCATCACTGGGATCCCCGAAACCCCCAAAGCGTTTTCCAGCCATTACTGCCTTCCTCTTTGCAAAGTTAACTACCTTCTGACTACTAACCTCTAGGTTGGTTTTACCGGTTTTGAATTTTATAGAAATTGAATCATATAGTATATATTCTTTTGTGTCTTTCTTTCATTCCATATTATGTATGTGGGATTCTTCCCTGTGGCTTTTTAGATGGGTAATTCATTCATTTTTATGATAGTAGAGTACTCCACTATGTATTATACCACAGTTTATTTGCACATTCTGCTGTTGGTGGACACTGGGGCTGTCCCCAGTTGGAGGCTGCCATGTGTGATGCTGTGTGATTATTCTATGCATGCCTTTGATGCATGTATGTGTGCAGCTCTGTGGGGTTCATATCTAAAAGGGCAATTGCTGGATTCCACCTTTTGTATGTGTATCTTTGGCGGATACTGCCCGATCCTTTCCCAAACTAGCTGTAGAAATGAACACTCTTGCCAGCAGAGTTTGGGTGTTCCAAATGTCCCACATACCTGCCAACATGTGGTGTTGTCTGACCTTTAAACTTTCATCCTTTGGGGGCATATGTAATGGTAGCTCCTTGTGATTTTTATTTGCATTTTTTTGATTACCAATGAACGTGAACACTGTTTCACATGTTTTTTTTGGCCTTTAGGACATCTTTTGTGAAGCACCTCTTCAGATCTCTTGCCAGTGTTTTTACTGAGTATTTTTGTTTGTTTTTTCTTTGCTGATTTTGGAGTCCTTTGTTTTACATATTGTAATTATCTTCTCTCATTCAATGGTTTGTGAATTTCCTCTTTTTGGTGTCTTTTGATAAACATGAGTTCCTAATTTCAATGTAGAAATTTATCAATCTTATGCTGTATAGTTAGAGCGTTTTGTATCCCATTTAAGAAATCTTTGCCAATGAAAGATCACTAAGATATTCTTCTAAGTTGTCCTTCTTTCACATTCAGATTTACAACATCTCTGGAAATAAATTTTGTGTGTGATGTGAAGAGGACATGATTTATTTTTTTCCATATGCATTTCCAATTGACTCAGCATCATTTGTTGAAAAGATATTTCCCCACTGTTCTGGAGCCTTGCCTTATAAATCATTTGTCTATAAAGTGTGTATCTGTTTCTGGACTCTGTTCCCTTCCACTTGTCTCCTTCTCTGCCCTTTCTTTACAATCACTGTCTTAATCACTGTAGCTTTACCATAAATCTTGATTTCTGTTAGTGTGGTTTCTCCAGCTGCACTCTTCTTTAAGATGGCCTTAGCTCTTCTTGGTCCTTTGACCTTTCATATAAATTTTAGAATCAGTTAAAATGATTTTTAGAATTACTATTTTCAAAAAATACTGGCTAAGATTTCGTTTAGGATCACATTAATCCTCCAGAACAATTTGGAAAGAATTGATATGTAACTATTACGTATTTCAATGCACTGTGTTTGTTCGATTTCCCTAAATAAAGTTTTGTAGTTTTCTGCATGCAAATCTTTGCACATATTTACTTATTCCTAGGAGTTTAGATTTTTCAAGTCATGGTTAATAATGTTCTTTTAAAGTCGATTTTATTTTCAATTGTTTTTGATATACAGAAATAAAATTGAATTTTGTATATTGACCTTGTATTCAGTGCCCTTGTTAAATTTAGTTATTAATTATCCTGGTTTGTCTGTAGCTGCCTTGGAATTCTCTATATACAAAATCATGTCATCTGAGAATAACGACAGTTTTATCGCTTTTACCCAATTTTGCAACTGTAATTTCTTTTTCCTGCCTTATTTCATCGGCTAGAACTTCCAGTACATTTCTCAGTAGACATGATGATAGCTTATCTTGTTCCCAGTATTAGGTAAAGTGTCATCAACACTTTGTCATTGACTGTGATGCTCATGGTGGTTATTTTTAAGGTTTATTTTTCTTAGATTAAGAAAGTTCCCTTCTATACCAAGTTTACTATTTTTTTTTTTTTTACCATGAATAGGTGTTGAATTTTATCAAATGCTCTTTATGTATCTATTTATTATGTGATTTCTCTTCTTTATTTGGTTATTATGGTGATTTACAGTGACCGATTTTCAAATGTTACCTTTGCATCTGGCATTCCTGCAATAAACTCATCATGATGATAATGTGTTGTCTATTTTTATGTATTATGAATTTGATTTTCTAGTACTTACCTTGGGAATTTTTGCATCCATATTTATTAGAGACATTTGTCTTTATATTAGTTTCCTATTGCCACTGTAACAAATTTCCATAAACTTAGTGGTTTAAAAACACAAATTTATTATCTTTCAGTTCTAGAAGTCAGAAGTCTAAAATCAAGATGTTAATGGAGCTAGTTCTTTCTGGATGCTTCAGAGGAGAATCCATTTCCTTGATTTTTTCATCTTCAAGAGACCACCTGCTTTCTTTGGCTCATAGCCCCTTCCTCTCATCACTCCATCTTGTTTTGTTCTTCACAACTCCTTCTATTAACTCTGATCATCCTTATAAGGGCCCTTGTGATTACATTAAGCCCACTAGGGTAACCCAGGATAATCTCCACATCTCAGATGTTCAACTTAATCACTTCTGTAAAGTCCCTTCTATCATAGGGGTAACGTGTTCATGGGTCCAGGGATTAAGCTGTGGACTTGTTTGGTGGAGGGATGGGGCAATCTTTATTTATAAAGTACGCATACACTTTTGTAATCTAGATGTTCTGACCTTACCAAGACAGTTGGGAAATGTTTCCTCTCCTTCTATTGTCTGGAAGAGTATTTTGTATATTCTGTTATTCTGCGAATGTTTAGAAGAATTTAAAGTCATGTTAGCTTTGGAAGATTATGTTTTGGAATGGAAAAATTTTAATTTCAGGTTTAATTATCAAATACTTTAGTAAATATGAAACTTTAGATTTTTCTATTTCTTCTTGAGTCAGTTTTAGTCAGTTGTGTTTTTGACTGTAAGTTTTGCTTTTTCTCTCTCTCTTTTTTTAAACTTGTTCAGTATTGGCAGGTGTTTATTTAATGCATCATTCCCTCTAACGAGCCAACACCTCCTGCTGTTGATTTATTTCATTAGAATAGCTTACTGCTATTTCTTTAATTCCTGATTTCATCTTTATTTCATAATTCACTATCTTTTTAATTTAACTATTCTTTTCCCTCAACCACTTGAAACGGATATTTAGATTGACCTTGAACCTTTCAAATCTTCTTGAATATATGAATTAAGTCCATAAATTTCCCTCTAAGCACAGCTGTACTGTAGCCTACACATTTTTCACTGTAATTTTATAATCATATATGGCAAAGTATTTCTGAATTTCCCTTGTGAATTGTTTTCTTTAATCCATGGTTTATTTAGAAATGTGTTTCTTGTTTTTCAGATATTTGGAAATTATCTACTTACTGTTATTCTTTTTTATTGTTGGCTTCTAACTCAACTCTGCCGTGCTCAGAGAATAAGCCATGTTTAATTTCAATCATTTCTCGGGACTTGCTTTATGGTTCAACATATGGGTAATTTTCATAAATTATCCACATGCACATAAAAAAATCTACATTTGGTGGATGCAATGTTCTAGATATATCAATTACATTGAAGTTTTTACATAAATGATTAAATTAATCATGTCAAAACCTTCTACACAGTAACTGATCATTTTTTTTTTGCCTTTGCTTTTGGTTTCAAAGTGACGTACCTTAGAATCTCCATTATGATTGTTTCTTTGTCAATTTCCGCTCGTTGCTCTACTGGTTTTGGTTATGTATACTTGCAAGTCATAGTATTGTTGGAAATGTTTTATTTCCCCAGAAGAGTGACCCTTTAATTTCTATGAATGTTTCTTTTTCAAACTAGAAATTCTTTCTGCATTTCTGCCTTTTGATTGGAAATCCTTTTTGCCTCCTTTGTTTAGTATTTGATAGCTACATCACTTTGTCCTTATGATTAACATTATTATTAATGTTACTATTAGCTAATATTTCATGGTATCTTTTTCCTTCTTTTAATATCAACCTTTCTGTATCTTTAAGATGTGACTTTGTAAGCAGTATATAACATATTTTTTCTTTAGTTTGAAAATCTTCGTATATTAACGAGTGTACTTAGTTCATTTATATGTAGTATAAACACTGATATTTTGGGATTTGAACTTCCGGCCTTAATATTTCTACATGTCACACCTGATCTGTGTTTCTATTCTCTCTTTTCTTGGTTAAATTTTTTTTGGTCCAGTATTTTTTGTCACTATTTTTCTCCTTCTCCTAACTCATTATTTATGCCTCCTTTTTCTTATGCGTTTGTTGGTTACTTTGTGGATTACAACCTCCATCTTTGACTTGCCAATTTCTAGAGGACTTTATCACTTCTTGAACATAAAAACTCTGTGATACTTTACCCTCCTTTCTTACTTTTATGCCATTATTGCCTTATATTTTAATTTCACATATTTTTAACCTCCATAATTATCATAACATAGTTACAATTATAAATGTAATTATACATATTTACTTATAAACAGATGTAATTATATGGCTATAATTACAATTATATATATATGCATACATAACAATATATACATTTCCTTTCTGTGTTTTTATCCTTCCACTGGGAGTTACTTTTTGCCTGAACAACTTCTATAGTTTCTTTAGTGAAAGTTCTCCTAGTGTCTAATTACTTCAGTAACTGTCTAATTATGTCTTCATTTTCCCTTCACCTTTGAAGAACATTCTTTCAGCATATGGAATTCTGAGTTGGCTACTGTTTTCGTTCAGCCCTGGGATTGTATTTTGGATTCCAATATTCCTGGTGAGTCTTCTTTCTTATTAGTGGTCTTTTTAAGGTAATGTATTTCATTTAAGATTTTTCTCTTTTCTTTTGTTTTTTAAAAGTTTGACTCAAATATCTGTGTGTGTGTGTGTGTGTGTGAATTTTTTTGGTCAATTTGGGAAAAACATAAGACAAATACTACGTCTGTGCCATTTTTTATTTCTTCTTTGTCTGACTCTGCAATTATTTACATATTGGACTTTTCCATCACGTCCTATCTCCAGTGCCTTCTTAAGTATTTTCCATCCTTTTCTCTTTGTTGTGTTGGTCTGGATATTTTGTACTGAATTATCTCATTTAGTTATTTGCTCATCCTTTTTTCTTTACTTGTAATATTTCTTAATTTGGGTGTCTAGACGTATTTATGACCACATTGGAAATATCTAGTAACCTAGAAATATTGCTTTTAAGTATTCTTCATCTCACATTTCACAAAACAATTTTATTTAAACTCTTCATCTTCCCCTTGACTTTACTGTCTTTGTCACAACTCAAATAACACTTGAGTCGTGTAAGATGGTCTTCCCAAGCACACTGACTATACGTCCAGCTAAGTTGCTTTCACGTATTTTTCTAATTCGTAGAATATACTATTAATGAAAATGTACCCTAAGCCTCATATAAGCACTTACATACTCTTTCATAGAGTTGATTGTTTATTCATCATCTAGATGTGTGCTTGTCATCTCTACAAAATCACTCCCTGACTATTGTTTTTTGTTATTTTTTAAACTGAAATATAATTTACATGCAATAAAATTCACCATTTCAATGTGCACAATTCAGTGCTTTTTTTGTATATTCACAAAGTCGTGCAACCATTTCCACTATGTAATTACAAATCATTTTTCATCACCCACAAAGAAACTCCACGCACGTTAGCAGTCACTCACCACAACCCATCCCCAATTCCCAGCCTTTGGTAACCTCTAAAATACTTTATGTCTTTATGAATTTGCCTATTCTAGACATTTCATACAAAAAAATATGATATATGGTCTTTGGTAACTGGGTGTTTACACCCAATACAATGTTTTCAAGGTTCATCCATGCTGTGGTGTGTGTCAGTACTTTGTTCCTTTATATGGTGAACATTCTATCTATTCCATATATTCTATGTTTTATGGATATATGACATTTTATTTATCCATTCATCTATTGATGGACATTTGGGTTGTTCTCACCCTCTGGCTCTTGTGAATAGCGCTACTATGAATTTTTGTGTATAAGTTCTTGTTTCAACACCTGTTGTAAGTTCTCTTGGGGATACACCTGGGAGTGGAATTGCTGAGTCATCTTGTAACTCTATATTGAACCTTTTGAGAAACTGCAAAACTGCTTTCCATAGCAGCTGCACCATTTTACATTCTCACCAGCAGTGTATGAGTGTTCCACTTTCTCCACATACTTGCCAACGCTATTTCCCGTTTTTTGAATATAGCTATCCTGGAGGGTGTGAAGCAATGTGTCATTGCAGTTTTGATTTGCATTTCCCTAATGTCTAATGATGTTGAGCATCTTTTCATGTGTTTATTGGCCATTCATGTATCTTCTTTGGAGAAATATCTATTCAAGTCCTTTGCCCATTTTAAATTGGGTTATTTATCTTTTTGTTGTTATGTTGTAGGAGTTCTTTATATATTCTGGATATTAAAGTCTTATCAGGTATATAGTTTGCAAATATTTTCTCTCATTCTGTGGCTTGCCTCTTCACTCTCTTGACAGTGTCCTTTGATGCACAAAAGCTTTTAATTTCAATGAAGTCTAATGTATCTAATTTTTCTTTAGTTACTTGTGCTTTTTGTGGCATATCTAGGAAATCATTGCCTAATCCAAGGTCAGGAAGATTTACACTTATTTATTTAAAAGAGCTTTGTAGTTTTAGCTCTTATATTTAAGTATTTGGTCCATTTTGAGTTAACGTTTGTAAATGTTTGAGGAAGGGTCCCAATGCATTCTTTTGTGGCTATTCAATTGCCTGGTGCTACTCATTTCCCTGTTGAATGGTTTCAGCAGCCCTGTAGAAAATCAACTGACTCTCAGTTTTACTCCATAGATTAGTATGTCTGTCCTGATGCCAGTAACACTATCTTGATTACTGTAGCTTTGTAGTAGGTTTTGAAAGTGGGAAATGCAAATCTTCCAATTTTGTTCTTCTTTTTCAGGATTGTTTTGGCTATTCTGATTCCCTTGAAATTCCATATGAATTTAAGAATCAGCTTATCTGTTTTGGGGGAAAAAAGTCAGTTGGAATTTTTGTAGGAATTGTGTTGAATCTGTTGATCAATTTGGGAAATATTGTCATCTTCACAATATGAAGTCTCCTAATTTGTTAACACAGGGTATTTTCCATTTATTCAGGAATTTTTTAATTTGTTTCAACAATGTTTTGCAGTTTTCAGTGTACAAGTCCTACACTTATTTTCTTAAATATGTTCCTAAGTGTTTTAATATTTTTGATGCTATTGTAAATGAAATTGTTTCCTCAATCGTATTTTTGGATTGTTCTTTGAGAGTGCGTAGGAACACAGCTGATTTTTGTCCACTGATCTTGTACCCTGCAACATTGCTGAACTCATATGTCAGCTCCAATAGTTTTATTGTGTGTGTGAATTCCTAGGACTTTCTCACAAGTAAGATTATGTCATCCGCATCTAGAGATAAGTTTCCTTCCTTTCCAATCCAGATAACTTTTATTCCTGATTTTAGTAAATTGAGTCTTCTCTCTTTTTTGTTGGTTAGTCTAGCTGAAGGTTTGTGAAATTTTATGATTTTCCAAAGAAAACCCTTTTCTTTCATTGATTTTTTTCTGTTGTTTTTCTACGCCCTGTTTTGTTTTAGATACTCTGAGTTTTCTTGTTCTGAATTTAATTTGCTCTCCTGTTTCTAGTTTCTGAAGATGAAAGTTGAAGTAACTGACTTGAGATCTTTCTTCTTTCTTTAAGGAGAGCGCTCACAGCTGTACCTTTTCTTCTGAGCACGCTTTCACTGCATCCTTAAGTTTTGGTATGTTGTGGTCTCATCCACGGCATTGGTTTTCCTAATTTCCCTTGCTATTTCTTCTTTGACCCATACGTTACTAAGGAGTGTATTGTTTAATTTCCACATATTTGTGAATTTTCCAAATTTCTTCCTTTTATTGATTTCTAATTTTATTCCACTGTGGTCAGGGAACATACAGTCATCCCTCAGAATCCGTGAGGGGTTGGTTCCAGGACCTCCTGCAGGTACCAAAATCCGAGGATGTTCAACTCCTTTCAATAAAATGGTGTAGTGTTTGCTTATGCCTACACACATCCTCCTGTGTACTTTAAATCATCTCTAGATTACTCATAATACCTAATACAATGCAAATCTTGTGTAATCAGTTGTTATATGCTACTATTTAGGGAATAATGACAAGAAAAATGTCTGTGCATGTTCAGTACAGATGCAACCATCTTAGGCCTTTCGATCTGTGGTTGGTTGAATCTGTGGATGTAGACGCCATGGATACAGAAGGCTGACTATAACTTCTCTGTATGGACATCTTGTGGATCTGTTTCTAGTTTTTGTTTTTTCTCTTTTCTCTGTTTCTTTGGCTTTGTATTCCAGGCTGGTATGTCTGACAAATTTTCTGTTGAATGTTGGACATTGTATATAAAAATTGTATAGATGAGTTGATAGTACTATTTTCCCTCTAAAAGCTCTTACGGTTGCTTCTGGCAGCCTTTTATGCTGGGGCTAGTTCCAAGCTATGAATTCGTTTATCTAAAGCTGGGTTTCAGTGTTTGCAAATTCTGGTTTAGTTTTGGCTTGCTTGTACTCTTCTGTAGCCCCTCCAGAAATCCTAAATTAAACTTTGCATCATTTTCTAGGGCTTTTCTCTTCAAGGGCCTGAAAAAAAATTACACTTCCTAGCCACGTAAGAGTTGCAAAAGCTCTGTTCAACTTCTTAGTCTCTCAGCTGCCACTGAAAAAGCTGACATGCAGGCAAGCCAAGCGCAGTGGAGGCCAGCACGGCCCAGCCAAATGGCCCTCCCTCCCATAGCACACCTAACCCGCCAACCTCTGTGTGGGAAGCAACAACTTATGGGGTGCTGCGTTCTGTAGATTGTGGGATTAACTGCCTGATGCAAACTTTTCTCCAGAAAGAGCTCCTGTTACCTTTGCACCCTGGATTTGCAAGCACCCCATGGACAAGGCTTTTGCTATGAGGCCATTTGCTTGTTCAGCTGGCAGCATGGATTCACTCATCCCAAACATTTGCTGGCTGGTGAACTTCTAAATTTGTTTTGAGATTCAGCTCCAGAAAAGCTCATCCGGATTCCTCAGCCCACCCTCTGTCCTCCCATGGCCTTAGTGCTCCAACCTGTTAGGGCAATTTTCACCTGGTTATCAACCAATAATTTGTATGCCTCCCTCCCATCCTGTATTGAAGATGCAAGCTAGTGACCCGCTGTCTTTGGATCCCAGCATGATGTCTGGTGTTTGTTATTTGCTTAATACATGCTAGGAGAATGAAGGCAACCATGACAGTGTATGAAAGCTGTGTGGTATTTCATGGCACACAAAATACCTTTTTGCCAACATTTGCCAACATTATTTTATTTTGAGCCTCACATTAAGTTATTGAAGCTACTTAATGTCACATAGGTAGACACTATCTTGTACAAGCTTTCTGACCACTCCATAAATGAAGAAATTAGGGGCCAGCCCCATGGCGTAGAGATTAAGTTCACATACTCTGCTTTGGCAGCCCAGAGTTCACAGGTTCAGAACCCAGGCATGGCCCTACACTCTGTTCATCAGCTACGCTGTGGTGGCATCCCACATACAAGATAGAGGAAGACTGGCACACATGGTAGCTCAGCAACAATCTTCCTCATGCAAAAAGAGGAAGATTGGCAATGGATGTTGGCTTAGGGCCAATCTTCCTCACCAAAAAAAGAGAAATTAG
This sequence comes from Equus asinus, assembly GCF_041296235.1. Classification (NCBI taxonomy): domain Eukaryota; kingdom Metazoa; phylum Chordata; class Mammalia; order Perissodactyla; family Equidae; genus Equus; species Equus asinus. The sequence continues at coordinate 14,674,267 of NC_091793.1, read as the reverse complement.
ACCTTAGTGAGGTTGAATAACTGGCCTAAGATTACAGGCTTTTCTATAGGAGAACTATGATTAGAATCCATGTTCTTTTCATTTTGCCCTATGGCCTCCGATACCATCTGGCTCTTATGCGTGCACTGATGGTAATTTCAACAAGGCCTTTGGCACCAAATTTGGCTTTTTGCCAGTGTTGAGGACTCCCGTTGCTTTCTCAGTCAGTGCATAGAACCTTGAACACTTTTCAAATTGAGAACTTGTCCACTGGATGCCCAGGGTTACAGATTCTAATGCTTGTACTCACTTTAACCAGGAACTTTCACAAAGGAAAGCCAAGTTACAAGCTGTTTTTCTACGCTTTCATGTAAGAGGAATCCTTCTGTTTGTGAAGAATTATGCCAGGAGGCCGCTGGCAGCTTTTGTCAGATGACACAGAAACATCTGTTCCAATAAAAGTCCTCCTCACAGTCTAATTTGCGGGGAACAGGGATCTCCCCCGGCAATACGAGCACAGACTTGGTTAGGTGGCCTTACATGGAATTTGTTCTTTTTCTCTGTCTCCCCTGGTAAGCCTCAGGGGTCTAGAATTACAGGTGACCTCTGATCGAGAGGTCCTTTCATGTGGCTGGGAGCACAGGTGTCTTGCCAAGCTGAGGCCGGACTGCTCCATGGTGTCCTGACCCAAAGAGGGCAAGGCAGCACATCCAAGTGAGGGTTGGAGGCAGTGTCTGAGGAGGCCCCACCTCCCTGCCAGGTCTGGAGATCCCGATGGTTTTGGATTATGACAGAAAGGGGCCAGAACACAGAAAGAGGCTTCCGGTGACTGTGCGAGTCTCAGGGAGAAAAGTTCCCTTTTGGAACAGGTGCAAGGGACGGACTGGTCAGTCCTCCACGTGGCTCGGGCTGTTGTGAGGACCCACGTTGCCACTGGTAGTGCGGGGCCCCATCCACACTGATGTGCCACTTAAGGACCCCCTCTATTGGGAAGCACTTTGTAACTCCTGTCATAACTCTTGTGACCCCAGTTCCAAACATCATGAGGAGGGACCCCTGCTTTGCCTTCACTAGATGGCACCAATCTTTCCTCCCTTTCTTTGATTTTCATCACTCCGCTGAACTACCCTCGACAGTGTGTGTGGCAGAGAGGGCAAAGGCGAAAAGAAGTAATAGATGTTGAAGGACCAAGGATCCCGTCTTCTCATTTGGTGTCCACCAAAAGCAGAATAGAACCATCTGCAGAGCTATGCTTTTGCTCTCTAGACAAGTCTGACGTCGTCTGTTGGTCCTTACCACGGCGTGACGACGGTCCATGCTTGCTGACTGGACGCACCAACCGTCAGCAAATGTGCGCTGGATACCTGCTACGTACTAGGGATTTCCTCTGTCGAGGTGAGAGTGGAGACTCCAGAGACGTATTCATAGGGTTCTCCAGAGAAACAGAACCCACAGGCGGTAATACAAGGAATTGGCTCACATGACTATGGAGGCTGAGAGATGCCATGACCTGAGGTCTGCAAGCTGGGGCCCCAGGGGAACTGGTGGTGTAAGTTCCAGTCCGAGGCTGGAGAAGACCATTGTCCCAGCTCAAAAACAGTCAGGCAGTGGCGGCAAATTCTCTTATTCTGCCTTTTTCTAAATAAGTACCTGCTTTTCTACACCCTTGCAAGTTTAGATATATCATCAAACTTTTTGATCTTTACCAATCTGTAGGTGACAGCAGTATTGCATTATCACTTAAAATTTCATTTCTCTTATCATGAGGAAGCTGAGCATCTTTTCATGTGTACAAGATCCATTTAGATTTCTTCTCCTGGGAACTATCTATACTTTGCTTATTTGGCCTATTTTTCTATTGTGGGTTGGTTTTCACAGTCATTTGTCAGGACTCTTGATATTAGCCTTGTCTGGTACATAAATTGCCAAAAAATTTAGGAACCTTGGTGTTCATGGAAATGTCACATAAGAACTGCACCCCTCCACAAGAAACACAGAAAACTTTCTTAACCGTTGGGAGAACCCTGCACACATGAAGTTGCACTCAGGTGAACTAACCTTCCAAAGTGAGATTTGGGCTTAGAAGGTCATCATGCTTTGCAAAAGAATCAGATGTGCACTGTTATGAAACAAAAATAAAATGCATTGTTTCTGCCGTTGACTGTACAGTCTTTGAATAACCTACAAGGATGAAAACTTAATGTTTTATTATACGTAATATAGCTAGCCCGGGTCTCTGTGATTAATACGTGTGAATGTCCACCAGTTCATTTCAGGCACATAGAAAGATGAAAAGTCACCTCTGGTGCTTCCTGCCGCATCTTTCCAAGATTATTACATCATACTGAAATGAAGAATCAGTTCACAGTTTAGGTGACCTATCTGTCTCCAGGCTGCACACACAGTGTTCAGCAGAGATCTCTGCATCTCAGGATGGAACGGGGAAGAGCTGGGACTTAAGAAAATTAAAAATTATCTTATTTTCACACAACGTGGAGAAATAAAATGGGTTATTTGGCCCCAAATGCAGCAGAAGACAGCTTTTGAACTAAAAATGGGACACGGAAAACTTTGATTGATTTGGATAAATAAATTTATAGGATGTTGAAGAGAGAAATTCCACGAGGAGGGTGGTGGAATAGACAAAGAAAGGTGACAATGCCCCTCTTACACGCGGAACAGTGGGCACAAAGGCCTAGGTCAGTCCTCTGCCGTGAGCCTGAGCCACGCGAGAGGTGGCTACTAGCTTTGATTTTAATTTACGCATTGATGTTAAATAGTTCATTACTTTTCTGTTCCACTGGGGCCTCCAACGGATTGCACGAGGCCTTCCCACACTGGGGAGAAAGATGCGCGTCACTCAGTCTACAGAATCAGATGTCAACCCCATCTGGAAACACCCTCACTGACACACCCGGAATAATGATCAACCAAATATCTGCGCTCCCCATGGCCCACTCAAGTTGACACATAAAATGAGCCATCACAGTGAGACAATGTGCCCTGGTTCTAACCCAGACTCTGCCACTTCCCAGCTGTGTGACTCAGGGGCGTTCTGAGCATCTCTGAGCCTTTTCTCATTTTCAAAATGAGGATAAAAATGGAAACTACCCTGAGGGTCCTGATGAGGTTTACATGAGAAAATGCCTGTCGAGGGCTTGGACCACGACTGGCCCAGCAGGCACCAACAAAAGGGTGCTCTGTAGGAGACCCGTGACCCTCTTGCTCCTCCCTTCCTCTCACTCCGCAGTGGGAACCGAAACTGTGCTCTGGGAACACTCTCTGAGTCAATGAATGAAGGCTCCAAAAACAAGGTTTCCTCGTCCTCCCCTCACTGTCTGTCAAGCACAGTCAGTTCCAGGAAGTAAAAAAAAAACATCTTTCTCTTATCTGGAATGTCCTACATGCAAATCTTTTTTTGAGTTGTATGAGCAGAAATTCTTTTTTTTCTCTTTTTTTTAAAGATTGGCACCTGAGCTAACATCTATTGCCAATCTTCTTTTTTCTTCTCCTTCTTCTTCTTCTTCTTTTTCTCTTTCTTCTCCCTAAAGCCTCCCAGTACATAGTTGCATATTTTAGTTGTAGGTCCTTCTGGTTGTGGCACGTGGGGCAGCACCTCAGCGTGGCCTGAGGAGCGGCGCCGTGTCCACGCCCAGGATCCGAAACTGCGACCCCGGGCTGCCAAAGCGGAGTGCGCAAACTTAACTACTTGGCCACAGGGCCAGCCCCCCAAACAAATCTTAATTAAAAAGGAAAAATTAAAAAGTTTTCAGCCCAAATGGAAATACATAAACTCCCTACAGAAAGTACTTAATAGCAATGATTACACATATAAATGAGCATGCTAATTTACCTTTCTTCTCCACAAATCAGAGGAAATGGCAGCAGGCCCCAAGCTGCTGGCTCAGGAGCCAGAGAGAGAGCAGGGTGGATGCCGTGGTTTAGGGATGCACAGACCTGACCTCAGTTCACGGCTGGTTGGGACAATTAAGATCATGAATGAAATAGCTGTTAATTGACTCTATAAATTTTATATATGAAAAAAACACTTTCTTAATGAGTGCAAATTTGTAATTTAGCTATGTTTTAATAATGGCTTAGAAAATTTAAAAAAAAAAGATCATGTCAGAGCTGGACTCTGTGAAGCTGACGACCTCGGCCTTGTCCTCACAATGGACGGTGAGCCTTGCGGAAGTAGCAGCCTCGCCCTGAAGCAATTCTGCGCTCCTCAGTAGTCAGGGCTGGCCTTGCATGGACATGCCCACAACGGGCTTTCACTCACCAAGACTCTTTCTCAGCTCTTGTCCCATCCATCTCCCATGTAGGGTCTTTCCTTCCTTCTGTAGACTCATTAATTTCTTGAAATGCTTATTGCTTCATTCATTTATTTGCCAAATGTTAATTACATCTTCTCGTGTCCTGGGTACTCTGCTGGGGACTACAGGGTCAATAATGGATGAGACACCCACTGCCTTGGCCTCCTAAGGGTTACTCTGAAGTGGGGGAGAGAGATGTTAAACAAAGGAATGAATGAACACGAAGGGCTGTGCATCTTGACAAAGGCCATCAGAGAGAGCAAGCAGAGTCCTGTGGGTAGGTGGTCCTGGTGGACCCAGGGGGCTCCTCTCTCACCTGACCTGCAGAGTTGCCACTCAGACCACAGGGCTCACTCAACACTAACAGCAGCCCTGCACGGACAGAGTCATCATTTCCACTTGATAGTTGACTCAACAGAGAAGAGGCTCGCCTGAGGGACACAGCCATTCAGACACAACACACCTCTGAGGGCTGACTGGTCCTGAGCCCCAGGCTCTTTCCACGAAGCCATCCTGCCTCCCGTCCAGGCCGACATGGTCTCAGGGGACCCTCTCTGCTTCCTGGTCAGTCCTGGGGGATCTGAATCCCATTCCTGACAGAGGGCGGGGTAGGGGTGATGACATCACCACCTGGGGCTCTTGCCAGGTGGCCTGCTCCAGTGTCCCCAGTGCCCCTGGCACAGCTCTGGGCTGAGTGGGCTCATTGCCACATGCACCCTTAGACCACCTGCACCTGCTTATTTATCCCCATCAAGCCTCTCACCAGGCTGCACACAACGTGTGGTCAACCATTGTCCACGGAATGAACCAGGAATCCAATAACTACATCAGCTAGTTCCAAAGCTGCCACGGTCGAAGGTCTGCTCCGTATGCTTCGCCTTCCCCTCAACACTTTCCCTAATCTGAAAACACGATTCCAGACTCAGCCTGGCCTGAAAAGCAAGTCATCCAAACGCTCCAGCACGAAACCACGTGTTCTCCTTGCAGAGAACAAAGTGGCCCACGCGTGGTGCCAGTGTGGGCAGACCACGGCACTCAACGGGAAGCCCCCGCTCGAGCACCCCGGCCCACGCTCTTCTGGACGCCTCCTGCCCTCCTCCCTGTCAGTGATCAGTCGCCAGTCTTTCTGGAAAGGAACAACTCGCTGGGCCTGCAATACTCACTTGAAATCTGCAAGGAGATTAGCAAGACTCCCATCCACTCCCAAGTCTCTCCAAGATGTCAAAATGTTGACTCCGTCCCTGCTAAAACGCAGCTTCAGGGGAAAAAAAAAAATCACGTCTTTTCAAATTTTCTGCAATCCCTGTCATTTGCAGCATATGTTCGTGCATAATGATGTTCGTAAGTGAAGTGACATTTCAGAGTAATGAGGCTTCAGTGACAATGTGTGAGAGATGTGACAAGCTTTCTCTCATATAAAAAGGAGAGTAGACAAACCAGAATCCTTGGCCGAGGTTGGCTCTTGGCTCAGCCCTGGAGCCTGGCGGCGGCGTGGGCACGTCTGCAGCCCGAGCTCCAGCCCTCTGAGTGAGCCTGCTGTGCGCTCGGCCCCGTCCGGTACACTCACTGGAAGGACCCACAAAGTCACCTGCCCACAGAATCAGAGGGAAGATGGGAGGGGCATGGAGGAGGGGGGTTCAGTGGGAGGAGGAGAGCCGGCCGGAATGGGGCAGAATGCCGTCAGTGCTTCACCAAGACACGTCAATCACTTCTTCACGTCTCTGAACGCCGATCTCCTCCTCCTCCAAATTAAGGACAACAGCAACCACCTCCCAGGAAGGAATCAGACAAATTGCCAGAGAAAACCCTCATGGGGTTGGCACACGATGGCGGGGACTGTGTGCTGTAATGGAAATGACCGCTCTCCTTTAAAAATGGGTCGTACCTGTAGCCAACCAAAGCTGAGGGATCCCAGAAGGAGAAAGCTGGGGGGACAGAGACCTTGCTGGCCTCACCTCCTTAGAGGAAGGGTGACCAGACTCCCAAATCTACCTCTGGCCTTCCCTGGCCCCCCGGGGTCCCCAGGATAAGACGCTGCTGTGCAGGGACCCCCCCCACAAAGCACATGGGGGCTGCTTTTCGCAGGGCTCCACCTTGAGGCCCCGATCACCAGCCTGCTGCTGGCTCCACCCTGTGAGATCCCGGAGGACACACTCACCTCTGACCCTTCTCAGGCCTCCAAAGACATAGCCCACCATGAACACCACCTGCCCCGGGGCCTCTCAGGACCAGCAGGGTGGCCAGGGCAGCAGAGGGCAGTGAGCAAGGGGCAGTCCTGGTGGACTCACCCCTGGGGGCACCAGGGAGAAGGGCACCTTCCTTGCTCAGAGCCCGAGGAGTCCAGGACCCACCCTCTGGATGGTGCCCCCTGACTCCTTGGATCACACGAAGAAACATTCCAGACCCTAGACAGCCATCCCTGCCCAGCCCTCCATGTGCATCCTGAAAATTCAAGTTTATCTTGTCGAAGACGGTTCAGGGATGCAAGGAAAAGGCCCCTGTAACGGTGCCCACTCATTCCACAAACACTTGTTGAGTGTCTGCTGCATGCTGTTGGAGGGGCAGCAGACCGACCCTACCTCGGGACTTAGTCAACAGGACAAAATCCGAGGAACCAGCTGGTGCACAGAGGTGGCCGAGAAGGGGCTACTTGAATGCTCTTTGAGACAGGGGAGAAGGAGAAGGGGTCCAGCAGGGAGAGTGGGCGAGGGGATGGGCAGGGCAGAGGGAGCCCTGCCAGATGGCCTCACTGGAGGGCCGAAGCATGTGGCTGGGGAGGGCCGGAGGGAGCTCACCCAATGTCCCTGTGCTCTGGCCTTGGGAGATGGTCCCTCCCCATGAGGCAGCCCCGTGTCCTGGCCTCAGGGTTGGCCCGAGGGGAAGGCGGTGGGCCTCACAACCTCCCTCGTGGAGTCCTCATTCTGAGCTCTGCCACTTTGGGGAGCATGGATCTGTCCCGGCATTTACACAAGCCCATTCAACAATCAGCAGTTCTCCACCTGTCCTTCTAGGGCCTCGATGCACAGGGCCCGGTGACGCAGAGCCACGCACGCCACACCTGTCACTCGTTAGGCCCCATTACAGGAGTCTAAAGAAAATGAACCTCCCTGAGCTTCCCGCCAGCTCCCACTGACCACAGATCAGGAGCTGGAGACCCGGCGTCTTCTCACCACAATTGATGTGCCTTCTTGGGCTCTTCCCGGGGCGTGGGGACACAAGGCTGGCGCATGTTTGTTTCAGTTCTAAGCCAAAATCTCATTAGGAAACTAGGGACTTGCCATCGAGGTGAGTGTGGGGCTGGGGTTGTGAGTGTCGGGCTGTGATTAATGAGGACGTCCTCACCTTAGGAAAATCAAGGACCAAAGCAAACTCTGACAGTCCAGCTTCAAAACGAGGCCAAACTGGGTGCTGACCCTGAAGAGTTCAGGTGGCAGGGTGTTTGTTTCAGCTTGGCACGGGTTCTCCCCCAGATTCCTCCCTGCCCCCAGGTATGGCCGTCTGCCTTCCTCTGCTTTCTTCTGTACCTGGTACCCAACTCTACTTATTTCACAGCTGACATGGGTTGAACTGTGGCCCCCCAAAGGATGTGTCCATCCGGAACCTCAGAATGTGACCTTACTTGGAATCAAGGTCTTTGCAGCTATAATTCAGGTAAAGATTTTAGGATGAGGTCATCCTGGATTAGGGCGGGCCCTAATCCAACGACAGTGTCCTTACAAGAGACAGAAGAGGAGACAGAGACACAGAGGAAGAAAGGCACATGAAGATGGAGCACAGATTGGGGTGATGCATTCACAAGCCAAGGGACGCCAAGGATGCTGGCACCACCGGGAGCTGGGACAGAGGCCTGGAGCAGATTCCCGCTCAGAGTGTCAGAAGGAACAGACTCTGCTGACAACCTGATCTCAGACTTCTGGCCTCCAGACTGTGTGAGAATAAAGTTCCATGGTTTTAAGCCTGCAAGCTGTGGGCCTTTGTTACAGCGGCCCTGGGAAATGCATGGACCAATCGGTTGTGAGTTTCTCTCCTGTCCGTGCGACCGCGTCTCCAGGAGCGTGAGTCTCTTAAGGAACATCTATCCACTTCCAGTCATCTCTGCATCCTCGGGCCCTGGCCCTGAGCTTGGCCCAGAGCAGGGATTCACTAAGAGCTTGTTCAATGGCACTGAGGTCTGGACCCTTGGCCACAGGATCTCCTTGGATGTCACCAGCAGGACCAGAGAAGACCCCTCCCTAGTGGAAGGCGGGAGAAGGGCTCAGGAGGGAGCAGTTGGTGGCAGAGGGAAAGGGAAGTCTGAGGGAGCTTTCAACAGACATTTCAAAAGTGGGCGTGACCTCCAGGGCTGAGCTCCAGTGCGGAGGGTCATGTCAGTTAGTGAGACCCCATCACCAAGCCCTTCTGGTCTTGAAGGAGCGAAATTCGATGCTGAGACACGGACAACGGGCTTTGATGCTGGCGGTGTCGGGGAGGTGTCACCTACCCAGGGCGAGGGGGAGTATTAGGTGGCATTGCTGTCTCCAAGTTGGTCCCTCCTGGGGTGAAGCCATCTCACTGGGATTGTTTCTAAACTTCTTTCTGCCATCTTGGCTCCTTGGGGTGCTCGTTAAACACTCGTCAGGGCTGTTCAGCTGCCAGGATCCCGGGAACCACCACCCATCCCACCGTGATGAGCCGGGAGGCCGCCCTGCACCCTCCAGGCTGGGACAGGTCAGGGTCCCAGTGGAGTGGGACAGTCTGTGCAAGTTCCTGGGGGCATACGAGGCCCCCCGTGAGTCCCGACACCCCGTGACGGGGCAGACTTGTGTGGGGATCTCGCCACCCCTGTCGTGCCTCCTTGAGCACTCGCTGAGCTCCTGCTGTGTGCAGGCCCCCAGGGGCACTTCCCACGTGTGCCCTAGTGTCCCCTGCTGCTGCCTGCAGGGCTGTGACATGGAGCCACGTGAAAACTGACACGCGTGACACTCGCGCTGTGTCCGTCCATTGTGGGAGGTCCGCCACCGCCGTGGGATCGGAACACTCAGAGGCTCCCTCATGGTGTTCGTGTGTACTGTTCTTGAAGACCAAGCCTGGCGTCCTCCACCTGCTTGGCTCCCTGCAGGAGGCTGGTCAGCGCTGTCCCTCCCACCAGAGTCCACGCAGAGCCCTGCCCAGGCCACAGGGTTCTGGTGCCCCTGCAGCGGCTGCAGGCTGGCTCCCCAGCTGGTGCTGCCACTGCAGACACGGAGGGACACGCCCGAGGCCTCTGGCCTTCCCCTGGCTGGGCCTCTGTGTTAGCCAGGATTCCAGGGGTCTCAACTCTCTTGCCTCCCGAGTCCCACAGAGACGGCCTGTGGGCAGCAGCCTTCTGGCTTCGCTTGATAGAATGTATGTTGTCACTGCGGCCCCACGTCCCTGGGCTCCAGCACACCTTCCTTTGAGGGGCGCCTCCACCCCCACCTGGGGGACTGGATCATTGTGTGGCTTCGTCTCTGGTGTAGGTCCCTGAGCTCTTGATATCTGCTCGACCCAGAGGTCCCCCAGTGCTGCTCGGAAGCGAGCCATCCCTCACTGTTCATTCCTAGATGCCCCCCTGAGCGGGAGCTGCACTTGGACTCTGCTAGGCTCCGGGGCCTGGTGATGGAAGAGGGGACAAGCCCCCCATCCTGATGGAGGGAGACGGAGAAGAGCAGATAAGCAGAACAACCAAAGAAGACGCCACTGCCAGGAGGGAGCACAGCGGGCGCTGCAGGGAGGACCCCGTGCTGGGGGCGGGCCGCTCCCTCCTCCCCCGCCTCACCCTTCCCAGTGTGTTGTTCTGAGTTTCTTTATATCTGTATTTATTTCACACTTGTCTCCTCCATAAACCTAGCAAGAACCACTTTAATATTAGTTAATATTTATTTAGTGTTCTGTGCCAGACTCCAGGCTAAGAGGTGACGTGGATTAGCTCATTTCATTCTCACAGCAGAGCTGGAAGTTCTGTTTTTTTCTCTATAATAAAGATGAGACAATGGAGATTGGCCACTAGCTGGTGAGTGGAACCGCTGGGATTTGACTTGGGGGGGATGGCTGTCCTGGAAAGGCCCCCGTTCTGTGAGGCAGGATTCTGGTCAGCTCAACACCATGTATCCCAGCTGCCAGCAGAGCACCTGGCAACTGAACACTGAGTGAGTGAGTGGGCAGATGACTTCATTCATTCCTAGTCTGTTCTGTTTATGTTTTTGTTTTTGTTTTTGTTTTTTTTGATGAGGAAGATTGGCCTTGAGCTAACACCTGTTGCCAATCATCCTCTTTTTGGTTGAGGAAGACTGTTGCTGAGCTAACATCTGTGCCCGTCCTCCTCTATTTTATCAAGCCACAGCATGGCTTGATGAGTGGTGCTAGGTCTGTGCCCAGATCCGAACCTGGGAACCCTGGGCCACTGAAGCAGAGCACACGAACATAACCACTATGCCACCGGGTCAGCCCCCTAGTCTGTCCCATTGAATGTTACTGTAATGGGAACCCAACTCCTGTTGTCATGTTGTTGTGTTGTGCAAACCCCTCTCCCCGATTCCTGATTACTCCAGCAGGGCTGCATGCAACACCCGTCCCGTAAGTGCTCACAGCAAGACACAGGGAAGAGGGACCCGAGCACCTCCTTGGCTCCAGGGCACCCTTGCAGTCCAAGGCATTCTGATCACCCTGCCTGATACCTGGGGAGGCTTCTCGGAGGTGCTGGCTTTATGGTGGACCTGGAAAAGGACCCACTGCATGGACTTCCACCCGGGAGTGCAGGCTCCCAGCCACCCTAAAAGGGACACAGGACGCTTTCGGCTCGCTGACCTGGGGCAGGAGGCTGGGGCCGGGGTTTGGCTCTGCTCCACGTGCTGGTGCTTAGAACCAGTCACCCGTCTGCTCATGGACGGGCTGGGAACTCTGAGTCCTTGTCCTCCTCCTGCACCTCCCGGAGCCACACAGGAGCCCGGCTCCTCCAGAAAGGGCCAAGGTCCCCTTGGAAGACCAAGATGCATTCAGCATGCTCAAGAGATGTTTTCCTCTACAGATGCTGGTTCAAAGAGTAATTTCCAAGGATTAAAGGCTGCAGAAAGCCAGCTATCCTGATGCATTTACTCTGTGCAGGTTCCGGGACTTGACTGAGCGAAGAGCGTAATTCTGTCCACGGTCTCAGAATGTTGAGAGCTGCTGACTACGACCTCGCCCTGCACTGAGGAGCATGGGGCTTCACCAGTTCTCTCAGGATCCGCGTCTGTCGTCCTGGCTCCTGTCCTCCTGCTTTCTCCTCTTGCTCTTGTGTTTGTGTTCACAGCGCACCTTGCCGCTCATCTACGAGCCCCTCCTTCTGGCCCGTCTAGGATTCCGAAACCTCGTCTCCAAAGTGAGTGCAACACGGGGTTCCTTGTGCCCACAGGGAGGAGCCGAGACCTCTTTTCTGGGGCCATAGGCACTTGGGACATGGGACCGCCGTTCAGCTGCTCAGAGGCCACCCTTGGTCGCCCAAGGTGAGCTGTTGCCTGACCTAAACTCTCATAAAGAGAAACTTTTCTCAGCTGGCCAGGGCTCCTGCCCGAGGCGAGACCTTCCGAGCATGGGCTGGAGGAAGGGAAGCTGTTCCCAGGATTTATTGGGCCCCTTTCCCCTCCGAGGAGCTCCCAGGCTGACAAATTCCACCGTTTCAGCCTTTTATATACTCATTACAGCGGTTTGGGAAACATTTCAAAATTAGACAAGCATTAGCTTAGCTTATAAAATTAAAAATAAACTGTAACAGCTTTAATGATGTTGTATTAAATGTCAGCCCTAATAATACCTCACATTTAATATTTTTTGGCATTAAGCACACTTTTAAATAACTTCTCAATTTGGAAGCTTTTCACAACAACCCCATCTGGGGCGAGCGTGGGGGTTTCCGGCCGTCTCGTGCACCGGGCGGCTGGCAGCCTGGGGCCCGGCTGGGCTGGTAAAAGGGGCCGATCTCCCCATCCCCAGCTGGGGACCTCGGTGTAGGTTCCTTGGGACAGAGGCCCCGGGTCTGACTGGGATTCTGGAACCGTCCTGACAGCGTCCTCAGACCCGCGTGCCTGACCTTCTACCTTCCGGCCCTACAGGCCATGGCTCTGCCTGCCCTTCAGCAGCAGTGCCACCCGGTGAGGGATGCTATGGCCTCCCCAGGCCCTGAGCTCAGGAGGGCAGGCCTCACGCTGAACCTCGTAGGATGGAACCAGTGGAGGTTCTCGCTCTCCACTCCCTGGGTGTGGACAGTGGCTGGCGAAGGGCGGGCCTTGGACCCATCCACACCCGTCTCGGTTCCAGTCTCTGCCTCTCTCCAGCCGAGGCCAACCCCAACGAGCTCTGAAGACCGCCTGACCTGAAACCCCCCGGGGTCGTGTGCACACCGCCACGTAATTCACAGGTCCCAGCACAAAATGGACATGCAGGTCCTTTGTTGAAAAATGATTAAGACTTTCAAGATAGTGGCCGAGTGGGGCCCCTGTGCAACTGTGAAGTCAGGCCTGGTTTAAAGATGGCAGAGTCTCAGAGGAAGAGGCTCCGGGCATCTTGGAGGGGAGACAGGCAGCAGAGTAGCGGCCTCAGCAGGATTGAGGAGGAGCCCCTGGAGCAGGGCAGGTGCCAGCCCAGCCACAGCTGCTCCCGCCCTTAGGGGAGAAGCCCGGGGTCTGAACCGCCCTTAGGGGAGAAGCCCGGGGTCTGAAACATCCCTGTGCAGGGCGTCTGCTGTAGCCCTCAAGGGGACTGCACACTAGCCTGGGCCCCTGGAACGTCACGCCCCCAGCCATGCTATGCCAACACAGACCTTCCTCTGTGGCCATGAGCACTCCATTCACCAGCTACAAAGGGGGACAGTCACCCAAACCAGTGCCTTCTGGGTTCAGGCGCTGGGCTTGGCGCTCCCGTTGGTGGGCATTATTTTATTTAATTCCTAGATTACAGATTAGAATGCCGAGTCTCGGAGAGCCCGAGTGTCCTGTCTAGGCCACAGGGCATCTGCTTTTGGTGGGACCCTAACACGAAGCCGGATCTCCACCTCCAGCAGCTGAACTCCTCGCCACCCTGCCCTCCTCCTGGGGACTGAGGTGGGCATTTTCACTGAGTGTCCTGGACCCTGGAGTGACACTTGGGTCAAGCAGACTTGAAGCTATACTCTGTGGCTTATTCACTGGGTGGCCTTGGGAAGTTCCCGCAGCTCTTACAGGTGCCTCCTCTCTGTACCTTGCGCGAAAAGCGACACAGAGGAGGGCCTGTTAGGAAGACAACGAGAGACGGGATGGGCTGCTCTGAGTACGTCCCCAGCTCACTGAAACCTGGTGGGGAGCAGCCAGGGCTCACTTTTTCCCTTCCCTTGTCTGTTTTCTCTCTGCCTTGTCTCTTTGGAGAGGGACCTACGCCCCTTTGGGCCATTTCCATCCTCATGCATCCCGTCTCCTTCCAGTGTCCCTGCTGCCAGATGTTTGCCATCCAGCCCACTCTCTCTGGGCACCCCTGCCTTTTACCAGAGTTATTCTTTGCTTGTGATGACTTGGAAAAGGTGGAGAGAAGGGTGTTAGCTCCCTCCAGATATGAACAGACTCTCATCTCCCCCAGACTCAGCCCCTGCCTCCAGCCCAGGACTGTGGCAACCACCCGCTGGGAACCCAACGGGTGTCTGTCCAGACTCTGCACACATTTTATTAAGACCAGACTGAGGCAAGGTGAGAGATGCATCTCCTTTCATGCTCTGGCTGTGACCTGGGAAGAGCTATATTTTTGTCCTTTCCGCAAGCATGAGACGGAAACAGAAAAATTCAGCGTATCTTCAACAGCAATCTGAACTGGTCCTGAAGAGGATAGGGACTCTGAAACCCACTCCGCATGGCGACAGGTGTTTTTATAACATTACCCAGCCGCCAGTTTCTCCAACAGCTGATGGACTTTAAAAAAGGTTACAAAGGAGGAAGTCAGCTCCCAGTCCCAGCACATGAGCAATGAGACGCACAGTGGTTTCCACACCCACATGCTTACCGGCGAGGGCAAGGTCTCTAGGGGAAAAAACCAAGAACAGTTCTTGAACCAGTGAGCCATCTCTTGACCACATTCACGTTGTGTGCAGTTAACGTCTGGGCACGGGGTCCCTCAGCTCATCGGGAACTCACCTCCCGCTGTGTCCCTGTAGCTGTCACCAGCCCTGGTACCTCTCACTCTGACCAGGAGCGGGCAAGGAGGTGCTGACCTCCCATTGTTTACAGGGGGACACTGAGGGCCTGGGAGAGGTGAAGGGGCCCAGGAGAGAGGGCATGTGGGGGCCCCGAGTCTGCTGTATCCAACTCCACAGCTGGGCGGTGTGACTTGAGCACTCTCCTACGTAAACCCAGGAGTCTTGATACCAGTTTCTGAAGCCAATCGTCAAACAACGATTACCCGAGATGGCCTGTGCATCTCTCCTGGGCATTTCCTCCCACTGGTAGACTCAGCCTGACTCATCAGCACCTCTCTCTGACTCACACCCTCATCCATGCCAAAGGGCAGAAGACCCAGCTCCTGAGCCATCCTGCCCTCAGCAGCCACTGGCCTTGGGTGCAGTTTGTGCATCTGTGAAATGGGCATAGTGGTCCTTTTTGTCCGGATTTTTGTATCATCTCCCTTAAATTTCTTTCTTTGTTTAATGACATACCTTCTGGCTCTAGAATTTATGACCTTCAAATTAAATTTCAGATTAATTTCCAATTACCTGGTGCCATAATTTTTGGACTGTGCAAGTTACAAAAAGAATCCTCATCATTCTTATGAGAAATATTTCACCAATTATACTGCTGGAGGTAAAAATTACAATTTTATAAATATCTTTAGTCATTTTAGTATAACAAGGTACTGCAATGTAATAGACTTTTTGCTATAACAATAAAATAAACAATATAACATTTATTTTGGGGATAAATGATTCAGAATAGGGTTTTAAAATATCTGTGTAATTTTCTGAGTGGTGAAGCAATGTTTTACTCCATATCAGAACATAGATTTGTTTCAGTTTGTTATAAATGCTTAGCAAATGCTGGCTATTTTATGATTTTTTCCACACCCCAGATCAATATGGTCTTTATAGCATAGGGATAACAATATCATTTGAAAATAAATTTAAAGAAGAATTTTTCCTGAAGTATTATCAAAGTTTAAGCTGATCAAATTTAGTATTAACCTCTAAAATCATTTATTTTTTATTAAATAAATTCTTCCAGCTTTACTGAGGTATAATTAACATAAAAATTGTATACATTTAAGGTTTACAAGGTGATATTTTGATATGCACACACATCGGGAAATGATTCCCACAATCAAGCTAATTAACATTTCCATCCCCTCACACAGTTACCTTTTGTGTGTGTGGTAGGAACACTTAAGATCTACCGTCTTAGCAAATTTGAAGTGTACAAGACAATATTATTAACTATATCACATTGCCGTACGTTAGATCCCCGGAACTTATTCATCTCATAACTGAAACTTTGTTCTCTTTAACCAACGTCTCCTCATTTCCGCCTCCCCCAGCCCCTAGCGACCAGCATTCTGTTGTCTGTTTCCGTAAGTTCAATGTTTTCAGTTTCCACATGGAAGTGAGATCATTCAGTATTTGTCTTTCTCTGTCTAGCTTATCTCACTTAGCACGATGTCCTCCAGTTTCACCCATGTTGTAAATTGGCAGGATTTGCTCTTTTCTAAGGCTAAATAATATTCCAGTGTGTGTGTATTACATCTTCTTTATCCAGCCGTTCAGCGACAGACACACCGAGGTTGTTTCCAGCTCTTGGCTACTGTGAATAACGCTGTAGTGAACATGGGAGCACAGACATCTCTGAGATACTCATTTCATTTTCTTTGGATATATACTCAGAAAAGAAACGAGATTGCTGGATCATATGGCAATTCTATTTTTAATTTTTTGAGGAACCTCCATGCTGTTTTCCACAGAGGCTGCGCCAGTTTTTACACTGCACAAGGGTTCCCTTTCCTCCACATCTTCACCTCGAAAATAGTGTCACAAAGTCTCCCACTTCCCGTTTTCTGGTGATTGAAAAATATGATGCCCTATTCCCTAAAACTACATACTTAACTACTAATTTTGTTAGATTTCAGTGATTGTCTTTTCACAGAATATACTTTGTCCCTTATTTGTTTTTCCTTTTTTGTTTTTTTCCTGGAATTATTACCATTTCAATCTAAAATACACTTTTAATTTTAGAACAGTTTTAGACTTAAAAAAAATTGTGAAGATATGTAGAAAGGTAGAAAGTTCTCATATATCCCGCAATCAGTTTCCCCTATTATTGTCATACATTACTATGGTACATTTGTTAAAATAATTAACCAATATTAACACATTATTATTATCTGAAGTCCATATTTATTCAGATCTCTTTAGTTTTGACCTAATGTCCTTTTCCTGTTCCAGGACCACGTCCAGGACACCATGTTGCACCTAGTTGCCCTGTGTCCTCATCGTTGGTGATGATCCCCTGGAGGAGCGTGTTTGTCAAGTTTCTGCACTAGGATGTTACTCCCACCCTCTCTATGACGAAGATCTCATACTGTGATCTTTGGTAGGAGGTCACTGTGTGCAGCCTACACTTCAGGAGTGTGGACTTATGTTAGCTACATGAATTATGGAATAGCTACATAAACTATTGGAGATTCTTCTGCTTGGAGCTTCATTTCTTCTTCCCCATGTATTTATTTATTCAATCATTTATTTATATCAGTACAGACTCATGGATGTTTATTTTGTATGTTGGATTATAATCCAATACTACTTTGTGTATTTTGTGGCTCCAAACGTTCCAGTGTTCCAGCTTTGACCATTGGGAGCTCCTTCAGTTGGCTTTGACATACTCCCATCATTTGTGTGTGTGTGTGTGTGTGTGTGTGTGCGTGCGAGCAACACCCCTTACTTTCTGGCACAAGAAGCTCCAAGTACATCTCATGTATTTCCCGCCCTCTTCCTAGAATCAGCTATTTCTCCAAGAAGCCCTGGCTCCTTTTACGGAGAATGGTATTAGATGTAGACGGTAGATATCCTCGTTGCTACTGAGATGCCGTTGCTTCTGACAGGTCAAGGGATACATGTGTGCATACTAACCCATGGATGTACACATATCTATAAACGTTTCTATATGTAATCATTTGTATCCATATTAAGCTAAGCAAGAATTCATACTGGTCATTCCAACCCTAGCTCGTTTCCACATGGATTATTCCAGCCTCCTCCCTTTGCTTATTTCTAACCTCCTACTCCAACAGTGAGCAACCATTTCAATGTTCAATTTCAGCATACCCATGTAACAATTTCCGAATTACTACCCCATGTTCCTGAGGCACAGAACTTTAACAACTAAAGTTGATCAAGTACAGTGCTGTCTACAGCCACTGTTGTCTCTAATCCTACAGATTCGACTCTCCTCATTTCCAGTTACTCAGGTCAGCATCTTTCTCCCGCATCCCCTTCTGTGAAGTTGTATTGTTTGTAACACAGTTAGATTCTTTTGCCACATTCTTCATTCCAATTTGACATTTCCTGGATCTCCTAAATGATTTTTTTTAATTTGTATACATTAAGGTTAATCTTTGTGTTGCAAAGTTCTGTGGGTTTTTAGAAACGCATGTCGTTTATCCCCATTACCGCACCATACAGAATAGTTTCATTGCCCTGAAAGAACACCCCTTGCCTCACCTGCTCTCACCCTTACTCCCTGACGCGTGGCAGCCACTGATATATTTACTGTCTCTAGAGTTTTGTCTTTTCCAAAATGTCACATAAATGGATTCATACAGTACGGAGCCTTTTCAGACTGACTTCTCTCACTTAGCAATATGAAGGTACAATTTACTCATGTCTTTTTGTGGCTTGATAGATAATTTCATTTCATTACTGCATAATATTCTACTGAATACATCAACCACACTTTATCTGTTCATCTATCGATGACTATCTTGTTTGCTTTCAGTTTTTGGTGATTATAAAGAAAACTGCCGTAAATATTCTCAAGGGTGTTTTTTTTTTTTTGTAGACATACGTTTTCAAATCACTTGCGTAGATACCTGGGGGCACATTTGCAGAATCGTATGTAGGACTATGTTTAGCTGTGTAAGAAGCTTCCAAACTGTCTCCCAAAGTATCCATACCACGCTACACGCTGACCATTAGTTACATGAGCTCAGCCGTTCCAATAGATCTGTAGTGGTTCACATTGTTTTAATTTGAAAATTACTAATGACAAACAGTGTAGAGCATGTTTTCCTTGCTTTATTTGTCATCTGTATTTTTTGTTTGGCAAGATGTCTGTACAGATGTTTTACCTTCTTGTAATTGGGTTGCTTTTGTTTATATTGTTGAGTTTTAAAGGTTGCTTCTTTTATATCTTGGGTATAAGTCCTGTTTCAGATTTGTGTTTGCAAATATTTTCTCCCAGTCTGTGGCTTGTCTTAATATCGTCTTTCACAGAGTAGAAGTTTTTAATTTGAATAAGGTCTAACATCAAATTTTTCTTTCATAATTTGTGTTTTTGGTGTTGTATCTAAAAACTCATCACCAAATTTAAGATCACATATAATTTTTCCTGCGTCACTGCCTTCCCCTCCTCTGTGGTTGTCATCTTTGTCTTTGTCTTCTCTGTCTTCCTACGCTCACGGTTTTGCATATTACATTGAGATCTACGATCCCTTTGAGTTAACTTTTGTGAAAGGTGTAAGGTCTGTCTAGGTTCATTTATTCATATGGACATGCAATTGTAACAGCACAATTTGTTGAAAAGACTATCCTTTCTATGTTAAATGTCACTGCTCCTTGTCAAGGAGCAATTGATTATATTTGTAGGGACACTCTGTTTTACTCCATTTATCTGCCTATTCTTTTGCTTATAAAACATTGTCTTGATTATTGTAGCTTTAAAGTAAATCTTGAAATCAAGTAGTATAAGTTCTCCAACTTTCTTCCTCTTCAGTATTGCGCTGGCTATTCGTTCGCCTTTCCATATAAACCTTAGAATCAGTTTGTAAATATCTACAAATTATCTTGCTTGAATTTTAATTGGGATTGTCTTTAACCTATAGATGATTTCAAAGAAAACTGATATCTTAACAGTATTGAGTCTTTCAATTCGTGAACCTGAAATATCTCTTCATTTATTTAGATATAATTTGATTTCTTCATCAGTGTTTTATAGTTTTCCCCATATAGATCCTATATGTATTTTACTAGATTTATACCTAAATATTTCATGTATCGGTGCTATCGTAAATGGTATTTTTTTTATTTCAAATTGCATTCATTCATTCATTGTTGGTATATGGGAAAATGAGTGACTTTTGTGCATTAACTTTCTCTCCTATGGTCTTGCTATAATTGCTTATTGGTTACAAGAGGTTTTTTTGTTGATTCTTTGGGATTCTCTATGGAGACAGTGTCCGTCATTTGTGAATAAAGACAGCTTTATTTCTTCCTTTCAAATTCATATACTTACTTTTTAATTCCTTTTCTTGTCTTACTGCCCTAGCTAGGATTTTCGGTGTGATGTTGAATATGAGTGATGAGAGAGGACGTTCCTGCTTTATTTCTGATCTTTGGAGAAAGGTCCCATTCCTCACCATCAAGTATGAGGTTGGCGGTAGCTTCTTGCAGATGGGCTTTATCAAGTTGAGGAGGTTCCCTTCTATTCCTAGTTTGCTGAGAGTTTTCAATCATGAATGAGGTGCTGGATTTTGTCACATGATTTCTCAGCATTAGGTGAACTCACATGAGTTTTCTCATGATAGATTACAGTGATTGATTTTTGAATGTTGAACCTGAACATTAATACCTGGACTAAATCTCACTTGATCAGGTTGTATAATTATTTTACACACTGTCAGATTTGACTTGCTATTATTTATTGATCTTCTTTGTTATGAGAGATATTGATCTGTAATTTTCCTTTATTGTAGCGTCTTTTTCTGGTTTTGGTATTATCGTAAGGGTGGCTTCAGAGGATGAGTAGAGAGTTCTTCCCTCTGTCCTGGAAGAGAAAGAGATTGTCAAGAAGTGGTATCATTTCTTCCTTAGATATTTGTAGAATTCACCAATCAAATAATCTAGGCCTGGTGTTTTATCTTTTTTGGGGAAAGTTTATTAATTATTATTTTAATTTTTTATGAGATATACATCCATCCAAGCCTATTCAAATGACCTGCTTCTTGTTGTTTGAGTTTTGGTGGCTTGTATCTTTCAAGTGATTGGTTCATTTCATCTAAAATATCAAATGTGTGAGCATAAGGTTGTTTGTAGTGATCTTTTATTTTCCTTAATGTTCATGAATTCAGTAGTTATGATCCCTATTTCATTTATGATTGGTAGTTTGTGTCTTTTCTCTTTCTTAGCTAGACTGACTAGAGATTTATCAATTTTACCGATCTTTTCAATGAACTAACTTTTAATTTTGTTGATTTTTTCATTGTTTTTCTAATTTAAATTTCATTGATTTCTGCTCTATATTACTGTAATTTTTTTTCTTGTCTTTGCTTTGCTTAAATTTACTCCTTTCTCTAGTTTCTTAATGTAGGGACCTATGATATCAATCCTGATATCAGTTTCCCCACATTAAACCCAGCATATATGGGGTTAAAACCAAAACACTCTTTCCCTGCTTACTCCCTGGCTTCAGAATCCTCTATCCTCCATGGAGACAGATGCCGCCAAGGACAAGCACCTGGATTCATTATCTCCTCCCTGTAAGGAGATACAGGCTGGTGGGAAAGCTGCTGATCAGCAAGGTCACGGGCTCCCTCCTCCCTGCAAGTAGTCTCAAGGCCAAAGACAGGTTGGTGGGAAAGCTCCAACCAGCAAGGCCATATGCTCCCCCTTCCCTACTTAAAACCCCAAATAAAAACCCTTTCTTTTAGCTTTTTGGGGGAGTTTGGGATTTCAGTGTTAGCTGCCCTCTCTCCTTGCTCAGTGCTGTGCAATAATAAAATTCCTGCTTTCTTCCACTACTCCTGGTGTCAGAGATTGACTTGCTGTGCAACGGGTGAGTGAACTCACTTCAGGTTCCATATCACCTAGATTATTGATTTTAGATCTTCCTTATTTTCTAAGATGTGCATTTAATCTTAGAAATTTTCTTTTAATCACTGATTTTGCTACATCTCACAAATTTTGATAAGTTGTATTCTTATTTTTATTTAGTTCAATTTTCAAAACAATTCTCTTAAGATTTCTTCTTTGACCCATGTTTTATCTAGAAGTGTATTGTTTAATCTCCAAATATTTCAGGATCTTTCATCTATCTGTCTGTTGGAAATTTCTAGTTTAATTCCATTGCCTGAGAACAGACTTTGTATGATTCCTAGTCTTTTAAATTTGTTAAGATGTGTTTATGGCTTAGAATGTTGTGAATCTTTAATGTGAGTTTGAGAAGAATGTGTATTCTTCTGCTGTTGGATGAAGTAGTCTGTAAAAGTCAATTAGATTCAATTGATTGATAGTGCTGTTGAGGTCAACTATATCTTTAATGATTTTCTGCCTTCTTGATCGATCTCTTACTGACAGAGGGGTGTTGAAGTCTTCCAAGGTAGCAGAGAATTTGTCCATTTCTTCTTCAACTTTTTACCTGATGTATTTTGACACTCCAGTGTTAGGTACATACACTTTTAAGATTGTTATGTCTTCTTAGAGAATTGGCCCCTTTATCATTATGTAATACCCCTCTTTATCCCTCATAATTTTTCTCGTACAGAAGTCAGCTATGTTTGAAGTTAATACAGCTACTCCATCTGTCTTTTAATTACTGTTAACCTATCTGACTCATTATATGTAAAATGGCTCTCTTGTGCCTAACAGACACTTGGGTCTTGTTTTTTTGTCCACTCTGACAATCTCTGTATTTTAATTGCTATATTTAGTCCATTCACATTTAAAGTGATTTTTTAAAAAATATAATTATCTTACTATCTGTCCTGTTTGAAAGTGTTTTCTGTTAACTACACTTGTTCTTTGCTTTTTTTTCTGTCTTCTCTGGTTTCTATTGAGCATTTTAGAAGATTCTATTTTATTTCCTCTCTTCGTGTATATATTATACTCATTTAAAAAGTTAGTGGCTGCCATAGAGTCTTCAATACACATTTTTGACTAATGTAAGCCCACCTTCAAATAACACGCTGCTACCACATGTGCAGTGTAGGCATCTTATAACTGAATATTCTTCCTTCCTTCATGCTATTCCTTTTGTCATTTCACTAATCCATATACTATAATCACTCAATGAATTATTACTTTTATTACTTTGAACAGTTAATTTTTCAATCAATGAAGAGTAAGAAAAATAAAGGATTTGGGGGCTGGCCCAGTGGCGCAGTGGCTAAGTGCGCACGTTCCGCTTCGGTGGCCTGGGGTTTGCTGGTTCGGATCCCGGTTGCGGACACGGCACCACTTGGCAAGCCATGCTGTGGTAGGCATCCCACATATAAAGTAGAGGAAGATGGGCACGGATGTGAGCTCAGGGCCAGTCTACCTCAGCAACAAGAGGAGGATTGGCAGCAGTTAGCTCAGGGCTAATCTTCCTCAAAAAACGTAAAAATTAAAAAATAAAGGATTTTGTTTTATCTTCATTTGTTCCTTCTCTAACACTCATCCTTTCTTTATGAGATCTGAGTTTTAGATCTATATTATCTTCCTTTTTCCTAAAAGGACTTCTTTTAACATATTGTGGGGCCAGTCTTCTGGTGATGAATTCCCTCAGTTTTTGTGTGTCTTTAAAACTTCTTATTTCTTTTTCATTTTAAAAGATAATTTCATTGAATCTAGAATTCTCTATTTTTAAAAAAAAAATTCAACCTTTTGTATCTTTCCCTCCACTTGCATTGTTTCTGATGAGTATCTACCGAATTTTTCTCCTTATTCCTATGTAGGTAAGGTGTTATGTTTTCTCCTGCTTTTTTCAAGTTTTTCCTGATATTTGAATATAATATGAATATGATATGCCTAGGAGTATTTTTTCTCTTTGTAATTGTACTTCATATTCAGTTGGTTTCCTGGTTCTGTGGTTTGGTGTCTCATTAATTTTGGAAAGTTCTTAGCCGTTGTTTCCTATATAAATAAATATACAATCTCTTTCTTCTCCTTTTGGTATTCCAATTACACATACGTGTTATACCTTTTGAAACTGTCCCATAGTCCTTGTATGTTCTGGAAATAGCTGTGGCCCCACCTCTGGTTTTCCCAGCCTACTTGCCTCTGTTGGTCCTTTTTTTCTCTACCCACTGCCTCTGTGTGGCACCTGGCTTGGGCACAACTTTCCTGCGGACACATGGCTAATTCGGTCCCTACTCTGTTCCCACAACCTTGACCTTGTCTTGTTGCCACATGCTCTCCTACCTTGGCCACAGCCTGAAGGCAGCGTGGTACAGAAGAGGAGCCTAGCTAGGAGTTAGGAGAGCTTGCCTCCTCGCCTTCCTGTGTGAACTGGGGACGCTACTAGACCGTCTGAGCCCTAAACGCTGATCTGTAATGTAAGGACCATACACTAACTTCACAGGGCTTTCATGAGGATCAGATATGACGGGCACGAAGCCTTGTGTGGTTGGCGTGAGGTTCAATAAACGTAGCTCACACAAGCTCCCACGCCCACGCCTGGCTCAGCACACCTCTGGTCTCCCAGGTGTCCCTTCTGCACTCTTTCCTCTCATGGGGGCTGGCATTGCCCCAGCGAGTGAGCTGCCAGGTAAATGCTCTGCCTACTTGGTGTGAATTCTAAGCGGCAGAAAGTAGCCTCTCCCTCCCTATCAGGTCCGGTCCAACCGGGGAGCACTGTTTGCATCTGATGAAATGGTCACAAATCCCTTCTAGGTCGACTGAGGAAATCCTCCTCAAGGCTCCCCTTAAACTCGTTTTCATGGTTGCTTCCTCCATTCGGCTTCCAAATGCACAAATAAATTTCTGGGCTGTCTCACAAGCAGGAGAAGTCCCAGGAGGGAGGCCAAAAGAGGACCCACAGGGGAAAATCTACAGTCAAGTAAGTTTGGGAAATGATAAGTATAATTGAACAGATTTTTTTTCAATTGCTGAAAGTCTGAGAACCTTCACTCTAATGACTGAGTCCTTGGGTCTCTAGGATGAAGACACTGGGCATCAAATTGCCTGAACCCAAAGTTTTCTCCTCCCCTCTCCTCTCCCTCTCAGATAAATTTCTCCCCTCCCATGAGTTCATCCTGCAGGAATGTTGCCCCCGTGGAGTCCTCTTTGACAACACTGGCTGCAGTTCCAAAGGCACCGTGGGGAGGGTTTCCTTTCCGTCTGGGTATTACACCTACAGGATTTCCCAGCCAGGGATTCTGCAATACTGCAGCCCACGAGCTCGGGGCTGGCGCCTGATGCCTGTTCATCTGCCCTTGCTTCTTTGTCTAACAAGCCCTCCCCTCAACCTCCAGCCTGATATGGGAATGGCAGAGGCCAATGGCTGATCAGGCAGGAGGTGACCGTGGCTGTCCTCATGGAGGGCACACTCTGGTGTTGGAGGTGCCAGGAGGGGAATCCTGGGCAAGGCAGGACCCTCTAAAGATATTTTCAAACCTAGTATTCAATGGCTCCATTGAGAATTGATTTTCTTTTCTTTTTAAAGCAAAACACATGGGCACAAAGTCTACTAAACGTACATACTGATCAGCACGTGTCTAGCACATCTTTGTTTTGCCAAGTACTCGTACAGCGCCCATTACAGTATAAGCATTTAGCAAATGTTGCTGAATGGAAGAATAGAAATGACATCCTGGAATCTTGAGAAACACTGTCTTGGGGATGATGGTGAACAGATAGCATAATTAAAGCCAGATGCCAAGGAGATTTTTAAACGTCTCAGGGGATGACATTCCCATCATTTATTTGGTAAAAATTGCTCTCTGCTCCATCTTGAAGCCAGCCCTTTTCTGGCACTGGAAACACAATCTAAATAGCATTTAATTCCAGTGAAGCTTTTCTCACTTCCTGCTCATGATCCAATTTGACTGTAGGCCAGTCTAGATTGGCCCTGTTCGCTGCAAGCCTGTCTCATCTTGGGTTAACCTTGCTAGGCAGCCAGGCTTCTTCTTGCTCTCACAAGTCACACTAAGGACATGGAATCTATGACCTCAGAGCATCATTTCAATGTGCCCTGCTAGGTAGCACATTTGTCCAGCTGGGATAAAATGATAGCTTGGATCACATGGCGGCAGTTGATATGGAAAGAAGGGGACTGACTTGAGATGTTTTTGGAGGAAAGGGCACCAGGATCTGCTGATATTGGGTGTAGTGGGAGGGAGGTGGAGAAGGTGGAAGAATGTGAGGAATCAAGGATTTATTTGCTTGGGCCACAGCAACTGGACCACTATGTCACGCATAGAGGTGGAGGAGATCCACAGAGACATTGGGACCCCATAGGAGGATCCCATCAAGAGTTCAACTTTGGACATAATAAGTCTGAGATGACATTAGACATCCAGTGACAAGAAGACAGTTATATTTACTAAGCCTGGAGCCCAGTAGCCAAGGGCAGAATGGAGGGAGTCATCAGCAGGTAGATGGTATTTGAAGCCACAGGATGGGATGGGATCCTCTAAGGCAAGTACAGAGAAACAGTCCAGGGCTGAGTCCTGAGGCACTTGAGGGCTTGGAATCTCAGCTGAGAGGGAGCAGTCATTGGGAAGAGATGACCATGGGAGTATGTGGTGTCCCAGAAGACAAGAAGGTCAGGTAGTCAACTAAATGAATTCATATGTGAAAAAAAAAGATCAGTGATCTTGTATATGCCAACAGGGAAGCCACTGGTGATCTTAAGAAAGGACAGGTCAGGAATGTGCAAGGCAGGAGCTGGAATGAAGTGAGTTTAGAAGAGCCTATGAAGTAAAAATGGTGTGATATTGATGACACTTAGGAGTGAGTTCTGCCGAGAAGAAAAGGTGAAAAATAAGGCAGGAACTAGAGGGAGATGCAAAGTCAAGAGAAGTTTTGCTTATTTTTTATTTTTGTAAGACAGTATACCCACCAGGGCACATATATAGGGGAAAACTCAGTGATTTCAAGGGCAGACAGCATTGCAAGTGCATAGTTTTATCTCTGAGAAGGCCAGCGGAGACAGCGGAAGGAGTGCGCCTTTGATCAACGTGGGTGCCCTCCTGAGGACGTAAAAGGGGAAGGTGGCGAGGATGAGCATGGAGCAGGCAATGAGTGATCAGGGAGAGAAAAGGGGAGGAGCTCCAGCTTCCTCCATGAAGCATGAGATGCTGGTGGACTGAGGAGGCTGGAGAAGGTGTGAAATAGTTACTTTGCTATTTGCTATAGAAAGGAGAAATAAACATTTTACAAAATGTGCCAGACTGCTGGGCAATTCTGCCTGCCCATTTGGTAGAGAATTGAAAGCAATTCCTGCGACTATGATTGAGTGTTTTACTGAAGCCACATTTAGCAGCCTAAGTGAGGTGCAGAGTGGGTGGGGGAAGAGGGTTTAGGACGTCAGTCAGAGAGGCAACGGGCTGAGATTAAGAAGAGGGCTCAGAATGGTGGACCACAGGGCGCAATCGGAGCAAAGTGTGGAGCAAGGACGCAAGGGGAATGGAGGATCGTGAGAAAGTGGTCGGTGGTACAACTAAACTCAACATTAAAATGACGTGATGTTGACTCTGACAATGAAGACTTGTGAAGTGGGGGCGCTGGAATGAGGGTGTTGGAGAGAGAGCTGGGAATCCATGGGTAAGATGCTCCTGCAGCTCTGCGGGTGAGATGACCTAGGATGTGACATGGGAGAGGAAGGAACAGAGGAAGAGATCACCAGGTATTAGGAGAGAGCAGAAGGATATGCCCTGTGGAGGCGGACAGCACGGAAGAGGTGGAAAGCAGACATGGAGGCATGGAGGCACGGAGACGTGGAGACAAGGCAGTTTCCAGAGTCTTTAATAAACACTTCGAGAAACCTGGACCTCAGATGATGTCCACACAGGATGGGCAGCTGATGGAATGACACACACTTTAAAGAAGCTAGAATTTTGCATAAGGAAGAGGATGAAAAAGGGTTTGCATGCAATGAAAGTGTGAAAGACCCTGCCCCAATGCCAGGCCTGCGGTCCCGGTGTGTGGGTTGAGTAGTCCCAAAGTGACAGGGAGATGAGGATGGCGGTGCTCTCAAGGAATGGCTGGATCTCAAGCCAGAAGAAAGAGAGCATCCCCCAAATCTGCTTGCTCTGTCTGTGTCTGCCTCGACTAAAATGCAAACACTTGGGCAGGACAATACTTCTGTCATTATTCCGTCTTTAGTGCTTTGAACAGAGTCTTGAACATAGAAGGCACTCCATAAATATTTAATCAGCATTAATGTACGAATGTTGCCGTTTACGATACTAATGATGATCACAAAATATGCACCTTATGCAATTTCTGCTTTCTATAAATCAGTGATGTTTACTTTGAGTTTCAAAGACGATCTAATTTTATATCCCGTGAATGCTGCAATATTCTATAGAGATAATGTGTTGTATTTCATAGTAACTTTTATATATATCACATTATTTATAATAGTTCAAACTTCTATATCTTTATTTGCTTTTTCACCTACTGATCTGTCAAAGAATAAAAGAATATTCAGCTGATTTGGGGTGTCTGACATTCTCTCCGCGTGTTTCAATCTGGTTTCCTTTATCGGCTTTGATTCTGTATTATTTGGCACATAAAGGTTTGTAACTGTCATCTCATTGTATCAAAATGAACACTTAATCAATAAAACATTGCCCACTTTGTCTGGTTTAATTTTTTTTCCTTGGTTCATACTCATCTTATTATTGCCTTCTGTGCTTTCTCTGAGCTTTACTTGGTACATATCTGTTCATCCCTCACTTGTAATCTTCCCAAATCTCTTTCCTTCAGTTGACTGTCCTGTTAGATAATGCGTAGACAGACTTTGGGTTTTGTTCCAATTCGACAGTCTCTCTTTAGTAAATGAATTTAATCCTTTTAAACTTTCTGCCATAAGCAATACATTTGGTCTGGCTCTTATCCCCTTGTTTTTTGTGCTTTTAATCTCTCTTTTTTCATATTGTTGTCTTCATTTTGTTGTTGTCATATGTTCTTTCTCTTTGTGATTAGTGATTTTGAGGGCGTCGCTCAATACAATGCTAATTCTTCAACTGGTTATCTTTAACACTTTTTCTAAGTCTGACGAATTTCTCTAGTTGTCAGATTGACTAAGTTTCTTTTCTTTTGTTTGTTTTATTTTTTTTGTTTTGAGGAAGATTAGCCCTGAGCTAACATCTGGCACTAATCCTCCTCTTTTTGCTAAGAAAGACTGGCTCTGAGCTAACATCTGTGCCCATCTTCCTCTACTTTATATGTGGGATGCCTACCACAGCATGGCTTGATAAGTGGTACATAGGTCAACACGGGAATCCTAACCGGTGAACCCTGGGCCACTGAAGAGAAACGTGCGAACTTTACTGCTGTCCCACCCACCTGTCCCCTGATTAAGTTTCTTAGTGGCCCTTCCACCTTTGTGAGATTCAGAAGTCTTCACTCTTAATTTCTTCCAACATTCAATTTCCCAACTTTCAGGTTTTACTGCTAAATTCTGGAATTAGACAAACCTCATTGATCTTTAAACATTTTCTCTATATAGATTCTATTTTAAGAATTATTACTGACACGTAACTTGGAACCATAGTTACAGCAAGTATGAATTGTATGTTTAAATGGTTTTGAGTTCACTGTTGCCTCTGTTATACCATAGCTCTTTTCCTCCTGTTTAGCTTTTTTTGACCCATTTCACCAGGGACTAGAATGCATCCTAAGGTGATTTGTCCACACATGGTAGGCGGGTACTGTATTTGCAAGGCCTTTGCATATCTGAGACTTACTTTTTCTTGACTTCCTTTGCAGATGCCAACAGAGCAGGATGTAGTATAATTGAACCCAAATACTTTTCTCTACGAATGCTTTAGACATCACTCCACCACTTCCTGTCTTGTAAGGTTGAAGAGAAGGAACATGAGACAGGGCAGCCTTTCTTCCCTCCCTCAGCAACTAGACCCCCCAGGGCCTGATATCTACTCAGTGCCTGGGAGAAGCTCAGTTCACGCCTGCCCATCAGTCACATCATTCCAATCTCTTCTCTGTATCGGTTCATATTTGAAAACCACTTCGCACGAATATTCGTTGAAATATTGCAAGTGGAGACACCAAGCTCAAGGAGGTGATGGGAATTGTGAAAGTACAGTGGCAGGATCAAGACTGGATGTCAGGTTTGAATCCAGGTTTCATTGCCTGAAAATGCTGTTCTTCAGGGTGAATTTTCTCTTACCTTCCTCCAGTCTTAATCCAAGAAAGCCTTCTTATCTGTTTATGGGCCGCAGAGCAAACACACCCAGCAGGTGGTAAACATCAGGCCAGAGAAAGAGAACAGAGGCCAATAAGAACACTCCTCTTGGGTCTGAATGTGCTTCTCCCTAAAGAAAGACACACATTAGTCAGCATATTGTTATTTAAAATGACCCTCTGGTTATTCCCACAATTGCTAAGAGTCTGTTAAAAGGGGCTTGGGGCTGGGGTTGACACAATCTCACCAATGTGCATGGTACTAGAAGTTTCTGAATTGTGAAATTGGGGAGAAAAACAGGGATAGACAGATATAGGAAATGATCTGGAACATTGAGCAAGAATTAAAAGACCAAGCCATCATTTCCAGCAATATTAAAGAGATATCCCTCTGCCACACCACAACTATAAATGCTGGATGAAAAAATAAACGTGTGCATGACAGTATAGTAAGGAATTTGAAGTCTGAAAGAGCAAGAAAAAAATATCTGGAAGAGAAAGCCAGTGCTAGTTTCCCTGAGAAGCACAACCGACCTCTAATCTGGGTATTAAAGGACTAATTGAAAAAGAAGAAAAAGTCCCTAAATTTGGGCGTGGGGTGTGGAGGTATCAGTCAGGTTTCTCCAGAGAAACAGAACCAATAGGCTATATGTAGATCTATAGAACAGAAGATTCATTATAGGAACTGGCTGTGAAGGCTAAGAAGTCTCACCACCTGCCATCTGCAAGCTAGACACCCAGGAAAGTCAGTGGTGAAATTCAGCCCCAGTTGGCAGGCTCGAGAATTGGGGACCAATGGTATAAGTGATAGAGTCCTGAGTGGGAAAGCCTGAGGAACAGGAGCTGTGATGTCCCAGGACAGACCTCTCAGCCCATGCAGAGAGCAAATTTTTGCCTCCTCCATCTTTCCCTTCTATTCAGGTCCGCATAGGATTGGATGATGACCACTTGGCACTGCTGAGGGTGATGTTTACTCAGTTTACTGATTCAAATGTTAATTTCTTCTGGAGTCACCCTCACAGACACACCCAGAAATAGTGTTTTACCAGTCATCTTGGCATCCCTTAGCCCAGTCAAAGTGACACATAGAATTAACCTTCACAGCAGGTTATATCAGAGATCCTCTACATTAAACCAAGGAGTATTTTCAGTGGGTGTAGCAGAAAAGATTCCGGAGAGGGACGGTACCTGACTCAACCCTGGTGTTTCACAGAGCAGGAAGAAACTTGTTTTCAATTCAAGCCCAAGAATTTGAAGCCAGGCACCTGAGGGTTACTGTAAATATTTAATAAGAACATGATTACCTTTCAACCTTGGTCCCAACACAGACATAGATGAAAAGAAGTTAGTCTTGTTAATTTATTGTTTTCTTGTTTAACCCAAGGAGTGACTCAAAGGTCACAAGGATTTATGAGCTTGTTTTATAGAAGAAAAAGAATGACTTCAAGGTGGTCACATCACTGGATGAGCAGCCCCCAGTGGCCCCAGAAGTTGGTTGCCCAAGGGCTTGTCTGGAGTGAAAGAAACACAGATTACTCCTTTGTTTCTCTGAAACTCCTCCTGCCAAGCTCCTTAGCTCTATGAAACCCCCTAGTTTCCTCTCTTGTTAAGACAGATTTGAGGGGACCTATCCTCCTGCCTTTTCTCTTGGCCAATTCGAATAAACCTTTCTTCATCTCCAAGCATCAATGTCTCAGTGATTGGCTTATTGTGCATCAGGCAGAGAACTTGAGATTAACAGGTTCGGTATAAAATTCCTAACACAAGCTTTACTAGCAAAATTTGGGGTGTGAGATCATACTAACTGTGTGAACTGCAAAATACCACACTGAAAATTTAGTTTAAACGGGACCCTGAGTTTATAGTAACCCAGTGCCCCTGCCGGAAACCAAAACATCCTCACTGGAGGAATAGTCTTTAAATCCAGTCCAAGGAGAAATCCCACGGACAAAGATCAAAATATAATCTCACAATTAAAAAAATCACTAAACACTTCAAGAAGTAACCTATCATAAACTAAAGACAGCAGAAACAATAACCACAGAATGGGACCTGCACAACATGAGGAACTAGAAATTATAAAATACAGAATTTTCAGTAAACGTTAATTAAATGTTAATTACATTTTAATAAATAAGACATTGAAAGTATAAAGAAGGAATGGGAAGCTATCAAAACTGAGCAGACAGATAAAAACAAAATAAAACAAATAGGATATCTGAAAATAAAAAGATAATCTTTGAATTTAGAAACTCAAGTGGATTAAATAGGATCTTGTGCTCGCTTAAATACAACATCAGTGAACTGGAACATAAATAACAAGAAATGACAAGAATGTAACTCAGAAAGACAAGTATGAAAGAGAGATTAAGAGACTTGGAAAATAGAATGAGAAGTTCTAATATACTTCTAATTGGAGTTCCAGAAATCAGGGGAAAATAAAATGGGAGAAAAGTGATATTCCAAAGAGAGAATGGCCCAGAATTTCCCAGAATTTATGAAAGGTAATGATCCTCACAAATCTCAATCTAAAGTAAGGTAAATAAAAATAAGTTCATTCTTAGATATAGTATAGTGATACTTCATAACAACAAGGACAAAAGAAAGATCTCAAAGGCAATCAGAAATAAATGAGACATCACCTACAAAGGAATGATGAATGACAAGTGAATTATCTAAAGAAACACTGGAAGCCAGAAGCTAGAAGAGAATATTTTTTATGTGCTCAGCAAAAATTACTGTCAACCTAACATCATGTTCCTGAACAATAGATCTAAAAAAGCAGAGGACACCAATGTATTCTTACATAGACATATTCTTCCTGCTAGGATTAAGGAGATGGAAATTTCCAGAGATGTTCAAGTTCTGACCAGCCATAGTGAACAGTCTTAATTAAACAACTAGGACATTCAGTTGAATCCCTAAAAGGGACACATTAACAGTGAGAATAACCAAGGAGAAGGAGAATTCTAAACTACCATAAGAAAGCTTATAAACTAGCTTTATAAGGATGGAGCTGATCTGTAAGTAAATTAACTTCCCTGAAGAAAAAAGTCCTACATCCTCTAAAGGAAGACAAACAAATCCAGCACATGACAACATAAAACACAACATCTAGCATTCAATTAAAAGTTGCTAAACACGTGAAAGGGGAAACTGCTGTGACCCCTAAGTTGGAGGAAAAATCGTGTGTGTTTACCAGTCGATTGCGTGAAACACTAGAAAAGACAAATCTCATCTAAAATGAGAATAATGGAGCAAGGATTGCCTAGATCCAGAAGTGAGAAGGTGATTAACTAGGAGCATAAGGGAATTTTAAGAAATGGTGGAAATCTTTTGTATTTTCACTGAGTGCTGGTTGTTATATGGATGTATGTGTTAGTGAAAACTCATTGAAGTTTACACTTAAAATGGATGCTCTTTATTGTATGTAAAATATATATTAAGTTGATTTTCTTAAAAGGTAGAGAAAAACAGGTTGTAAAAATATTTAACAAAATAGTTATAAATAGTGGATTTTGTTGTAACAGACCAATATTTCCACCAATAACAAGAAGGAAAGCTATACGAAACACCAGATTATCTACTTAAAGATGTTGGAAAACCGTTGAGGCAGTCAAGACCTCAGGAGCATAAGGACAGACAGAGGTAGCCAGAATGAGGTAATCCAACATTCTGCTTTATTCTTTTTCTCTTGGAGTATATGCCAATCGTTGGCTTTTAGAAGAAGCCTGAGGACACTTGTAGATGGATATTGCCCAAATGAACAAACTTTTACCAAGACTATTGTGCCAGAAAACAAAACTCAAAGTTTGGGATCATGCAAATGTTCAGAATTTGAGGGTCCATAATCCTGGGGAGAAGGGGCACATAGGGAAATGATCCTGAAACTCAGTGGTTTTGGTTTCCGAGTATGTGTTGCATTTCTATGTTGCAGAGAGTAAACCTAAGAAGACAAGATAAGATCTGATGAAAACTGAGCAGAGTTTTCTGCAGCCTCATAGTATGTGAAGACAAAAAAACAAAAGTTTACAGAACCCACGAATAAGGAGGGTAACCACTCTCACATCTCAGTTGGGATCTCTTGCTTGCTGAGTTCTAAGAGTGGGGACAAACCAGAGGTGGACTGAGCTTTACAGGGAAGACAGCCCATCCTTAAAACACGCCAGTCCACGATGGATCTGCCCCAACGCCACTTATCTGAAAGAGGACACCCTCCCTAAAGGAAGGCAACATCATCAGATCTCATACTTTAGTATACATTGTCCATCATTTTTAAAAGAAGGTAATCATACATACAAAGACAAGACAAAGAGAAAACACAGAAACCAAAATTAAACCCATAGATGATCCAGATATTGGAGATGTTTGATACTATCTTTAAAATGATTGTGATTAACGTGTTCAAGTACTTTCTTGAGGGAATTTCAATGGAGAACTGAAATCTACAAAAAAGAATACATCGATATGATAGCCAGAATAACAACCCCTGAAAGACGCATAAGTTCTGATACTCGGAACCTGTGAATATGCTACATCCCATAGCAAGAAGGAATTAAATTTGTAGGTGGAATTAATTTGCTAATCAGCTGACCACAACATAAGGAAATTATCATGGGTTATCAGGATGATCACACAGTCCCTGAAATGTGGAAAAGGTAGAAAGAAGCGTTAGTGTCAGAGTGATGTGATGTAAGAAACACCTGGACTGCTAGTACTGCTATTACTTTGAAGATGGAAGGCAGCCACGAGCCAAGGATTGTGGGCAGTCTGTAGAAGCTAGAAAATACAAGAAAGCCAGCTTTCCCTCAGAGACTGTGGAAAGGATGCAGTTCTGCCAATACCTTGATTTTAGCTTTTTGAGACCCATTTCAGACTTTTCTCCTCCGGAACTCTACAATAATAAATTTGCCTTTCTTTAAGTCACTAAGATTGTGGTAATTTGTTACAGCAGAAATAGGAACCTAATACAGATTTCAATACGTGAGAGTGCAGTGCTGCTGTAACAAATAGCTGAAGATGGAGAATGGTTGTAGAATTGGGCAATGTGCAGAGGCGGGAAGAAGGTTAAGGAGTGTGATAAAAATGGCTAAATTTCCTTGAACATACTCCTGGTAGAAATGTGGACACTGAAGGTGCTCCTGGCAAAGCTTCAGAAAGAAATGAGGAACATGGTAGAGAAAATTTATACTGTTTTAGCAAACACCTAAATTGCCATAAATGCGAAGTTGGTGGTGATAGGAACATTAAAGGCACTGTTGGTGAGCGCTCACAAGAACATGAGGAACGCGTTGTTGGAAACTGGAGGAAAGATGATCTTCGATATATGTTGGCAGAAGCTTAGCTGAATTGTGTCCTGTAGTTATATGGAAATCAAAACTGATACCGAACCTGAAGTGAGTTCGCTCACCCGTTGCACAGCAAGCCGATCTCTGACACCGGGGGTGGTGGAAGAAAGTAGGAACTTTATTTTTGCACAGTGCTGAGCAAGGAGAGAGGGCAGCTAATGCTGAAATCCAAAACTCCCTGAAAAGCTAAAAGGAAGGGTTTTAGGTAGGGGAAGGGGGGCATAGGGCGTTGCTGGTCGGAGCTTTCCCACCAGCCTGTCTTTGGCCTTGAGACACTTGCAGAGAGGGGGGAGCCCATGACCTTGCTGGTCAACAGCTTTCCCACCAGCCTGGATCTCTTTGCGGGGAGGAGATAATCCAGGTGCTTGTCCTTGGTGGTGTCTGTCTCCATGGAGGATAGTGGATTCTGGAGCCAGGAAGCCAGAGAGTAAGCAGGGAATGAGTGTTTTGGTTTTAACCCCATATATGCTGGGTTTACTGTGGGGAAACTGACATCAGGGTCGGTATCAAAATTATAAACAATGAATTTGGATATTTAACTGAGGAGATTTCCAAGCGAAGTGTTGTTGGTGCTGCTTCTTTTCCTATTGCTGCATGGAGTAAATGTGAAAGGAAAAAGAACAGATTGAGGGAAGAACTATTAAGTAAAATGGAACTGAGACTTGAGGATTTCAGGCTATCTAGATTGCCAAGACACTAAAATTAGAAGATTCACTGTCAGGAAAGCATGTTCTGGAGAGAAAGCCAAGGGTGTGGCTGAATAACCTTTTCGCTAGTGCCTGGGAAGGATCAAAACATCAGAGCATTTAGTCATACAGAGGGCTTTTTGGAGACATTAAGCATGCTCCTCCTGGATTCCCTCAGCCACCTCAGCACAAGACAGAAATACAGATGGAATTATCTAGGGAAGGTGTGTGGAGGAGCTGTTGCCTCGTGAGGTGAATGACACACATGGAAGACCCACAAGATTCTTGAGAATGTTACACCAGCAGAAACACTGCCTGCTAGCTTAGACCAAAAGGGGTAGAGAATAGGAAAAGAAGGAAAACCGTTAGACCTCAAAAATTCTACAGGCAAGAAATACATTCATAAAACCATTCATTGGCAGACCTGTGTTACCTTTCATTTAAGAGGAAGGATGGCTTTGAGCCCATCGGGCAGAACTGCAAATCACAGAAGAACATTCCCTAAGCCTTGAAAACAAATGGAGTCTTTCTAGCAGGATTTCAGAATTGTTTAGAAGCAGGGATTCCTTTGTTCCTTCCAGCTTTCCCTTTTTGCATGGAAATATTCTATACCAGTTATCCTGTACCTATCCCACTACTGCATTTTGGGAGCAGATAACTTATTCTTGAGATTCACAAGTTTACAGAGGGAGAAGAACTTTTCCCTAGGATGGATTACATGCAGGTTGTCATCCTACATCTTAAATGATTTAAATGATAAGATTCAGGATTTTGAACTGACGAGATTTAGGACTTTGTTAAGGCTGCGATGGGTTCCTAGTTTTGGGAACATTGGGATAGGGTGAATGTATTTTAAATGTGGGACAGACAGGAATCTTTGGAAGCTGAGGGCAGATTGTGGTCGACGTAAGAATGCCCCTCCCCAAAGATGTTCACATCTTAATCCTTTGGCTCCTTGAATGTGTTATGGTGCATCAAAAAATTGTATGATAACAAATTTGTATTATTTTAAGCCATTGAATTTGTTGTAATTTATTATAGCAGCAATAGAAAACTAATGAAAATTTTTGAGTTAAAAATTGATAACTGAAATTAAGAACTTAATAATTGAGTTTAACAGCCAATTTCTTTTTATCAAAGAAAGTATTAGTGAACCGGAGTATAACTCAGTAGAAAATATCCAGACTGAAGCACTGGGAGGAAAAAAAGATGAAAAAAAAAGAAGAGCATTGCTGCTGGAGATAAAAAGAGGAATTAATTAATTAATTATTATTAACTAACTATTTTTAATAAAAATGATAAATTAAGTAGTATGATACTTTTTAGAAAAAGACAAATACCAATCAAGTCAAGAAGAAGCCATTAGAGAACTTGACAGTAATTTTGCACATCTCTATAAAGGTTCCTCAAAGTCCGATCAGTTTAGAGAAGCACTTCAACCACTTTAAATAGAGAAAAATTCATTTTTCTCCAACCTCTTCCAGACTATAGAATAAGAGACACTTGACATTTCCCTTTATGAGCTGGTTATAATATTGTTGCCAAGCCCCCAAATAGAGAGTACAAGAACTGAAATGACAGGCTAATCCTAATGATGAATCAAATGCAAATATCTTAAACAAAATTTTAGTAGACTCAATCCAGCAACATAACAACACGTAATCCGTTGTGACAAAAGGGGGTTATTCCTAGAACACAAGTTTGGTACAACATTAATATTAATTTACCACATTAAAAGGTGAAAGTTGGAAAACTACAGGATCTAAAAATAGATACAGTGAAATAATTTTGTAAAATCAATATCCTTTCGTGATAACAAAGAAACACTTGGCAAACTGAGAACAGGCGGGAACTATCTTAACCAGATAAATGGTATCTATTGGAAAAAAAACGCTACATTAACCATCATACAAAATGGTAAAATATTTAAAGCGTTATGTTTGAAGCTGGAGAGAAGAAAAGCATGCTTTCTACTGTCACTAATATTCTTCATTGGACAGGAATTTCTAACCAGTGTAGCAAGTTAGGAGAGAGGAATAATATATTTAAATACGTAAAGAAACAGATTCACAATTAATTGTTCACAGGGAACAGGATTCTTTACATAGAAATTTCCAGAAACTACAAGAAAATGTACATTAATGAGATCTTAGCAACTGGCTGAACATACAATCAAGATACAAAAATCACTCACATTTCTATGCAACACCAAGCACAAAGAAAAGTGAAATTAAATTTGTACTGGCTTATACCGAGAGCTTCAGAGATGCTCTTTGTTCCCTTCCCTGGGCAAGAAGCTTGCTGAGGAAACTACCTGGTTGCAAATGAAGACACCGGACAGCTGCTCTGGCTGAGCTCCCCGCCTACGGCCAGCACCCACTCTTCAGCCGTGTAAGCCTGCCATCTTGGAAATGGATTCCATGGTCCCAGTCAAGCTATGCCTAACTGATGCCGCATGGAGTAGAGACAAACTGCTCCCTGGACACTTTCAAAATTGTAATTTCCTGTGCAAAATAAATAATTGTTGTTTTACGACTCTAAGGTTTGATATGATTTTACATGCTAAAATAGACGAATTTACCAGTTGAATGGAACACAGACCCCAGAAATATAATAATGCAAATATGGCAGCTTGAAATACGACAGGGACGGCATTATACATCCGTGGGGGGAGAATGAATAGGCCGACAATTCCTGGCCAATTGTTTATCCGCAAGGAAAACATATTGGACCTTTACGTCACAGCTTACACAAAAATCTGTTCTCAACATGATAAGGAGTATAGTATGAAAGGAAAAACTTCACAATTTCAGAAAAATATAGAGTACAATGTCATTATGATGTCAGGGTACGGAAGGATTCCTTAAATAAGAAACATGCGGCACAAATCATAAGATGAGAAGTTACTTTCCATTACATTAAAATTTAGAACCTTTCTATACCAAGGACAACATTAAGAAAATGAAAATGCAAGCAACACACTGAAAGATTGGTGTTTGTGATCAATGTAACTAACAAGGATTAGTGACCGAACTATATAAAGAACTCCTTCAAATCCACAAGAGAAAGACTCAACAGAAAAATGCTCAAAAAATTCAAAGAAATGTGTCCCAAAACACACAAAAAAAGAATGAAATATATATTTTTAAATATATAATTATATGTATTATGTTATATACACACACACACACACACAATACTCCCCCTTTTTCACAGCTTCGTTTTGTGGTTTCAATTACCCTCAGTCAAACTTCAGTCCAAAAATATTAAATGGAAAATTCCAGAAGTAAACAACTTACAAGTTTTAAATCATGTGCCATTCTGAGTAGTGTGATGAAATCTTGCTCCGTTCTGCCCAGCACATGACTCATCCCTTTGTCCAGCGTGCCCAGGCTGTATATGCTCCCCACCCATTGGTCACTTGGAAACTATGTAGGTTTTTGGATCCACGGTCGCGGTGTTGCAGTGCTTGTGTTTAAGTCACTCTTATTTTATTTAATAATGCCCCAAAGCACAAGAGCAGCACTTCTCATAATTCTGATATGCTAGAGCAAAGTTGTTGTTAATCTCTCACTGTGCCTAACTTACATACTAAACCTTATCATAGGTATGTACGCGTAGGAAAAAACATAGTATACATAGGTTTGGGACTATTCACAGTTTCGGGCATCCGTCCACTGGGGGTCTTGGAATGTAACCCCCATGGATTTGGGGGAGCCTAGTGTATATATTCTCACTGTTGTAATAATTTTCCATTTCCTGATAACTGAGTAAGATATAGACCTTAAGATATTTTCACAGCATTCAGGTTGACATAAATTAAAGAATCTGACAATGTCAGATAGTGGCAAGGCTGTTGAACATTGTGGATATTATACACAGTTGGCTGGAGTATAAATTGATACAATGACTTTGGAAAACATTTGTCATTCTCTAGTAAATCTGAAAATGTGCATGTCCAATGACAGGTAATGCCACCTCTCATTTTATATAGTATTTAAATATGATTGAAGAGATGAACGCCACAGCAAAACTACTGAAACTGCTTATCCATACATCAAGGAGGCTGGCTCTCGGAAAATGTAATTTTGGCTGCCAAAAGCGTGGAACAGAGGGACGATGATAACAGCAAACCTTCATCGATGCTTCCCGTGTTCCAGGCTCTGTTCTCAGTGCTTGTGATGTGTCAACTCTCCTGATCTCACAGTAACCCTAGGAGGTATACACGACCACGCCACTATTTCACAAAGGAGAAAACAGGATCCTGACCTTGTCTCAGGTCTTGTCGGAGTTCTGGAGGTCCCACATGGAAAGCTGGGATTCACACACAGGCCCCACACTCTCCAGGCTCATACCTGTAGTCTGAGTTCTTTTACAGAGATTTCAAAAACAGGTGAAACTAGACTTTGTTTTTAAGAACACCTTCATATATGGCAAAACCACTAAGCGAAGCGAGGGGATTCCTTGCACGAAATTCGACTTAGCATTTCTCTCTGGGGACGGCGGGAGTCGAGGCACAGAGGCAGATGGTGGCCGTGTTCCACTTTCAAACTCTGGTCCCTCCGGGAGTGTTCCTTTTATTAATTTAAATGCATTCTCCACATTGAGCATACACTGTTATACCCTCTTTACCATGTTTATTGCAAACTGAGGGTTTTAAAAATCTCTAAAGAAAAAACTCAACGTGGCCCTTTTGGAGGTGGAGCAAACTGTCCTTTCAAGCGACTGTCAACCACAATCTTTCTAGAGGAGTCCCTGCGTGATGTAGGATGCTCACGCCCCCTGAGGCACTTACCACAACTTGCTTTTATATTTGGTGCTTCTTGAGGATGGGAACCCTTTTCTCTCTTCGCTTAATCTCGAAATCCCGCTCAGCATCTAGGGCAGAGCGGCGCCCAGCATTGGCGTCAGATCCCTTGCTGTCACGTGAATAAATCTTTCCAGAGCCAGAGTTATGGTTATGCAGTGTTCGTGCTCTGGACATCCATTGTGGGAACAGGATTTAGACGAACGACGATCATGATGGAAACGCCTGACAAGCTCTCAGAGAACCACTGAGGCTGCAGCTCAAGGGCCAGGCTGGCCACAGCTTGACAACTGGGAAAATCTTGGAGCCTGAGCCAGGTGCAGAGGCAGACAGGCAGGGCACAGCAGGAACAGAAGAGTGAGAAGTAGAGCGACAGGTCCCACGGCCCGAGAGAGGAGCTCTTCCCGGAGTGACTGCCAGTTAGGGCTGGGGCACTTCTGCATCTTAGTTTCCTCATCCGCAAAAGTGGGGTAACGATGTCTAACTCCTAACTTGGTTTGTGACAATTTAGTAAAATTTATGTAAAGTGTATTGCACGTGAAAATGGACCCATAATAAGAAGCCATTATTCTTGTTGTTATATTAGGTTGAATCACATGAAATTGCTGCTATCCTAAGTTTTTGACCTATAAAAATGGCAGTTTCACATGGTGCAACCCGACAGTTCCTGTCTGGGTGTAGACAGGCTGCTCTTGCACCACCGAGGGTCTGCAACGTGCTCAAGTGCCAAACGTCCTGTAAACTGGAACTTCCGATGTAAATATCTTGTATTCTAAGATTCACTGTTTTATCCTCCACATTTTAATATTTCTAACATTCGGATGTGTTTTACAAACAAGGTTTACATGAAGTGTCATTTTCGCTTTTTAACTGGAAAATCCATTATTAAATTGATGATGTGTCTTACAATTCATGGTGTTTCAGCTTCAATTTCAGGCTTAGCATCATGGTATGAAAATGATGCCAGAGAAGAAAAAAAAAGCAATGATCTGCTAATATTCATTGTCATTTGATCACTGTACATTTGGCCCAGAAATACTCCCAAACATATTTTCCGAGGCCCTTTGGGGGAAGGACTGCAGAAGGCAGGCTTATTCTGTGCTGAGCACACCGCCTTCCCCAGCCCCCAGGCACCTGCCATTCCCCACCTGGGGGAACCGGGGAATTACGCACAGATGAGCAGAATCTGAATCTCTAATATTCCAACATTTCAGAAACTAAAGGCAGGATAATTCCCTCTTTTTGTGAAGTCCATGGAGATTGCTCTGAAATAAATGAGGTTTTATGTCTTCATTATACATGAAAGATATTTAATTACATATACCTGGAAAATATATCAGTCATTTACATGAATACAACTGGACTCACCTTCCTTGTCAAGGGAGACGGGTCAGAGTCCATCTGGACAGCCGCGCTCACACTGGCCGTGCCAGGACTCTCCTGGGACAGGTCTGCAGGTGGATGAATCTGACCCCCCGGGCTGCCTGTATTCCGTGGGACCATCTGGAACACCCTTTAATAGGATGACCACATGGCCCAGTTTGCTGAAGACGGTCTCATATTTCTGTCCAGTTGAGCATTGTGTGCCAGATGTTTCCTTCTTAATTGAACTGTTATTAATAGTTGCATTAAAATAAACCAGATGGATTGGTGAGCCTGCCACCTTGCACTTCCAGCTTCTGCTGTGTTCTTTTCTAGCACTGCAGCAAAGACGTCGATTCAGCATGAAACACGTCCTCGTGGGGCTTTATAGGTGAGCGGAGAGGGGAATGTGTGTGGGGAAGGGAGGCAGATAGCCTGGGAAGAGCAGTCACTTGCACGCAGTGTTTTCACCTTGTCTTTTGCTGTATGGTATAACTCTATAATTTATTTTATCGTTTAAAGACATTTATTTTGCAATAACTTTCACAATCAAGGCACTCAAAAACAAAGCACCTGTTGAGTGAAAATTAAAAACTCCATTTCTGCTTCTCAGCAAGTTAGATGGTGAGCACGCGTCTTCAGTAAGATATTTGATATCATCCTCCAAGTGAAAACCAGAAGACACAGATGTCCCGAAGGAGCATCTGCGTCTTCTTCAAAAACTGGTCATTATTTTAAGAAGCGTGTCCTCCAAGATGAAAATTGATCCTGTGCAGCTGCAAAAAGCACAGCCCTATTT
Source organism: Equus asinus (assembly GCF_041296235.1). NCBI lineage: Eukaryota > Metazoa > Chordata > Mammalia > Perissodactyla > Equidae > Equus > Equus asinus. The sequence continues at coordinate 14,631,649 of NC_091793.1, read as the reverse complement.
CACTCTGAGAAGCAGGGCTGTTCAATCTGATCAGCTGACCTGTTTCTAATTGAACTTTGCTCATTTTCTATCCCAATTTTTCTTGTGTACCTCGGAAAAGTGAAGCCACAACTATTAAAGTGCTAGGTGAATCATCACAAAGAATGTTGCAAATAAATAACACGAGTCTTACAACAGGCCATCAGATCCTGCAAATAGCAAACCAGTTTATTTTTAAAAATGAAGGTTTGTTTAATACAGGTAATAAAATACAGTACAGCCTTGGCAAGTCTATTGTGTCAAAAGTCTTCCCACCTTATTGTGAAGATATTGTAAATTCTGTTAAAAAGTTAAACATTGAAGAGAAAACCATTTGTTTCTGTAGAGAAATTTTAAACAAATTTTAACGGAGCACAGAGCTATGGCAAAAAAAATGTTTTATTAGAATAAAAAACGATGGAGCTTAGAATTGATTGTGGTGCATTTGCAATTTCTAACAGCATTCAGATTGTGCTATTCTATCAACCCCAAATTTACAAATATCTTTATATACACATAGTTCAAGTCAACTACAGCGTATTTTTGTAACAAAGTTGACTTTGGATGTGAAAACTACGCCAGGACTTCCATTGTAGCCCCTACACAATTGGGTCTGAAAAATATTTGAAGCTTGAAGTACTGTTTTATAAATCCAGCCCCACAACAGTATTAAACTTTTTGTAAAGAAATTCTCTCCATTTCAGTTACATTTTGTTCAAAAATCTTTGATTTTCAAAATCTTTAATCAAAAAACTCTTCATATGAATTTCCAAAAAGTAATTATAGGTTTAAAACTTTTAGCAATTTGCAATTATTTAGATACTTATCCATCGTAAAGCAAGCAAGACTCTGATCATATGAAATGAAGGGATCTCAACAGGTGATATTTAATTTTGAAAATCTATAATTGCATTTTGGAATATATCATTGATTACGTGAGAAGAAATTTTTGATGAAACTCTTGTTTCCTCACACTTTATTATGGAAAGTTTCAAATACACAGAAAAGTTGAAAGAATTTTACAGAGAACACGCGTACACCCACCATCTCTGTGATACCATTAACAAATTATTATACCTGCTTTTCGAATTTCTGTCCTTCTTTCTATTCATTCATCAATCCATCTTGTTAAGTGGATGCATTTCAATGCAAGTTGTAGACATCAACACATTTCATCCTTAAATATTCAGCATGCAGACCACTAACTCTACTTTGTATGTGTTTATAATTCTTTTCAGTTAGAAATAGCATACAATTAGGTGCACAATTTTTAGGGTAGTAATTGATGAATTTTTGTAAAAACACTGACTAAGGAAAAGAGATATAGAATGTTTCCATTCCACAATTTCTTTTTTCCACTCCACCTCCATCCCGAGGCAACCCCTGCTTTGATTTATTTCACCGTAGATTAATTCAATCTGTTGCAGAACCTTATATATATGGGAACCATATGTTATAGACTTTTTTGGGGAAAGGTTTCTTTCACTCATTTTGGGATTAGTCCCTATGGTTGTATGTATCACTAGCATTTTTTTCTTTCTTCATTGCTGAATAGACAACAGTTTATTTATGTTATGAATGTACTATGGTTTATCAATTACCCTGCTGATGGACACATGGGCTGTTTCCAGTTTGGGGCTATCATCATAAAACTGCTAAGAGCATTCTTGAGTAAGTCTTTTTATACACATATGATTGCATTTCATGGGCATATGTTTGTTTTAGAAGAAACTGCCCAATATTTTCCAAAGTGGTTGCAGCATTATAAAACGTCACCAGAACCGTATGAGCGTTCCGACTGACTCACATCCTCACCAACATTTGGTGTCTTCAGTGGTTTTACTTTCAGCTCTTTTGTTATTCCTGAGTGGATGAGACACCTTGTTGTGGTTTAAATTTTCATTCCCTGACGGCTGATGGTGTTGAACCCTTTTTCATGTGCTTCCTGACTCTGTATCTTTTTCAAAATCTCTCGCTCCTTTTTAATTGGGTAATTTGTCTTTTCTTCACTGAGTTTTAGGATTTCTTTAGAAAGTTTTGATGAAAGTCCTTGTCAGAAACATTTTGCAAATATTTTCTTGCAATCTGTGGCTCGCCCATCCATTTTCTTAATGCTGTCTTTTAATGAGAAGGTATAAATTTGATGAAGCCAAATTAATTACTTTGTATTCTTTTATGTGTATTGCTTTCTGTATAGTAAGAAAACTTTACATATCCCAGAGTCATGAGGATATTCTTTTGTGTTTCTTCTAGAACATTTATAGTTTTTGTTTTTTGTATATATTGTGAGGTGGGAGTTGAGGTTTATTTTTTTCCTAAAGAAATCTTGTTTTTGCATCATTTGTTGAAACGACTTTCCTGTCTACATTGCATTGCTTTGGTGCTTTCCTTCAAAAATTAATGGACTATGTTTGGAGGCTTTCTAGTCTGTAATCGATCTTTCTGTTCTTCTCCGAGTACCATATTTTCTTAATTCTGTAGCTTTATAGTAAGTTTCAAAGTCAGACAGTGTAAGTTTACTAACTTCGTTCTTCTTTTTTAAAGGTTTCTTTTAATATTCTAGGATCTGTCCGTTTCCTTATAAAGTTCAAACTAAGTTGGCAAGTTATACAAAAATGCCTTGTAGAATTGAATTGCTTTAGGAATTGCATGGAATCTAAAAATCCATGGGAGAAGGGCTATCTTAACGCATGGATTGTCTTCAATCTGTGAAAAAAGTGTATCCTCCCTTTTATTATAGATTGGGGCTATTCAGATTTTCTGTTTCATCTTGAGTCAACTCTGATACTTTTTCTTTCAATAAATTTACCTAGCTTGTTAAATATCTTGGCAAAAAAGCTTTTTACAATACTCCTTATTCTTTTTTAATATCTATAGATCTATAGTTATAGCCTCCTTTTTACTCATGTTATCCTTAATTTATATTCTCTCTCTTTTATCATGAATCATATTAGAAGTTTATCAATTTTTTGATCTTCAAAAACCAACTCTTGGATTCATTAATTTCTTTGTTGTTTTTCTTTTCTCTATATTATTAATTTCTGTTCTTATCCTTATTATCTCCTTATTCTGACTTACTTTGCGTTAACTTTCCTTCCATTTTTAGCTTCTGAAGATGGAACTTCACATTGGTGAATTTATACCGTTATTCTTCTTTGATCAAGCATTTAACGCTATGAGTTTCCCTGAAAGCCCTGGTTTAACCACGTCCTGCAGGTGTTGAATGTGTTATATTTTCATTAACATTCTGGTAAAAGTGACAGTCTCTTTCCTTTGTGGTTTGTTTTTTTGGTCGTGATTATTTAGGAGTGTACTATTTAATTTCCACATGTATGGATTTTTCTAGATGTGATGTTGTTGTTGATTTCTAACTTAATTCCATTCTAGTCACAGAACAGGTCATGTTATTAAAATACTCTTACCTTTACTGATACCTGCTTTATGGTCTGTCTTGGCCATCACACCATGTGTGTGCTTAAAAAGAATCTGGGTTTGAAGTCATTGTGTGTGACGTTCCATAATGTCAGTTTGGTGAGGGTGATTGATCCTGTTGCTCAGATCTGCCACGTCAATATTAATTTTTGGTTCATTTGGTCTATTAACTGCTGAGCGTGAGGTACTAAAATCTCTAACTGTGATTGCACATTTGTCTATTTTCCCTTTGATTTTTGAGTTTTTCTTAATTTGTAGTTTTAGGCTCTGTTTATAGGTATATTTACAGGTATGACTGCTATGTCTTCCTGAAGAATGTGCCCTTTTATCATTATGAAATGTTCTTCTTTATCTCTGCTAATAGTCTTCATCTTGAGGTATATCTTATTGGAAAGGAAGAGTCATTCCAGCCTTCTTAGACTAACTGTTTGTAAGTATATATTTTTCCATCTGTTTCCACCCTTTTTGCTATCTGAATCATTATATTTAATGAACACTTCGTATAGAAGGTGTAGATTTGGGCCTTGCATTTTTATTTGTTCTGAAAATACCTTAATTTTAGTTGGAGTGTTTAGTCAAATTACATAAATGTAGTCACTGACACAGTTTGATTTAGTCCATCAATTTACTGTTTAAGGTGGAGCGTATGTTACAGTTGATGAGCCAACGTTGATACAATATTATTAACTCAAGTCGGCAGTTTGCTCCGGGTTCACCCTGTGGTGTACATTCTGTGGGTTTTTACGTAGATGCGATGACACGAATCCACTGTTACAGTGCCATATAGAGTAGTTCTGTTGCCCTAAAAATCCTCTGTGCTCTGCCTATTCATGCTCCCCTGCCCTGACCCCTGACAGCCGCCGACCTTTTAACTGTCTCCACAGTTTTGCCTTTTCCAGAATCACATAGTACGTAGCCTTTTCAGATTCCCTTTTCTTCACCTGGCAATAATATACGTTTAACGTTCTTCCATGCCTTTGCATGACCTGCCAGCTCGTTTATTTTTGTTGCTGAAATTCTTGGAGCTCTTACCTATATAAAGAAGCTGCAGATTCGCCTGACACCATCACCCTTTTGACAACTGCACATGTGCACAGAGAACTTGTCATTCTACCCACAACCCAAGGAGACGGGCATCCCTGTCGTCATTTGACAGACAGGAGAGGAGGAGCAGAGAGCTGTAAGCCACACGGCTGTTACCCCCGCTGCCAGGATTGCAGGCCAGGTGCCACCGGTGCCATGGATGCCCAAGGCCCACAGCAGCAGCATCACCAGGAAACCCGTTAGAAATGCAGCATCTCGGACCCTCCCCCGGACCTGCTGCGTCCCCATCTGCGTCTGAACAAGGGCCCGGGGCAGCTCTGCCACCAGCTCCGCCCCTGCTATGGGAGCACCAGCCCCTCCTCGGCTCCCACAGCTGCAAGCTTCTGTGGACCTCAGGCACGTCAGCCTTGACACACATTTTTTTCTATATCGGGACTAGAGGGGCGTTTTGCAGGATGATAAGGTGAGAGCTTATCTTGGGATAGGAAGATCCATCTCCATTTTGGGGAGTGTGAAGAAAAGGGGCCTTAGACCTCAAGCTCTGAGCTCCAAATGACAGACCCCTCCACCTCCACTCCAAGCATTTAACCCCAGGCTCAGCCCAGCTCAGCAAGAGGAAATGAAAAGGGGACTCGGCCTAGCCAGAGTGGGCTTGGAAGATCCAGAGAGGTGGGAAAGGTGCAGGGGGTCCCCTGGACGTGGAAGAGGGGCATTCCCAGCATGCCTCTCATCCGCGGATGTCTTCCAGGAGCTCCCAGCCTGGGCGACAGCAGATGTGAAGGGGGCCAGTCTCCACAGTCCAGGACACAGACGCACAGGTACAAAGTCAAAACTACAGTGGAAAGGTCTACACAGCCAGGGGAGCCCCAGGGGGGACTAGAATCACAGAGGGGTGAGTCCTACGTTTGGAGAAGCACGGAAAGGATGTTTATGGGGAGACGATCTTAAAGCTGAGTCTTGACAAATGAGAAGGCAGCTTCATTCTACATGGCTAGGATAATAGTAGCAACTTTGTTTCTGATTGGAATATTTGTTACTTGAAACACACAGGCTGAGGTTACACAGGCTGTCAGCAGGAAGGGCATCTGCCTTGTAAGAAGCACTGGCTGAGAACAAGCCCTCTGACAGAGCTCTAGCCCCCATGACTCTCAGGGAGGTTGGAATCAGAATCGCCTTCTTGGGAGGGAAATCTGAAGCCCAGAGCAGGTGCGTGTTGCATCCAGGTCACACAGCTGCACGTGGGGATGTGTTTGAACTGCCAAAGGCATTTGCCAATTTTAGCATTGAATTTGTGTTCCACTGTCTGTTGACACATTTCCATGAAGCCCCCACTGATCACCACGGGCTTATATTTACCAGAGTGTGAATATCCAACAGACGAATTGGACTTAATTAGTGCATGAGCTTTTTAAAACAAATAACATTTAAATGAAGTAAATAATTATAAAATGTTGTCCACAAATGTTAACTCAGTCAATTCTGCTTGAGAAACATCACTCAGGCACCCATCATGCGCCAGCCAGTCTTTTAGGGGTTAAAGTTATCATGCTAAACAAGGTACTTTTATGACAAAATGTATTTATCAGCTAGGTATCGAGAATCTGATGTGCCTGGCTCTACAGACAGAGAAGCGAACCTAGCCAGGACCAGTCCAAATTTTACACTTTGGAGATGGGCAGCTTGCCCAATTCAGCTGTTATTTGTCCTCAGGCTAGGTGCCCCAGCTTCCTCATCTAAGAGGTGGGGATGACGACACATCCTATTCCTTCCTCAGGGAGATGCTGTAAAGACCAAAATCGTCGCAGATGTAAAAGCCCTTCAAAATTTATGGAGTGCTAAACAAACACAAGCCGTGGTTATTGTGTTTGAGATATTTTCCTGCCTACAGCTCACGGCTGAATGGTCCTTGTAGGATCCTTTTCACCTTTGTGAGTGTTATAGGCAGAACTTGCAAAATTGCAAATACGAGGCCTTTGGATGTCAATCAGCGCACGGCTACAGCTCGTGATGGTGATGGGTCATTTGGTAGAAGGTATCTGGGCTCACTTCCCGTTGTGAGGTGGGCTTTAGGAAAATGAATGATTCAAGGGAGGGTTGATCTGCTGAGGCCATAAATTCTCAGACAAATTTCCACAGAACCTGGAGGCACATTGGTAAATAGATGAGATTGAAAAGGAAGCATGGTGACGCGCTCTCTGACAGACGAATGCCTCTTTGCCAGCTGTCTACCCACGCCGGGACCCTACCGCACCCCTTCTTGATTTACAGCCGTCACACAGAGCCCTGGATGCAGGGAGAAGGGGTTGAGGCCACCCTGTCATCCGAGGTTGTGTCGAGACTTGACCTCCAGCATCCCGGCCCACATCAGTTATCGATGGCTGCAGAGTTAACACTGCGGATCTAAGAGGCCTAAAACACAGTGCATTTCCATGATCCTCAGCTCCGTCTGCTGGTTGCCCTGCTGGCCTCACCTGGGCCCACTCACCTGGCAACTCTGAGCTGGGGGCCGGCTCAGGGTGAGTCCCCCTGATGCTGGGGAGGTTCTTCTCTGCTCCACGTGGCCCCACCCTTCAGGAGACCTACAGTGAGCTTGCACTGTGATGGCAGAAGTGTTCCCAGAAGGATACCAGAGACCACGAAGCGTGAGGCCAAGAAGACACAGAGATGGACCATCACCCCTTCTGCCCTGTCCACTGGGCCTGGCAAAATCACAAGATGTGCCGGACCCATGGAGAAGGGGCCCCCAGGGCGGCTTCTGCCTGTGCCCTCTTCATTCAGACACCAAAGATCTGAAAAGACCAGCTACCTGTTGGGCACTACCAATGATGGGGACAGAGAGAGAGAGGAGGGAGGGAGAGGAGCTCTCACCTCTTGCATGATTTGGAAACCCAGCGGGCCCAAGGTGCCCGGTTCCCCAATGTCAGAGCAAGAGATGTTCTTCTGAGGGTCCAGTCCTGTTCCCGCCGAGCCGCTCCCTGGGCCCTCATCCTCCATGGATCTTGGCTTCACCCTCTGCATACTTGACTTGCCCTCCGAGACCCCTGTCTTGAGAGACTGCAGCTGAGCAGCTCTCTCACCCTTCTTCCTACCTTGAAAACACGGGCCCAGAGGCCTCTTTTCATTCTCCAATGTCGCTGTCCCTTAAAAATCCTCATGTCCCACAGCTACATCCATAATTCTTTTCCAGACAGGCCTCTCTCTAATAAGACACCTTTAGGAGTCTTGGAGGGTCTGCTGGGATCATGTTGCATCTTTATTGGGGCCTAAAAGGGGTCTGCCGGCCCTGCCTTGATTCGGAGCGTGTTCTTCTCCTGGACTTACTCGCCACCAAACATCCTCCACCGTGCAATGTCTCTTTTTGCCTTTTCCTCGTTCTAACTGGATCATTTGTTTTCTTTCTGTTGCAATTTGAGAGTTGTTTCTATATTCTAGATACGAGTCCTTCATCAGGCATAGAGTTTGTCAATATTTTCTTCCACTCTGTAGTGTGTTTCTTCCTCCTTTTAAGACGGTCTTCACAGAGCAAGTTTTAAATTTTGATGAAGTCCAGTTTATCAATTGTTCTTTTCACAGACAAGGCTTTTGGTGTCAAGTCAGAGAACTCTTTCCCTAGGCCTCGATCCTAAAGATATTGTTCCATCATTTTTTTCTAAAAGTTTTACGTACTTTTCCAGCCCTGCCCTCTCTTTCTCTCCTTCCACGATTCTGGTCACAAGAATGTTGGGTCTTCTGCTGCCGTCTCAGCGGCCCTGAGGCTCCGTGGATATTTTCAGTCTATTTTTCTCTCTCTTTTTCAGAATGGCTGATTTCTATTGTTCTACTTTCCAGATTCACTGGTTCTTTCCCTTATCCCTCCATTCTGCTGTTGAGCCCAGCCTCTGAGCTGTTCATTTTAGTTACTGTGTTCCATAGTTTCATTTTGTTCTTTTCACCTTCTACTTCTCTGCTGAAACTTTCTTCCTATTTCCTGAGATTTTCTACTTTTCATTTGTTTCAAGTACGTTTGCCGTTGTTCCTTGAAGCATTTTTATACGGGCTGCCTTACAATCTTTATCACAGAATTCTAACATCTCTGCCCTCTGAGTGTTGACTTCTCATCTTTCTTTTTCATTCAGTTTGAGCTCCTTCTGGTTCTTGATATAATGACTGATTTTCTATTGAAACCTGGATATTTTGTATTAAGTTATGAGACCTAGGATCTTATTTAAACCCTTGGTTTTAGCTGGCTGCTTCTGACGTTGCCCCAGTAAGGGAAGAGGGGCTCTGCCTCATGACTGCTAGTTTGAGGGTGGAGGGTCTGCCCCGACTCGGCCTCCACTGACACCTGAGGAAGGGGAGACTCCTTCTGTGTGCTGCGGAGTGAGGTGCCTTATCACTGCTGGATAGTGGGGCATCCAGGCCCCCCCTGGTCTCTACCGACACCACAGGGGTGGGTGAAGGAGGAAGCTCGTCACGGTTACTGTTACCAGCCAGTGGGGAGGAGAGTCCCTGCTCCCTCCCAGCTCTCCCTGGTACCACCAGGCTGGGGTGTGGGGGGGAGACTTCCACCCGCAAAGGTGAAACTCAGCATCTGCACTTGTCCTTTGCTGGCTGGGGGGTGGGGGGGGGGGGTCACAGCTTTTTCTGTGGTGTTTCCTGGGTAAAGTGGTTATTGTCTGAAAGTTTTCTGTCTTCTGGGCTGTCCTTTCCTGGTCCATTGACTTAAAATTGAGGGTTTTTTAGGAGTTTTTTTGTCCTGTCTGTACCAATTAGCATTTCTTGGTTGAGGCTTTTTCAGCTCCAAGCCTGGGCTGTATGGGGCAGAGAGTAAGCTGAGCATTCGGCTGTGTTGCTCCCCGGTCCTGAGGTCCCTGGTGGGTCTGCCCTCTTCTCTCCACCTCTCAGAGTCTTCTTGTGTGTGTTTCATAATGACGCCCACAGTTTTAGTTTTTTAGTTCTATTTAGTGGGAAGAACGAGGAAAGAATAATTCTATTCCCTCCTCCCAAAAGCAGTGGCCATCACGGTGGCATCTTTGGTAATCAGCTGAGGGTTTACTGTGAGGATTGAAGGAATCGTGTGTGTGTGGAAGTGCCCGTCATCCAGGAGATGCTCAATAGATGCTCAAATTCTCAGCCTAAAGTCTGTCACTTTCATAATCAGCCCACACAGGAGACCCATGCCCCATCCTCTCTGAACTCCACAATGTGATGATAAAAGTGCCGGCCCCCTGGGAGCTGGTCTTCCTTTCTTCCCAGGAGCCATTAAAGATAGCAGAGCACGTGACACGGAAGGAGGAGCACGTGCGGCATTTGAACTCTGTGCTGTGCGTCTGTGAGGGAAGCGGGGGAAGGCAATGTCAAGACAGAACTAGACTCTCGGGCCACCGAAGCAGAGCCCTGCCAACCCTTGGCCACGGCAGATGAGGACGCAGTGAAGCTGTGCCTGCCTGGCGTACAGCTGCTCTGGTCACCCCACCCCCCTCCACTTTCCCCTGATACTGCATTTCTCAGGATGTTTCCAAGACCAAAGCAACTGTGTACATGGCCCAGATGCACTGGGGACTCCCAAAGGGGCTTGGCCTCCTGCACCCTCGTCTTTTGCACGAGAAACAAAGGAAGTTCTGGTCGGTTTCCTGTCCGTTGACTTCAACTAACAAAAGCACTTGACTTCCTCCTCACGGACGTGATGGTCCAGATTCCTGGGGAGACTCGCTCCCCGGATGAACAGGCAGGTTCCTTGCAGCAGCCTGTGATGGTGCAGCCCAGAGACCCAGTTCAGATAAACCCTCTGCAGCTCCATCACTGCCTGGGCATGTCCTGCTGAGCAACATCATTTGAATTCCATGTTTGTCACCCTGCAAAGGAGGACAACATAGCACCTTGCACGTTGGAGGTAAACAGGATGGCGTGTGTCGGGTGCTCAGCACAGAGGTCTGTGCACACGTGCTCCTGCTGGAGGAGGCCGGCACCCACAGTGGGTTCTAACCCCACCCTCCCAACAGGACCCAGGAGGTATTGTGGCTTCTAATTGCTTCTTTCACAGAACAAGGCTCCTCCCCAGTGGACAATAAATAAATAAATAAATGCACCAAATCACCTAGCTTTTCAGTGGCATCAGCAAAGGATCTGAAGCCAGGACTCCTAGAACCCTTCCTGATCTTCCCCGCAATAACCTTGAAGTCTCGGGGCCAAGCAGCAGGTGCACCACCAGCAGAATTCACCCCACACCAGCCATCAGAGGGAGCCTGTGGTTAGCGGAGCCGACTTTTTAAAAAAAAATGTATAATAAATAAAGCACGGCTAGTGGGGCGATGCTGATGCTGTGAGTGTTTGCCGGAGACGTTAGTAATTATGGCATCACTGAAGTGACAGAGAAATGCTGTTTTCCCTTTATTGTAATTAACGTTGATAGTGGTGACAATCCCCAGTCCTGTGTTTATGTGACATGGAGCGTACAAGAACTCCCAGAACTTTACAAACAGTTTATTCATCTGTGCAGCTCACAGAACGGTGGGTGGGAGAAGGCACTCAACCTAGAGCTTGGCAGGAAAACGAGACTGGATGGGGCGCTGGGAGACCAGTTTGCTCTTCTTGGCTCTGCTCCTATTTACCTACATGATCTTGGGTGAAGCATTGGTCCTCTCAGAACCTCAGTGTCATCTTCTATAAAATGAAAGGATTGGATGCCACACTTAGGACGATCTCTCCTGGACGTAACAGTCTCGTGCGAGAGACTAACTGGATAAATCAGATCAGATGAGCCCCTGTTGTCTTAGTTATCTGCAGTTTCAGGCTGAGGGGATCTGACAGATGAAAGAGTTTGATAAGTGCATCAAGCACCATTGCATGACAGTTTCCTGATCTGTAAAATGGGTCTTATAATGACCTTTCTGAGATTCAGAGAGAAAATCTTCAAAGCACCTAGCTCTACATCAGGCACGTAGTAGAGAGGAAACTGAAGACAACTGTTATTTCAGCTGGATGCACGCCCAGGCGCTGCCACCACCTGGCTGGGTGACTTTGCTCACCCTTAAAAGAGGATGAACTCTGTCCAGTCCCCCAGGTCCCTGTTACAGTGAGGGCCCGGAGCCTGGCCGGGTTTGGGAGGCTGTTCAGGAGGTCTGAGCTCTGGTGGTTCCAGGCTTGCTTCTGGGCTCACCTGGCTGGGAGACCTCAGCTGAGTGGCTTCATCTCTCAGACCTCTGCTTTTGCATCTCTCAAATGTCAGCCCAGAGAAAGAGGGGAGGGTTTAAGTGTGATGACAGAGCCCCCCTCTCCCCCTCCTGCCGTGGAGCAATGGGTTTTCCACAATCACAAAGATTTTTTTTCACAACCATCATTGCTTTCTGCCTTTGCCCCAAATGCCCTGAGGAATATGAGGATACCACAGCAGGGTATAGAACGATGCTGCTTCAGGCTAAGTATAGGCGTCCCCACTCATCCACGGGAGTTCATTCCAGGACCCCCGGGAATGCTTGAAACAGTGGACAGTAGCAAACTCTGTACATGCTATGCTTTTTCCTATACACAGACTTGGGATAAAGTTTAATTTATAAAGTAGGCATAGTAAGAGACTAACAGCAATAGCTAATAATAAAATGGGACAATTACAACAAAAAACTCTAATGAAAGTTATGCGAGTGTGGTCTTCCTCTCTCAAAATATCCTACTGTATTGGACTCGCCCTTCTTGTGACATGGGAGATGCTACAGTGCCTGCATGATGAGAAGAAGTGAGGGGAACAGCCTGAGGCTGCTATAGACCTTCTGACGATAGGTCACAGGAGGACCATCCAGCCGCGACCCGTGTTGGTGGCTCAGTGTCTGAAGCAGACAGTGTAAATGTAGGTGGTTGGGGATCCAAAGAAGGGATGATCCACGTCCCGAGTGGGATGGAGTGGAACAGCCTGTGATTTTGTCATGCTACTCAGAACAGCATGAGATTTAAAACTTAGCAGTTGTTTATTTCTGGAATTTTCCATTTGATGTTTTCAGCTCGCCCTTGACTTAGACTAACTGAAACTGTGGAGATTGAAACCGTGAGTAAGGGGGGACTACTGTATCTGTAACATTTCTAATCTCTGACTTCCATTTTTGCAAATAGCTGCATGCATCCATTTCTTCCCGTTATAAAAAAACATCAAAAACAGTCAATGAAACCCATGACCTTGGGCCTGGGTGCGGATTCAGAGGCCGTGAGTCCAGGGAGGCGACTTCCTGGGTGATGCTGAGGCCCCTCGACAGTGCTCTTCCTGGTCCTCCATGTCCTCCTCACCTCCATTCAGGCTTGGATCCAAGAACGCCAGCCCTCCCCTGGGTGTCCACTCTGACCCGTTTCTGCTCCAGCAGCACTGACCACCTGTGATTCTGGGTTCCTGGGTTTGGATTTTGCGAAAGGGCCCACGGGCTCTCTCAGGGTTGCGTGACTCCGAGCGGCCCCATGACCCGCTCTGGGATTTTCACTTTGGAATGCGTACAAGGGAAGCTCTCCTCAACCCAAACGCTCCTTCATGACTTTTTGTATGAGTTTTAAATTTGATTTTCACTGCCGTCAAGGTTTTGCAATATGATGAAAATTACCATTAAGTGTGGGATGCAGCTCGGGAGATAATATTATTATTAAAAATATTAAAAATATCAGTCTGTGTGTACACACGGCTTTGCTCTTCATAATCCTTCCTGCCAGGAATCTTAGGCAAGATGTATTATTATTATTTTGTTATTATTACTCCCATCTTTCAATTCACAAAACTGAGGCTCAGAGCTGTCTACTCCAGGGAGTGTCTGTCTCCCTGAGGGGGAGTTATGTCTCACTCCTCTTAGTGGGTTGAGTGGTCCTCCCCCCACCAAAGATATGTCCACGTGCTGACTCTCAGTGCCTGTGCGTGTGACCTCATTTGGAAATAAGGTCTTTGCAGATGTAATTAAGTTAAAGATCTTGAGATGAGATCATCCTGGGTTAGGGTGGGTCCTAAATCCAATGACAAAGGACCTATGAGAGACAGAATGGAAGAACACTCAAGGAGAAGGCCACTGAAGACAGAGGCAGAGACTGGAGAGATGGGTCTACACTCCAGGGAATGCTGAGGATTGATAGGAACCACCAGGAGCTGGAGACAGGCCTGGGACGGATTCTTCCCAGAGCTGCCAAAAGGAACTGGACGTGCTGACATCTTGTTTTCAGAATTCTGGCCTCCAAGACCATGGGAGAATGAATTTCTGTGGTTGTAAGCCCACCCCCCCCCCCCCCACCGGTTTGTCTTAATTTGTTACGGCAGCCCCAGGACATTACCACATCCTAATCCATAGCTGGGAGCATCCTCCCGAGCCCCTCCCACTCTCAGTCCAAAGAGCCTGTTGGCTGGAATACTTTGGGGGTTGGGGCTGCCTGGCTTACAGTGGGGGCTCAGCGACTGCTCCTCCTGTACCAAGTGGATGGACATTCAACTCAGGACAGGCTTGAGATGGAGCCCCACCCCTGGCTCCTGACCACTGATTGTCCTCTATCGTCTCCTTTGCTGACTGTGGCCCCCTCCCCTTTGCCAACCCTGCAGCCTTCCCGGTTGCTGAGCAAAGCCACTCCTAGGTTGGGGACGTGCTGACCGTGGTGGGGTGGCCAGGCCCTACCCTGAGTCCTATCTAAGCCTCAGATGCTTTATGTCCCTGATGGACCCCAGCAGGTTCTCCTCACCCGTAAGTGAAGACACCGATGCAGGAAGAAACAAAATCTCTTTTTAAGGTCATGGGTGGGTGAGTGCAGAGCCACGCTCAGGCCCAGGGGTGTCAGTGCTGAAGCCACGACCTCAGCCAGGCCTGCCCGGCGGGCAAGCTACTTCAAGTCACCTTGGAGCCCAGTATGCCCACGCTCATGTGACGTGCCGGAGGCCAGAGAGCGTGTGCCCAGCTCCTGCAGGGAGAGAGCAGGAAATTTCCTGACCCCTCGCCCAGGAGTAAGGTCCTGGGACATCATCCTTGCCAGCTATGAGAAGGCCTCCCTTTATTTAATCCAAAATACCCTCCTTTGAAAACTCGCCACTGTACTCGCACAGAAAATACACATCCTTCGGTGCTGCTCCCTGCCGTGGCTTGGGATGTGTTCAGGAGAAAGACGGCAGAGGTAAAATAAAAAAAGCATACATTTTAGAAAATGTGATATTTAAAAGGCAGTTTGTCCTCAGTCTGAAAATTTGACATTTGAAAGCCACCTTCGATTTTTCTAAAAGAAAATAAAAAGGTCTATTCCTGCCCACAGAGAAAATGTATAAAACTGAGAGAGTCTTGCCTGGAGAAAGTAACATTTTCATTTTCTTTCTTTGAGAAGTTGAGTTGCAAAAGAAAAAGTAAGATTCTGTCCTGCGAGATGCCTAAGCATCAGAAGAGAGTGCAAGGTGAGGAGGGGCCTGGCGGGGCTCTGAACCCCGAATCTCCCAGCCCCATGGGCTGTTCCCTCTGGTGCCGGGTCCCCAGGCTCAGGGAGAGGGGGACCCTTGGAAATTATGCAGTGGGTTTCAAAGCTGTGCGGCCTCCTCTCGTAGCTTGAGAGCATGGTGCCCACATTGGACATTTGGATTTGAGAAGAGCATTCGGTAAATTCTTTCCTGCAGACGAGAGGAAGAAATAAAGGTGCCCTGGATGCCATCACCCGGGACAGCAAGGAGGCACTGAGACATAAGGATGAGAAGGTGTACTTTGCATTTGGCAAATTGGCTTTAGATTCAGGAATTAAGCTGCAGGAGCTTTCTGCCTCACAGCCCCCTCCTCTGAGCAGCGAGGAAAAGGACACGGACCTGTGAGTCACCATCGGGACTAGACGGCCTGTGCATGTCACCTTGCACTGCACGGTGATCAACGAGAAGGAGCTCATGCTATTATCACACTCGAGAGGGACTGAGGGCTGGCTGAGTCCTCGCACCAAACAAGTGGATAAATGTTGTCAACTTTGAAAAAATTCCCTGGAAGAGTGGCGCTTGGCTCTTGGGGCTCCCATCCACAAACATGTGTCAAGGGCCAGGTCCATGTGCAGAGGAGAGGCCCCAGCATCGTCCTGGGGCAGGCAGAGTGAAAGGCCTCAGGGAAACATCCAGGCTGAGTGAGCTTGAGAGCACAGAACAGGGAAGGCAACGGTGTGCACTGACACCCCAAAACTCAAGAGAGAATATAGAAGGAATTGCTAGTTTCTGTCCAACCTCTTCATGGAGCACTTGAAGGAAAGCATAGATACAGCATTTGTAAAACGTTAGGCTAGAAAAGGCTGCAGGATGTATGAAAAGCTGAATGATTAGATTTGATCACAAAAGCTTTAGCCAGACGTTAGACCAAAGCAACTCTGAAAAAATGGGAAGTGACAGCAAGGAGACCGTGTGACCCAGTGGTAGGAGCACGGACACGGGCCCACACAGCCCAGGTGCCTATGGCCCTCTTGCATCAGCTCTCTGGACCACAGTTTTCCCATCCTCGAGTGGGGATGTTGTTACTGCCTCCCTCCCAGGGATGTGGAGAGGAACAAATGAGCTGATTCATGCAGGGTGCTCAGGACAGGACCTGTTACACGGTGCAGGTTCAAAACCCCATAGTCGTTGAATGCAGATCCCTGCACTGAGACCCAGAAGTGGCCCAGGACGATCGGAGGGAGACCGGGGGAAAGGCCACTTGTCGAGATAAACCTGGGGTCTCCCTGGGCTGGGGCGAGGTATGGCTGCCCTCGTTCAGTAGACCCGGAGGTGGCTGGAGTGAAGGGACCTCCCTCGGAAGGAGTTGTATTGACTCCACCCTGCCCAGCCCACTCTGTAGTCCAGTAGGTGGTCCTGGGGCCCATGTTGCATGACAGATGCCACCAGACTTGGGCATTCAGAGGGGAGCCACTGGATGGTGAGAGCTCTCCAAACAAATCAGGCATAGGAGGGTTGAGGGAGCACAGAAGGAAAAGTCTGGGGTCAGGATCTCTGTGTTCCAAGAATGGAGGATGTCTCAGGGGTTTGTGGGACCCTAAGGAGAAAACCTAGGGCCCAGAGTCAAAGGTTCAGAGTGCAATTCAAACTTAGGAAGAGCTGTGAATGTCTGCTCTGCCCTCCCAGGAACGGCTGCCCCAGTCTCCTCCATGTCATTGGATACGGGGAGCAGTTAAGATGCAGATCCCTGAGGAGGATGCTCCTCCACCACGTGGCGGTGGTGAGACCCTGGGCCGTGTAGCTGAAGTCTCGGAGCCCTTGTCTCCTCATCTCAAAATAGGGTGGTTGTGAAGACTTCCTGAGACAGTCCACGCAGAGCAGCGTGTCGTGCCCGGTCCGTCCTAAGCCTGGGCCGGCTCTTTTAGATCAGACGGAGACTGTGGCCACTTGCCAGGACACGTTGGCATCGACTTCCGTACAGAGAGGGGATCAGATTGCAGGACCTGCCCACACTGAGGCTCTGAGCTTTTCCAGGACCTGACGGTAGCTGCAAAGCACCATCCCATATATGCCTCCCTAAGAATTTTTAGGGTAATCACTCTGAAGGGTTTTCCGGCAAAGCCGACATGGACATTCAATCTTAGGTGGTGAAGATGCATCATGGATGCGAGTCAACATTGTTCTCAGAGGAAGATGTTAAGAAAAACAATCAACTCTTGCATTTGCACCGCTCTCTGTAGTTCATTCAGCAAACTCACCTCGGGTATCTGCTCTGGGATGGAAGGACTCCTGATTCTGTCCCCAGCTTGTTTTCACACTGCCCCTCTGAGTGCACACCGCATCACTGTTCCCTTAGCTCGGACAGCAGCACCAGGCTCCCACCTGGCTCCTCACTCTTCTCCTTCAACGGCTTCTAGAAAGATATTTCTAGATCTCAACTCTGGTCTAGCCACTTCCCCGCTGCAGGGTCAGCCTCCCACACAAGGGAGTCGGAAGTCCTCCTTCTGGGCGACAGGGGCCTGAGCATCTGCTCCTGCCTGTCAGCCTCAGCCCCCAGCGCCTTGTGTGTGTTGCAGCCAGCTCTCTGACCAACTGCTGCCGTCTAGATAACCTAGAGCTTTCCAGACTCCTGGCTGCTGCTCCCAGGGCGGCCTCCACTCGCTTCCATCTCACCCTGTTGCATTCTGACCCACGGTCTACCGGGGCTCTGTAACAAAATACCACAGACGGGGGGACTTCAACCTGGACATTTGTTTCTCACGGATCTGGAGGCTGGAAGTCCGAGACCAGGGCGCCAGCACGGCTGGGTTCTCCTGGTTTGCAGACAGCCACTGTCTCCTGTGTCCTCACGTCATATCACACCCTCACAACCACATTGAGTTGGCGAAGCCACATCAGGTTGGTGCATCACTGTGTCCTCAAGGTCTGGCTGAGGCTCGGCACAGAGTAGGTCCTTAAGAAATATTTTAAAATAAGCAATTAAGTAGGCAGTGGTGAGCCCAAGCCAGGGGGAGGAAGAGCAGAGTGTTCAGCCGTGAAGAACAGAATGGAAGCCCCAGGAATCTGAACTGCAGAGGGGTTTTTGTATGCATGGCCCCAAACGGAAAACACTGACTCATCACACAAGTACAAAAAAAGGAGAGGTGGGAGCCAAGGCAGGGAAAAATCATTTAGTATGAAATAGGAAGGGAGGTGAATCCAGGAGCAGAAAGAACTGTACAGAAATGAGGAAAAGGGTAAATTTATAGAAACCCAAGTTCATCATCCTGAGAGAGAGCATGCAACTGTCTCGGGAATGGGAGAGGCACGTCCACGGGGGCCCTTTACAGAAGATGCGGAGAATCTGGCAGACGCAGATCGCAGCAGCCAGGCTGTGCCGAGCCCGGGGGCAGGAAGACGAGGGGTTCCCTCTTTGCTCTCTGCAACCTCGGGTTTCCTGAGGACGCCCAGCGCCAGCGTTTGCTGTGGTGGCAAGCCCTCACAGTGATCACAAAGGAAAACAGAGATAACTGCCAAAAACACACACTTCTATGTATCATTCTCCAGCTACTGGGGAGTTGCAGAGCGTCCTCTCATCATTAAAAAGAGCTTAGCTTCCAATTGCTCTGAATTCTCCCAGGGGCCTCTTGGAGCAGAGCAGCAGAGGGCATGAGCTCTGTTTCCCTTTGTTGACTGAAGACCAGCACCTGTTCTCACTCTTCATTTCCATCTACTCATTTCATTTCTTTGCCTATAAACCCTCTTGTAGGATGATGCCACACTCAGCATCCGTAAAAAATTGTAGGGGAATCACCCTGTGATTCCAAGGGAGTCCAATCCTGGATTCATCACTTCTTTCCTGGACCTCTTTTCTGACATCATCTCCTATGTCTAGGGAGACTGCAATCCTGGAAGAAGGACCAAAGGACTCTGCCTGCGGAAGGCATTTTGCTCAGGGAATAGGCACCATTTTTGAGAGAATGGACCCATTCCCCCTAGGAGAGGCACTAGCTGTAGCCGTGGCCACCTCTCTCCTTTGGTGAATGTGCAAGGAATCTTCTTGGCACAGGAGACAGGCCCACACTTTGGAAAAGTGGCCAGAACACAAGATGTACATATTTCTTTCTTTGCTAAGATGGGTCAAATGCAAGGCTCAGCGGTGATGTGATCAGAGTGATGTTCAGAGTCCTGGACGAGGCCATGCAGTTCCAGCCCAACCCGAATCACCAGGACTTTCGAATCCAATCTCACTTCTTAAAATAAATACTGAAAATGACTTCATATCAAGGGAAAGACAGTTCTTGACCATTTAATTATGGCTTAGAGATTTATGAATGAATAAAATATACTCCGGCTAAATGGTGGAATTATTTTCAAATTTTGCCCTAGAAAGAAATATTCCATTTATCTAACCCGGCACTTAGAATTCTGTCCTAAACCTGTGATGGCTTTGTGAAGGCAGAAGACAAATGACACCAAAGATC
Source organism: Equus asinus (assembly GCF_041296235.1). Lineage (NCBI taxonomy): Eukaryota > Metazoa > Chordata > Mammalia > Perissodactyla > Equidae > Equus > Equus asinus. The sequence goes on along the minus strand of NC_091793.1, from coordinate 14,612,326 downwards.
TCTCTTGTCCCAACAGGACAGGGACACCTGGGCAGGTGAGAGCTGGCCTCCGCCCTCACCTGTAGGTTGCCCTTGGGGGCTCTTCCTCCACGCAGAGGGCGGGTCTGTCCACCTGGTACCGACAGCCTGGTTGACGCAAGGCCTCAGATCACATACCTCCATTTTCCTCCCACTTATTTCTCACGATTATGTCAGGAATGGGTGTTCATATCCCAGTTTTACTGCTGGAGAAATTGAAGCCAAGAGGGAAGCCACCGAGCTCACAGAGCCAGGATTTCAACTCAAGCCGTTAGACTCCAAGTCCGAGGCTCTCCCTAAAGGAAAGTGCCTCCTCCTAAGAGATGCACAGCCGTTGCTGTGGTGTCGTCATTCACCGTTCGACACCCTCGTGAAGACCCACTGTGGTGCGAGAACCTGCACGGTGCTGGGGTGCACAGAGGAACCAGCCCTGGCCCCCGCCGTGCAGGGAGCACCATCTGATGAGGAGCTCAGATGAAGACCAGTGCGCCCTGCCACAACGTTAAAGGGCTCCTAAATGATTATGGGAATTGTGTGTCCTGCAGACACCAAATGTGGAGACATTCATATCTGACGGTCGCAGGGAAGTCATCAGTAGCGATGACACTCCTGTGGGCTGGGTTGTGAAGGAACATGGGAATTAGACAGATGGAGGAGGAGGAAATTGCTGCTGACGGTGACGGAGCCGGCATTGCGAGAGGAGTGGCTGGGGGCAGGGGACTGGGTCCACTTAGAGGGCCTTATTCATGAGCTCATAGGGACCTTCCCCTACACGTGGAAGCTCCAGGGGGTTTAAGCATGGGTGCAGGATCCTACGTCAGGCTCCTCAGGAGTGGGTCCAGAAAGCTGCAGGCAGGGCTGCTCAGTGCACGGACCAGCACTCACGAGTGCCTGCAACCAGCCTGGCACCGGGCCTTGGATGAAACGCAGGTGGCACAGAGGGCTCCTTTTCTCATGAGGACAGCAGAGTAAAGCTGTGCACAGGAGGGAGCCCTGGGGCCCGGGGAGGCAGTTTCTGTGAGCCCAAAGTGGGGAGGAAATAGGCAAAGATGAAGAAGGAAATCTTTCTGGAAAGCAGGAGAGGTGTGTGCAAAGGCATAGAGGAAGAAGAGAGAAAAGACAACACATCTGGGACCACTAGCTGCTGAGAAAGGGAAGGACATCGAGGTCCTCAGGAGGTGGCAGAGAGAGGGGGGAGGTTGCGGGGCCCACAGTGCGGCTCTGCCGGACTTGTGCTGCACAGTGGAGGGTACCCGGATCCCTGCAGCAGCCTCGGTGGGGGTTGGGGGGGGGGGCGTGATCAGGCATTTGTCTGAGAGAGGGCCGGTGAGAAGGGCAGGACCAGAGGAGGGGCTGTGATGCTGGTCCAGGCTGGAGCCCAGCACTGAGACCTTGTGTCAGGGAGGGGCGGAAATGGCACAGTTCGGAGAGAATTGGGTGAAATCGACAGAGCCCCTGAGTCAATGCCCTGTGGCTGCCTTGGTGAGGAAGAGAGAGTGGGGGTGATGCCTGGGCCCCTGAGGATGGCGACCCCCTTCCTGAGGGGGCACTGGGAGGAGCGTAACTGGTTTTGGGCTGGTTGAGTTGAGATGCCTGTGTGGAGCCAAGTGACAAAATCACAGGGCAGGAGACAGAGGGCCGCTCAGGGTTGGGGAGAATCCCAGGGCTTCCAAATGAAGGTTTTGCAGCCATCACCACCCAAATGAGAAACTCCCTCAAAATGGCAGGTTGAGTCAAGAGAGAAGGAGGCAGGGGGCAGAAGCCAGCAAACAGTGGTACTCGTGTGGTGGACAGAGCTGGACAAGAAAAGTTGGCTGAGTCCAGACTGAGTACAGATGGATCATGCCCACCACTCTGCCCTTCCTCTCCCCGCCAGCCCCATCACATGAAATGAGATGAAAGATGTAGCTAAAGAGATAGACAGAAAAAGATCCATGAATTATTGGGTACCAACAAACAAAAACTCCACGAGCCGACAGAATGTTTAAAGATTTCTGGAAAGAAGGAGATGGAACTGGATTGCTGGAGAAACTCAATCAGAGTAAAGTAAAATCCCAAAGATATGCTAAAAAGAAGTTATTTTCTTTCCTCTGAAGAACGTTACAGGAAACTGCCAGGGCCAAGGCAACCAACAAAAGGCTGAGCAGGGAAGGGGCGGGGATGGAGGGAGCCGGGCAGGAGCTCAAGAGCATGGGGACCACGAGGTGCCTCCCTCCCACCTGCCCAGGACGAAGCCCCAGGAAGTCCTTTCCCAAAAAAGTACACCCCCTGTGTGGAGAAGACCCATGTACAAAAATGTCAGGGGGGAGAGGGAAGAAGACCAGACCAAGGACAGCCCCTGGCCTGCAAGAGAGCCACCAGGGAGTAAACCCAAAAGGCAAGCCACACTGATGTTCAGCTTGGCTGACCTTGAGCTTGGCTCGGGCCAAATCCAGGAGGATAGTCCTCAAGTTTCAGGTACAGGAGACTTCAAGGGCGGCCTCTGCAGCGGGAGGAGCAGGGTGGTGTCCTCAATGACCTGCAGGCAACCCCCTCCCCCTGGAAGATCCACTTCCTCTACACCCAGTGACTCAAGTGTGGGCAGTGGACCAGCAGCCTGGCCTCCCCAGGATTGTGTTAGACCTACAGGATCTAAGCTCCAGCATCAAGACCCTTCCTCCTCCCCAAAAGTCCTGGGCATGCTCCAGCTTGGAATTCCATGCTGACTCAGAAAAAGGACCATGTGCCCAGCGACGGCCAACAGGAACCATTCCCTCCTCCTATAGAGGGGGCCTTGTAGGAGGGCTGAGGGTCACCCGGCCTGGGTGGGAAACCCAGCTCTCCTGTTAGGGTTGTGAGAGCTCAGGAATGTCTCCTGACAGCACCCTGGTGGGGCTGGGATGACCTCATTCCCCCACATGGGTTGATTGGAGAATTGAGAGGGTCTCTGCTGAGAGAGCAGCCTGGGGGCTAGCCCACAGCTGGAGCTAAATACCCCTCAGCAAAGACTAGCAGCTACTGACACCACCCACCTGCCACCCTCACCCCCATGCCCAGCAACCCCAGAAACACAAACCCACTGGCTCCAGGCACCAGCTTCAGGATAATCCCTCCAGCATGAACCATGCTGCCAGATCTCGCAACGTTCAGGGCTCAGCCCCTCACCACCCGCACAAATTCTCCATGAACTTCTTGAAAGCAATGGCTTTGTCTTGTTCCTCTTAGAGTCCTGATGCTTAAGAAATAGTTTACTTAGAGAAAATGGTCAGTAAATGCTTGTCAAACGGATGTCTGAAGGAAAAAGAAATAGCCATCAGCTAATTACAAAACTGTGCATGCACACACAGCTCTCTCTCGGGTGAAGGGAACCCCTTCCTTCCCTCTGTGTCCCTTACTACTTCAGATTCTTAGGATGTTGAATTTTCATCCTTTGCCTGAAAACTTAGATACGTTTCTGCCAACAGCAGCCGTAATGGCAAAGAATCGGGCCGTCCTCTATTCACCTGGCCGCCCACGAGAGAGTCTGCGGGGACTACAGCCCATAGGCCCCCTGCTTCTGCTTCAGCTATTTCATCATTCAGATTTCCATCACTGTCCAACACACACACAAAAATACCCAAATTGATCCATTCTCCACGAGGTTTTATGTATTACAGAGGAGGACAGAAAAAAACATTGATTTGTCTCTGGAATCCTAGAAAACCAGAGCTAGGAAGAACTTTATTGATTATGGAGTTTGAAAATTTTTCTCATGCTCAGGAGAACACCGTGAAATTATGATCAATGAAGCTTGAGACGCTAAAATTATTAGCTTATGTGAAAGCAGATGCCTCTTACCCTGGATTCTAAGAGCCAGGCAGTGCTGGGCTCCAGAGGGTGTGGATAGATGTGGAGGACCCCAGTGGGCTGAGGAGACCCTGTCATTCCCTTTCTTCCTCCTGTTTGGGGAAATGACCCTCCCTCGGTATTGAGGGTGGAAGCTGCAGGCAGGGGCAGGGTGTCCTTCAGAAGCTGGACTGGAGTTTGTTACCTGACCAAAGCCCCCACTACAGATTAAGGACTTGTGCTGGTGAGAAGGGAGGAACCCCCGAATAATCCTTGATGGGGTCAGGAAACAGGATCCCCCTCCTACTTCCAGACCCCCACCCCGAAAAGTCACTTCCGTCCATTCTTATGGAGTCCCCACCATGCTCAGGCCTCCTTCTAGGTCCCATAGGGCCCATGGATACCAGTGGAGTTGCTGCATCCTGGGGTGTGCATCCTCTCAGCTGTACCCCCTCCTGTGCTTGCTCCCCGAGAGTGACGGCCCTGATTTCATCCCCAAGGCAGTTGGTGAGAGCACGTCTCCTGCATCCTTTCCAGGAACTGATGTAGCCTGAATTTTCATTCTGATGGGTGAAAACACAGACGTCTTGGAAGCTTAAATGTGCTCATCCTTGATTGCTGGGAGGATGAGATTATTTACAAAAACATGCTCACGCACACGTTTACTTCTTAGGATGGGGGTGCTGTTCTTTCTCTCTCTCCACCTTGGCAGTTAGCTTGGATCTTAGTTTGTGAACCTGCACACCTCGTCTCAAACTCTGCCTCTCGGCTTGGGGGAGAACAACCAGCAGACCAGCCTGACATGTGCTGGCCTGTGCAGGGGCCGGCGGGCTTGTGTTTGGTTAGATCGCCAAGACAGGAAGGTCCTCTGATCCAGCCTCTCCTGACAGCCAATTATCCTGCCTGCAAACTACACAGACTCCTCAGAAACTGGAGAAGAGGAAAAGCTCCCAGATCATTGTAGGAGGCTGCTGTAGCCTTGATACCAAAACTGGAAAAGGCAAAAACATACATGCATATACATAGGTACATGTGCATCCAAACATGCACATATATACATACAGACATGCAGACATGCGCCTAATAGAATCAAGGTAACCTCACTGATGGTAATGCTGCAAAAACCCCTTCCCCGAGCCTCGCCTTGTTTCAGTGTGACTCTGCTGCTCCTCCACCAAGAGGGGGTCAGTGTCCTAGCCTCTGAATCTGGGCTGGCCTTGGGACTTTCTTGGAAGAGTATGAGGCGGCAGAAGGATCAGCGCCAGTTCTGTGCCAGCCACGAGAGACCCCACAGGGTCTCTTCCCCTCTCTTGGAGCCCTCAGTCCACCATGGGGGCAGGTCAGGCAGGCCCACTGGGGGATGAGACACCACCTGGGAGTCTTGTCTCAGCTCGGGCCCCGACATGGGAGGAAGCTTAAATGGGGTGGGCAGAACCACTGCTGAGACCGCAAGCTCCCCATGGGTACATGGGTGAGCCTGGCTGAAACCAGCTAGGCCCAGCCCATGGTGGCAGACCCCAGCCCATGCCCAGCCAGACCGTACTGGACTCAGGAGCAGTAACAAATCACTGGCGGCCTTGGGATGGCGTGTTACACAGAGACAGCTAACAGAAATGCAAGCCGTGTGTAAAACGGAAGTCACCATACACGGCAAGCTGGCGGTGTTCCTCCCAGGACGCAGGGGTGTTGGGATCCTCTGAGGCACCACCCCAGTCCCTCTGGGCCTTGCTGCCCCTTGTTCCAGCCACTTCTGGGACAACAGGCTCTGCATGGGCTTGACCAAATTCCCAGAGCACACCCTCACCACGCCGTGCCTCACACCCGTTCCCTCATCCTGTCTTTGCCAGGGCTCTGCTGTCGTCAGCAGGCCACAGCACTCCACGACCATGGCCAGCGCCCAGGAGAGTTACATTAATGCCCCGTGCCATGAACCGGGACCAGTGGGAGAAAGGCTGGGTGAGTCTTCTCCTTCCTCGCTTAGACATGCTCCACCCGACCGTCAATTGCTGGCACTTAGCTGCACCGGCCTCCACATTCTCACCGTGTCGATTGAGCTGTTGGCTTCCTTCTGTGCTTGTCTCTGTGTCTGTGCACTGTGCCATACCATACACTTTTCAGTGTTTCTCTCAAAATTCAGTGACTCCCAGGCCCTTGACTCTGGGTATGGCCATATAACTTGCTTTAGCCAATAAGTAGGGTGGCACCATGCCAGTCCTGAGCAAGGCCATCAGGGGCCTTGCATGACTTCACATGTGCTCATGTCCCTCCACCATTGCCAGGAGAAGCACGCGCCCCTGTGGCCCACAGGTCCCTTGGGGGTGAGAGAGCAGATCTGAGCCCAACCCCGGTGAGGAGGCAATCCCAGTCAGACGTCCTGCCTGAAGCAGGACCATCCACAGATCCAGGCTGCACAGCTAGTCTCCCGCCAAGCAAAGACATGTGAGGAACAACTCCTGCTGGCATCTGGCACTGGTTGGCTCTCTCTCCTTCCTGGCCTCACCCGCCCCCCAAGACCTTCACTCCCACTGTCTGGGACTGCCCCCCTCTTAAAAGTGTAGCAGTTAAACTAGTCCTCAAGCTCTCGTGTCTGAGTTCCCAGGCTAAAATACTTAGTACCAGGAGTAGCTCAAGGAAGCAGCGTCGCAGGATGGAATTTTGGAGCTGGTCTTCTCTCAGGTCCATAGCCAGAGGAGAGAGAGGAGCTGACAGCTCCTGGCATCGGTGGCATCGGAGTATGAGGGTTTTCCTACCTCACACCACTTATAATTATAACTGCCCCAAGTGCCGCAGTCACTGGGCTGGATGCACAAATTGCACTGGAAGCCCAGAGAAAAGAATATGTGTTTACGAAAGTCACCTACCCGCCAAAGCACACAAGAAGGCTGCACACCTAGGGCACCTTTGAGAGCCTTCCACTCCAGCAGCCACAGGGCAGACTGGGCTGAAAATCGAAGCCAGGACCCAACTGTAAGAGTGGCAGAGCTGCAAAGGTGGCAACATCACAGCCTCGACAGGTGTCCTGTGCAAAGTAAGGGCCCTGCTGGGAGGACCTGGGACCCTGAGACCTGGCATGGGGCCGTTTCTGGGTGGGCCCAAGAATCTTAAACCCCAAGAACCCCCAAACACTCAGGGTTGGCAGAGGAAGCCCTCCCCTTGCCTGGAGAATGTGCAATGACCCTACCTGAAGAAATGACTCATGAGGTGACACTCGTGCCCCTTCCAGTGCCCCCCTGCCGGCCCCTCATTGCCTCCAGGCCAATGACTGGGCCACGGTTCCAGATCAGCCCAAGAAGGGGAGTCCAGGCTCTGCCCTGGATGGAGCCAGCCTGTGTGGTGAAGGAATTGCAGAGCCTCGCTAACACGCCCTATCAGGTTCAGAGGATGGTGTGAGGGCGTGAATGATGAGTGTGTGGGGCCGGGGGAAGCAGAAGGCAGGGCTGGACAGGGAAGACTGTGTTGACCTGGGATGCTCACCATGACGCTGGAATTCAGTGTTCTAGCACAGGGCCTCTGGAGCTGGTCCTCACAGTTGGTTGAGATGGCTCCTTGAAGCTTAGAAAAGTGATGGCCAATTGTAGATGAGTGGCTATGCCAGGACTCCTCTGTTGGAGCAGAAGGAAGGAACCAGAGAGCTGAAGAAGGTACAGATGATTGGGTGACTTCTTCTGAGGTCTGTGGGGCAGCAGCTGCTCTAAGAAGCTTGGCGGTGCCTGTCCTCGCAGGCCAAGGCTAGCAGCAGGAGATGCCACCAAGATTTGAACAGCCTGATGGGATCTAGAGCATCATAAGCCAGGTGGGGCGCTGAGCCCTGGAGGAGAGGCAGACGTGATCACCATCATGGGCAGCAGGGCCAGTGTGGCAGTCTGTATCTTGACCACAGTGGTCTCTGGTGCTGGGTTTGGATCTCTGTGCTCTGGGGTGAGATACGGGCAGCTGGTCAGGTGCTGCTGTATGCCCACCATAATTTAAAAAAAAAAAATCGAGAGTTGTAAGCTGGACTGATGTCAGCCACCACACTGGAAATCGATGCTCCTTGCCCAATTTCCAGATCTCAGTCAGTTTACAGACCCAGATCCTATTATTGAGTTTCCCGGAAGAATATGGTCGAGAAAGGTTTGAAGTTAGGTGGAGAAGAATAAAAAACTGCAGGGGTTTCAAAACAGCCTGCGGTTGTTGAAGAGTCGCAAGCAGTTGTGTGACTGATAAGAGAGAAGAGCTAAGATATAGAGCGGTTCAAGTAAGTGCTGATGTAGTTAGCGTGTGTCTAGTCAACAACCCTGTGAGGTGGGAACTATTATCATCTCCTTTTTTCAAGTGAGAAGGCCGGAGGCACTGAGAGAGGGATATGAGCTGCCCAAGGTCACTGAGCCCAACTGTCCCCCAGATTCGGGGTTCTCAGTCTCCGTCTGTAAAACGGTGCTGTGCACATGGTTGGGGCTCAAGAAAGATGGGCTAGATGGATGGTGGGCCTTGAGGGTGACTTGAGGATGTGGTCACGTAAAAGAATGTGTGTCTTGGGTTTGGGAGGCCCAGAGGAAGGTGCGGGCACCATGCAAGACAGGATGAGTGTCTCGAGAGTGGACTGAGTTTAACAAGGCTGTGAGATTCGGCTCAGCTGGCCTGACAGCTGGGGTGGATCATGGGGACCGAGCATCACCACAGGAGATGTGAGCCACCTCTGCTGAGATGGGGACACCCACGTCCGAGCCCCATTCCTGCTCCCAGCTCCGGGGTGAGGAGTCTGCTGGAGTCTCCTTGACATTTGGAAATCCCTGGGCCCACAACACCATCTCCTGGAATTCTCTTTGCCATCAAGTTATTTAGAGAGCTACGGGATCATTGAGCCTTGCTGAATTTCAGAAGAAAAAGAGGGCATTTGCAAATGAGGGCACTACCCACATCACCAAAGAGAAGATCGAGGAACAAAGAGGTTAATTAATTTTCTCTGAGGTCTCACCTAGAGTCAACAGCATAACTGGATAAGAAAATTTAACTCTAATGATTTTACGAACGATGCACTCCATGTCTGCCCCCCTGGTCCCCACTTCGCCAAGGCATTCACCGGCCAGTCCTGTGCCCACTCCTTCTACCAATTTCCCCACTTGAAGCTCTTGATGTCATCTCAAGAGTGATGAAACTGCTTCCTAAATGTCATTTCACTGGATCCTGAGGATGTCCCTATGTGACAGGCGTTTTCATGATGAGCATTTTGCGAATGGCTATGACGGACACAGCTGCTTCTACGCACAGTTCAAGCGGGTGCTGGTGTGGTAGCCCCACCTGTCACTAGGGCAGATGGCGGGCTGCAGGTGGGCTGGCGCCAGAGCTGGGTGCCTGTGACATGGTTCCAGATGCGTAGGTGGGAGCAACTGAGCGATGAGAAGAGGCGTCATGGACGAGGGCAGGTGGAGGAGTGGAGGTGGAGGGCAGTGGGAAGTTTCCAGAGACACCTGCAAGACAGATCTGTGAATGTGCAGCCTTCACTTGGCAGACTGTTGGGGGTCTTCGAGGAAGTGACGCATTTCACTACCTGTGCCCCCAGAAACAACAGCCCCCTCCTCCTGTGGGCCTAGCCCACTCTGATCCAACTAGGTCTCCTGGCTCCTGTTGCTGCCTCTTGCAGGCTCTCTATCTGAGGGGTCCCCTAGAAGCCCGGCCCAGTGCCCAGCACTGTGCTCGCATTTCTCCACGAGAGCTCACTATTCTGCAACGTAACCGCCTATCTCTGATCTCAGGGGGCAGGGCTTCCTCCATCTTGTTCCTAAAGTGCTGTCTACGGCAGCAAGATTCTGGGAAAGATCATTGCTCAGTGAGCACCTGCTGAGCACGGCAACATGTGAATGACCACCTCCCAGTCTGTAGCTCAGGGCTTGACATATGCTACGTGTTTAGTAAACACTCATGCAGCGAGTGAAATGAATGACTCAGCTGTGGGATTCTGGGTACTTCACTTCTTTCGTAAAGGAAGTTCTTCTGCGAAGGATTCGAGGATGGTGATCAAGGTCCCCTTTAACCTCTGGGGTAGGCTGAACAATGGCCCCCAAACATATCAGGTCCTTATCCCAGAAGCTGTGAGTGTTACTTTATGTGATAAAAGGGAGCTTGCCGATGGGATTCAATTAAGGATTCTGAGATGGGGAGAGGATCTTGGATCATCCAGATGCACCCTAAATGCAATCACAGGGGTCCTTCTTAGGGGGAAGCAGAAGGAGAGTTGACCATGGAAGAGAAGGCATTGTGACTACTGAAGCAAGACGCTCCCAGGCTGACTGTGGAGTTGGGTTCAGGGCCAGGAGCCAAGGAGCATGGATGTAGAAGCTGGAAAATGTTGGGAAACAATTCTGTCCTGGAGCCCTGCCCATACCTTGTGAAACGGAATTCAGACTTTACAGCCTCAAACTGTAGGAAAAAAAATGTGTGTCATTAAGCCACTCAGCTTGTTAGTAACTTGTCACAGAAGCTGTAGGAAACTCATACCACTTCCAACAGTCCTGGACCACAGGGCAATCTGTGCTGGAGTCGAGGCTGGGAGCTCACACACTCCTGTGTGACCCCCGTTCCTGGTATGGGAAGAACTGATGAGGATGACGGTGCCTCCTCCAGGCTGTGCCAGGCCACCTGGAGGTGCTCTACTGAGCCGACTTGGCTCTGGCACCCTGTCGTCCTCCTGCCATCCACTGGCTGAGTTCCCAGCATCACACATTGGAGACGGCCAGGGGTGAGCTGTGACTCACACCAAGGCCAGGGTGGAGGGAGTCGGCCCCCGTCCGCAGGCTGCACGGCCTTGGGGGGCGACCAGTGTCTCCCCTCCATCACTGCCCACAGCAAAAGGGACATGTTCCTTCACGTTGAAGTCATGGAGAACTCGTGTTCACATCTCAGGAATCAGTCTTACTCCTTTCTTTTCCTTGGTGCCATTAAACGTTCTGTTCACCGGGTTACTCTCAGTCTGTGTCATCACGAGCACAGACTAGTGTTGTTGGACACGTGTCCAAATGTGCCTGGGCATTGACAGCTTGTTCGATGAGAAAACAGACCGTGAGAGGCAAAGCTTACATTTCTTTACGTTAATATTCTATCTGTATTTTCTATTCACAGAAGGAAAGAGCTTGAAAATCCACAAGCATCCTACTCTCTCTCTGAAGGAAATCTGACTGTGACTAGGAAGTCGGATTGTCATTTGGACACTCTGCTCACACCGCCCCCATCTGGGATGCTCACTTAGCTTCTGGGAGGTGAGCATCCTCCCAGATGAGGACAATGGTGGCAAACACCACACACGCCTGTCTCCTGGAATCAAACACCGGAGGGTCCAGGTTCTTTTTCTGGGGACCTGCCTCTCCTTTTTAGCTGCCAGTTCGATCTGTCCACTATTAAAAATGTAGCAGATGGTACATCAAACATGAAGCCATGTCTAGAACTGCACACGCTCCAACTCTGGGAGGCCGGTAAAGTCTGATTAATCACCTGGCACAGAAGCCTCCACCTCCAGCTCATGGAAAATGTGATTATTTCTGTCCATGTGTGAATATTTTCTGGAAAAGCAAGAAAGTGCTCATTCAGGGCATGACAGCTCTGGCTGAGCAAGACCAGAGGGCGATTGCCCTCTCTGGCCCCTCTCTCGAGGACTGCCGGTCAAGTCTTGGTCTCCTTCTCGCTTCTCCTTCTTTTCGTTAACCACCCACGATGTCATGGCAGCTTCAGTCTCTCCACTGCTTGACAAGAGAAGACACAGATGCCTATCGTCTGTATTTGCCGTCTATGCAGCATCCAGGGGCTGCCGTAACATGTCACCACGAGCTTGCTGCCCTAAAACAGCAGAAATCCATCCTCTCCCAGTCCTGGAGGCGCGAAATCCAAAACCAAGGTGTCTGCAGGGCCGTGTCCCTCCGGAGGCTCTCGGGGAAGACCCTTCCTGCTCCTTCAGGATCCTGGTGGCTCCTTGGCTTGTGACCGCCTCACTCTGCTCTCTGCCTCCGTATTCACATGGCTTTCTCCCTGCATGCCTAAACTTCCTTTCCTCTTATTGTGTCACTAGTCATTGAATTTAGGGCCCACTCTAATCCAGGGTGACCTCTTCTTGAGATCCTCAACTTAATTGCATCTACAAAGACCCTTTTTCCAAATTAGATCACCTTCAGAGATTCTGGGGCTAGGACGTGGACGCATCTTTTGAGGGGTCCCCATTCAGCCTCCTGGACCCTCCCATCCAGTCTCCTTGATGTTGCTGCCCATGTGCATTCACTTCTGGGGGGACATCACTACCGTCTTAAACAGTGAATCGGCTTTGCCTGTGAGCGAGCAGAAAGATTCTCAGAGGCGGGGGGCCTGGCTGGCTCATCCACAGGTGTGCACTTCTTTCTAGTTTCCCAACACTGGCCATCACCTCTCAGTATCAGTCAGCAAAGGCTGCTGTAACAAATGCAGGCTGGGTGGTTAGACAACAGACATTTATTTCCCACAGTCTGGATGCTGGATGTCTGAGATCAAGGTGTTGGCAGGGCTGGTTGTTCCCAAGTCCTCTCTCCTTGGCTTGTAGACAGCATCTTCTCCTTGTCTCCTCACATTACCATCCCTCTGTGTGTGTCTGTGTTCTCATCTCCTCTTGTTATGAGGATCGACTCAGAATGGATCAGGGCCACCCACAAGACCTCACTGTACCTTCATTACCTCTGTAATGGCCCCGTCTCCAATACAGCCACGTCAGTGGTTAACAGCCTCTAAAGCTGACCAGCCGTGGTGCATCAACACCCTTGAGTCAATTCCCCTAAGGAGGGTCAGGCCCCTACTGTGAGCTGCATCCTGCCGGGGGCTTGAAGGGAGAGACGAGGAGAAGCTCCGCCTTGTTGGCGGCCTTGATGGACCACACCATGGTCTGAGTTAGGGATTCAGGCACATGCCCTCTCCACAGGAAGGCTGTTGAGTCTCCAGTGAGGGTCAAGGACGAGGTGGCCATCCTCGGGTACCAGGTATGGCCATCAGATCTCATGGGGAGGAAGGGACGTAAGCGGTAATGTCGATACGAGTATGGTACAAGCAAGGCTCTGATAAGCATTGCACCCGACAGGAATAAAGCAGCCCAGAATGTCCACCACTCTCTCCTGTCCCCGCCTCATCTCCATCTGGGCAGTGGCCTGAACGAGGGCTGCCGGATTCAGAAACACAAAACAAAACAACACAGGAGGACTGGTTCAAGTTCAAGATCAGGTAGAATATCTGTACTGTTTTAGTAGAAATGAGTCTGTGCTTGTCTGCTCAGGCCGCCATAACAAAGACCAGACTGGGCGGTTAGACAACAGACATTTCTTTCTCACCGTTCTGGAGGCTGGATGTCCGAGATCAAGGTGCTGGCAGGGCTGGTTTAATTCTAAGTCTTCTTCCTGTGGCTGGTAGCCGGTCACCGTCTTGCAGAGTCCGCACGTGACCCCATCTTTGTGCCCACACAGGGGGAGCAGGCTCAGTGGTGTCTCTTACAGGACTAATCCTACCGGGTCTGGGCCCCACCCTCATGACCCTGTTTAGCCTTAATAACTCCTTTAAGGCCCCATCTCCAAACACAGCCACAGCGGGGGGTTAGAGCTTCAACATACAAATTTTGGGGACACAATTCAGTCCACAATGAAGTCCCAAATATTGCTTAGGACAAAATTATACTAAGAAATGGTCATTGTTTAACTGAAATTCAGATGTAACTGGTTATTTTATATTTTACCTGGCAACCCTAGCTTAAATCCAGACTTCCAAAGGTCAGGCAGGTGTTAGTGGGTGGGGCCTTGGCCCTCCCAGGGCTCCCACAGGTCCTGGGAGTGGCTCCCACTCAGCCCACACTCAGTGTCCACTCACTGGGCAGCTCTCTGGGGACACCGGCCCTTGAATGCCCTGTGGCTCAGCTTGTGTCTGGTCTGCCAGGAACGCACAGGGTCCCTGGTACAAGTCCCAGCGCCACTATGAATTTCCCATTTTTTTCCATCTGTTTGGAGAGAACACACTTTTGAGGGTCTGCTGAGAGCTGTGCATACAATGTGCGTATCTGGGAACACAAACAGCTGGTCTGCCACTTCAGGCAATGGGAGGCCCTCATCTCGCAGGGACCCGGAGCCCAGAGGGAGGCCACCAGCATGGGTGCCTGACCAAGGCCGCTAGAGTGGGTTATTTTAACTGCCCCCTTCCCTAAATCCTAACATTGATTTTAGTCATAACCATGTTATGATCTTGATCCATTCTTTGGTTCTAAAACAATTAAAAATTTTAAAAGAATAAATTTCCATTTTAAGATTATCCAAGCTCAGTGAGATGGTTTAAGCATGAAATAAAATTTGCATGTACCAGCAAAAATATCCCAGCATGCCGCTTGCTGCCACCTCCCTGTTTTAAGTTTTAAGTACAAGTGGGAACTTCGAGTGGTCACAGAGGATTACAGAAGTGAGGGAGCTCATGTGCTGGGCCTTCCTCTTTACACTCATTGCTCTGTGCTGCTTGTTTCAAATCTGCTGCTCAGACAGCAGCGTCCACAGTGACGGGGCGGCGGGGCGCAGACTGTGCTCTGAGAGCCGGGACGTTGTCACACTGCCGTGATCTTTTGTTCAAACGAGCCCACGTGGGTGAGTTCACCTGTGCCGGGGCCCACTCTGTAACTGAGATTTTTAAAAATCAAAGTCCATGTAGAATATAGCACTTATTAAAAGTTGAATAGTAAAAATAAACTAATTTGAAGTTCATACCTCTGTGTGTGGAGCCCTCATCTGTGAGCTCGCCCCAGGCACTTACTGACTTCTTTGCAAAGTTAGAACCTTCTTTGGGTTCTGACGAGGAAGAGCAAGGGGGAGCAGGTCTCCCCTGCTGACTCTGGCCATCCTAGCCAGCGGCCGCTGCACTGTCCCCAGTCACCCTGCTGCAGGCATTGGGACCACAGAGCCCATGAGGCACGGGGGTAGAGGTGGTCAGCAGAGAGCTGAAGGGCAGCTGGAGGGCGGGGGCTGGGGGGGCTGGGCCTGTGTGGCGGCACCACAGGGGCTGTCTGTTCTGCCTAATCAGATCACCCTGGCAACCCAGATTTGTCAGAGATGTCTGGCTGCGTCCCCGATCAGATTGGCGACAACATGCTGCCCTATTCCCCAAAGCAACTTGGCCAGAGAGCGATGGCTGGGGCAGGACACCAACCTGGAGCTGAGACGGGTTGGAAAAGAGTCAAAGGCCAGATTCCCAAAGTCTTTAAACGCAAAGCTAAGGAGTCTGTCCTGGATCATGTGGCACCAGGGACCCCTGCAATGCCAGATGACACAGGCCAGGCTTGTCCTGGCAATTTTAGTGCCAGAGGGCACTTTGGACCTCCTCTGGGGACTGGGGCCAGGGCAGACCCGGGAGCTGGTCTAAGGGCGGCTGGAGGATTCCTAGGGACCGCTGATCTACTTGATATGCAGGCAAAAGCGTATGCTAAAATCGAGGCCTGCCGTTAGAGGCTCCCCTGGCCAGCATCGCTAGCCTGAGACGGGCCTTTGCTCTAGTTAAAGATGACGAGGTGCATCCGTGTGTGGGCCCTGTATGCGCTCTGCAGAGGAACGGGACCCCAGCCTCCGGACGCGGTGGCCCACTCTTCCCTCCATGGGATACACGGGTTGGGGGTATGACCCAGGGCTATGGTACAGGATTTCCCTCCATCTAGAAGAAAACAGGACTGGGGAGAAGCATCCGGCCTGGAAGGAGTCACTCGGAGGATGGGCAATGTGCAGTCTTCCCATGGAAAGACCCAAACTCAGACCCTCCAGGCCTCTGAGGCTCAGCCAACACCTGCTTGTTCTCCTCCTGGTGCTCTGAGCCCCCAATCTCATCTACATCGTGTCTTCTTCATCACCCTCAAAACAGGGGGCGATTTCTAAATGTCTGTCAACCAGAGGAGCGTGTTACAGCCCCCGCACCTCTGGGCGCTCTGGATAGTCCCACCAGCAGAGGACCCCGCCTTCTGCCAGCCTGGGCAGCCAGATGAATGCGGACACCAGTTATATTTGCATTTCAGGGAAATATGACCCATTTTTTAGTGTAAGTTTGACCTAGAGACGCATAGGGCACCCCGCGTTTATTTGCTGACCCTGCCCGCCTCCTTGCTGTGGATGCCACGAAAAGGGAAACAGATCATGGGTGGGAGAGTCAGGGAGGCCTTGAGGAAAGGAAGGAAGTCTGAGCAGAGACGGGACGCTCGGTGGACACCAGGTCAGGGGGCTGGAGCAGGAAATATATGATCATCAACCTTCACACATCTGTGTCTTCAGCTCGGCCAACCAGAGCTCGAATTTGGCCTCTTTGATGAATCAACGAGCTGCATGGGGCAGACCAATGGGAAGCTGAGGCTATCCGGCTACCACAACACGCAGCAGAGAACAAGGCCCAGCAGGCAGTCAGCTTGGGCTGTTGGTTCCCTTCCCTCCACGGTTGGACCCAACGGGAAACACAGCCCTCATTGGCCCTGGGCCCCGCCTTTCTCCTCTGGCTCCCGCATTCCCACTTACATTTCTTTTTAGATCCGTGCATCCCATGATGTAAATGTCCTCAAGTTGTCCTTCTGAGGCCAGGAGACCAGAAGCCAGCTCAGTTAGGTAACTTTCACAGGCAGCCCCTTCTCATCTTACTTTTGAGTTGTGTCTCCCCATCTCCACGTGTTGTCACACTGCCTGGGAACTGATTCTATCTAATCACCTATTTCCCCAAACAGACTCTGAGTCCTTCAAAGGCAAGGGCTGTGTGTTATCTGCCTGTGGATTCCTGGGCCCAACTCAGAGGCTGCACCGGGGGGCTGCTATGCACAGTGTTTCTGTGGCTGATGAACCCCACACAATAACAAGAGTCCTGATTCACAGATGAAGACTCCTGTTCCCAGCTGCCTTCCTCTATCAAAAATGGAGCTGTCTGCACAAATGCCCTGGAAGAAAGCGTGGGCTCCTAGAGCAGGAAGCCTTGCCCTTGCCAGGACTCGGTGCAGAGCACAGAGGGGAAACTGTCCACCCTCCCGCCCCTGCCCAGCAGCAAGGTTTCCTGCTGAGGGGGCCTCTGAAAGGGGAGCAGGGTAGGGGCATAGCCCTGACAGCTTGGCTTCCACAAGACCAGCCCACCGCCTGCCTTGTCAGGAGTGGTTCTCCGTTGCCTGGATTTCTGACCCAGTGGAGGAGAACAAGCTGAGGGTTTCCTTCTTTAAGAGCGGGAGTTAAAAGCTTGTCATTTTAATGCACCATAAAACAAATTATAGTTATTAGCTAAAGGTAAGAAGAAATTTCTAGCGCAGAAATAAGTGTATGAACTTGGGTCCATGTGGTGTTGCCTTCTTTTCTGGCGTCCCAGGTGCTTGTACAGAGATGACCTCATTAGTTCTCCTGACATTCCCCCGGGACAGGAAAGGGCAGGGAGAAGGGTCTCCCACTGGGAGTCACTGGGACAGCCACAGCTCAGAAAGGTCAAGTGACCACTCCAATGTCACACAACTCAGCAGCAAAAACACCAGGCTCCCAGCATCACGACTGCACTTGGCCTCGTGCAAGGCTGGTTTCAGCACCGAATATCAAGGTGGCTTATTTCCATGGCATCTCGGAGCCAGGCGGGTTAGTTGGGCTCTCAGAGATGGCCTGGCCCCACTCTGCCCCACCAAGTCCCATCCTATGGGTGGAAGACCACATTCCCTTTCTCCATGCTCTACAAGGGGCTCTGTTTGGGCCGACGATCTCACGCAGTTGCCTGAACTGGTGCAGTGGGTGCCAAGGGTAAGCCCCCTTTGTAAAGAACTGACCCCTGATATATGCGCACAAAGGACTGGGGATGAGTGCCAGGACTTGAATGTTAGAGGCACACACGCTGTTGTGGGGCTTCCAGCAACCACAGACATCCTCCCAGATTGAGCAGTCAGGCTGTGTGGTTCCTGCGGCTGCCGCAACAAATTGTCACCAACTGAGTCCTTCTCCAGCCCCTGCGCCAGGCGCCCGCCCCCAGTCACAGCAGGCTGCCCCCACATACATTGTACTCTTGGCTTTGCCCATATGGTGCCCCCTGACCCATCTCTTCCCGCTGGAACCCTTGGCTCCTTCCCTGCCCAGGACAGGCACCTGCCCGTCTGGACAGTCTGCATCCGAGTCGGGCAGGAGAGCATCTCACTTATCCTGACCAGACAGCAGACTCCTCGGGGCCTGTGCTTGGCCCCACATATCTGGTAGGGGGCAGGCAAGACACATGCACACACACACAACCACACAATCACTTGTACATACAACCATACACATATAACCATACACACACACACACAAAAGTAAGCCCTGCACACAGCTGCAGCGGCTCTGCATCCTGGCAATTAAGTCGCACCTGCTGTACGCAGGACCCCCGTGAGCGCAGACCCAGCCACGAAGGCATGTGTCAGGTTCAGCTCTTCCAGGAAGCCAGCTGGCCCTCCCTGCCAAGTCCTTTTCTGTCTCCTTCATCCTCTTGTCCTTTTAGAGCACAGCCGTCCACGCTGAGCCTTTGCACAAACACCAGGTGTTATCACTGGCCACGTGCGCCTGAAGCTCTTAGGTAGGTACCCAGACGCGTGAGCCCTGGCCCTTGGCCGTCCTACCCACGGTCATCAGGAGGGAGGCCTTATGGGTTTGATTTATCCCAGATGAGTAAAAACTGGTGTTTCTCTGGAGCCCTGTCTTGGAAAGGAGACGGAATCCACAAAGAGAAACCTGCTCCCATATGGGACATTCTAGAATAGTCAGGATCCACAGAAGGATGCGGAGAGCTTGGCATGGTCAGCCTGAGCCCCAGCCGCCCACAAATGTCCACGTCATGTCTGCTCAAGGAAGCGCACGTGAAGAGATTTAAATGCAGCTACCAACTGAGCTGATGCTCAGATGAGCAAGAGCAGACCCCAGGAGTGCATGGATGAGGGTGCACCCCAACCTTCCTGCTTACCCCCCCAGCTCTGCTCTCCATCCTGCTGCCCCGCCCTGTGTCCTGGAGGCTGACCTTGTAAATACATCCATAGGCTCTCCTGTCCTGCTTTCCAGGTGGGGTCAGCTAAAGCAAGGACAGGAAAGACACACTCGGAGCTGGGGGTGACTGGCTGGCACCCTCCCGGGGTTGGTCACTATGGTCTCCTGTGCCCCTGCCATCGGAGCTTCTCCAGTCACAGACGCTCTGTCCAGGGTGGACATCGTGCTCCTCTCTTGGCCTCTCGGGGCACAGGGGTTAACTTCCCTGTGCAGCTCGCCCAGGGGCTCCTCCTCCCTCAAGGGTTTTGTGCCCCCTCCCACACCCTCGTGAACAGAGGCGGTATTAACCATCTTTAATTGTCACTGATTTCCAGCCAGCGCTCTGATTAAGATCATGTCTTAATAACAAATCTTTCCTAAGACATTGTTTGGTGATGTTGTCAGAGTCCATGCGGCTAGTGGACTGGAACAGGTGCCTTGGCCGAAGATGTGGCGACCCTCTTGTCCATCTCGGAGCCGGGAGGCCACTGTCTTCCTGGCGCTGTGATGTTCAGAGGAGGGACATTCAGGCCTCTTGACACTCGGATAATTCTTCAAATAGCAACAGCGCTGACAGGGACAATGGGCAGCACTTCCTCTTCTCAGGTGATGCTGGGGCTGTGCTGGGCCCCGTCCTGTGGGCTTTGCAGGCCTGCCTCCTCCTCAGGAGACCTGTGGGAAGTAGCTCTCACAGCTGTGTTTGACAGGTGATGAAACTGAGGTGAAGACAGACAGGGTCGAGTTCGCAGAGTGGAATTGGTGAGTAGGCGGTGGTCCACTCTGCTGAGGGCCCAGGGGCACCCCAGCACCCCCGTCCACTGCCCGAGAAGCTCCCGTTCGTTCTTTCTCCAGGGCCAGGTGACAGCTGACCCTGGAAAGAACCCCCCGTCTTTGTGCCTGCTCTGACGGAGAAAAACACGGCTGCCAGGAAGGTCCTCTCCTCCTTGTTAAGTTTGCTAAAGCCTTTTTCTCTTCCAAGTCTCACAGATGATGAAAAATGCATTTCATTCTACCACGGCTGTGCATTCATTTCCACCTTGCCTAAGATGGCCAGTGGAAATTAATGCGCACCTGGGCGTCTGACGATTCATCAGTCAAAGCCCTGGGGTCTACACCTTTGAACTCCAAAAAGAAAATTAACCATTGTGGTGAGGGCGGTGCTCTCCCGCTTCCAGATTCAGCAAGGTAATCAAACTCTATTGATCCCATTATTGCGCAGCTTTAATTAGCACCCGATACAGGTCTGCGCAGCCCGCAGTGTATCACAGGGAAACAGTGCACCTCTGTGCTTGCTTTTTAATTTCCAGCACTGACCTGATGGTTATGAGTATGTCCATTTTACATATTTATACTGATTGCTTTTTCATTTACTCCACTTCCCATTATGAAACACACATGGAAAGGTGTCCTAGAACCAGCTTAATTGAGATCAGGTTGTGTTGCTGGACATCAAGTGATGTTAAAAGCACGTTCTATTTCAGCTAAATTGTTATTTGGCCCTAAACCAAATGGATCTCAGCTGTTCAAAGAGAATGCATCACATAAACACCTGTGGGGAAAAACGCAAATAAACCATCTTCGTCATCTTGACCCTCTCCACGCCGAAATAGATGGCGGGAATAAGCACGGGAATTAGACACAAACGTCTTTCCCACTTAACACAGAATCAATATTAAAGCACATCTTAAAATAAGAACGCTTCACAAGGGGCCAGCCCGGTGGCATAGTGGTTAAGCTTGCACGCTCCACCTTGGCAGCCCTGGGTTTGTGGATTCAGATCCCAGGTGCGGACTTATGCACTGCTCATCAAACCATGCTGTGGCCACAACCCACGTACAAAATAGAAGAAGATTGGTACAGGAGTTAGCTCAGCAACAATCTTTCTTACCAAAAAATAAATAAATAAATAAGAACACTTCAAAGTTGGAGTTAGACACCATCGAACAAGTTTCCGCCGTGGACGAGGCATTCTGCTCTGTAGGGCTTGCCACGAATGACCTCTGGTTGCACAACAGCCCTCAAAGACAACTATTAGTATCTGCATACCGAAGACAAGGAACAGAGGCTCAGAGAGACAGGAGGACTCCCTTAGGGCGGCACAGCCGTACGCAACAGTGCTGGGGACCAGGTCTAACACCAAAACCCACGCCCTTTCCCTGATCCTCCCATCCCCCCGCCCTGAGGTCCTGGCAGATCAAGCTGCCCATCTGTGGTTGCTCATGAAGATATCAAAATATGACATTCCAACTTTATTAATGTGCACGTTGCCGAAGACACTGTTGCCCCAGGTCAAGCATTGAGCGAGCCAAGATTGAAGCGGAGGAAAGCTCCAATTCTACAGGCTGAGTCAGACGCCACCTTCAGGCAGGACCCAAAGTTCACTGCTTTTGCTCAAATGAAAAAGGGTCAAAGCCGGACAGAGATGCCAACAGGCCACACTTAAAGCCCCCCTAGAAGACGTCCTCCTCCAGTGCAAGCTGTGGGGGCCTGGCCAGAGCCGCAAACAAGCCGTGGTTTCCCGTGCGTGCTGCTCCTCGCCTCCGCCCCTAGCTGGAGACCTGGTGTCTGCAGCTGAAGCGTCCAGAGGAGTCCAAGCTCCCTTTAACAGCCTCCCAGGTGGCCGTGGCTAGACGCCTGCCTTGGCAGACCCCCTCTGGCCATGGCCTTGACCCCCATCTCAAGGAGCTGCTGGAGCTCCCTGGGTCTGCCCGACCCCTGCCATCTCCAGTCCACTGCATGTGTTCACTCATCACACAGAGGCTTTCCACGCACTTCTGGAGTCCAGGCCGGGCTGGGCACTGCCTGCAGAACTGCTCAGCCCTCAGCCTGCAGGACATCATCATGCACAGGCTGGTGGGAGGAATGGGTGAGACGGGAGAGCGCCCGAGCGCAAGGTGACAGGGCGGTAGAGAGGGAGGCCTGGGGCGCTGCATTCTGAGCTCTCTCAGACTCAGGATGGGGGAGGGGGCAGGAAAGGTTTCCTCAAAGAAAGGTCCTGGAGCTGTTTCTAAAGGGGGCCACATGGAGCAAGGGCTGAGACAGGGAAAGGATGTCAGGCAGGTGGAAAAGAGCGTGCAGATGTCCAGGGGTGTTAAACAACCGGGGTTTTTCAGGAGCACAGCTTCTTCCAGGGGACTAAAGGGAGAGTCCTCGGGAACAGTCCCGTTAGTCAGACCCCCGTTCTGGGGGAATAAGGCCTCCGTCCTGAGAGCAGAGGGGAGCCGCGGGGGAGCTCACAGGGTGACTGGTTGACTGGTCCCACAGCCCACAGTAAGAAATGCTGAGCCCTGGACCCTCCCTCCTCTGTTCCTTGACTTTGACCCCAGAGCATGCTCCTTCACTGCTCCCTGCTCACACAGCCAGGCCAGCAGGTTTACTATCTTTTCACATGTAAGAATTTTGGCTAAATGTACACTATTGTGTTAAAATATGAACTCCAATGCATGCAAATGGGAGTGTGTTATCTACCACATTCCATTTCCTCTTTCTTCCTTAAGCATCATGTCTTCAACAGTCCATGGTGTTATCTCCTTATCTAATCGGATGCTTCTAAATGCTGCCTGGGCTGGGCCCTGGGGTTGGGGGTGGAGCAGGGGCATCTTTGTATAAATGCCACGTGTCAGGTGTGTTCTGGTACCTGTGGAGGGATGAGGGCTGCCGGCAGTAACAGGAATGGACTCGCGACACAGCGGCCCCGTGATGGATCCCATGGTGGGGCCTCCAAGTGCTGGAAGCCAGGCACAGAGGGGTCAAAGGTGTGATCCCATTGCTATGAGGTCTAAATCCTGGCCCCCCACTGCAGGCTCACAGAGGTGTGGGGGGTACCGGCTGGGTGGGGGCATGAGGAGCCTCTGGGTATTGGGAACATTCTAGATGTTGATTTGGAGGGGGTGTCCTGATTACATGGGTGAGGACATATGTAAAAATTCGCTGAACTGTACCTTAAAGGTCTGTGGACTTGATTTTGTGTAAATTACTCCTCAATTAAAGAAAAAAGGCTGTCCTGGGAGACCTGCGTGGAGAGGGGCAGCGGTGCCGGGTGAGTGAAGAAGAAATACTGAACGTGCAGAGCCAGCGCATGGGGAGGATGAGGGCTTGGACCCAAAGTCAGCCCCTGATGCACATCAGAACCACTTGGCAGACTCAGGGACAGACGCTACTGCCCAGCATCACTCAGGCCCATTGGATCAGAGTCTCCAGAGCTTGAGCCAGGCCCCAGTGTCTTCAACAGGGATCAAAGTGACTCCCATGTACATCCTGGTTTAGGTTAAAACTGTGGCAGGTGGCATGGATAGGTGTGAAACGTGACTAAGGAGAATCTCCAGGACAGGGTGCCTGACTGGAAGTGAGGGGAGAGGGAAGAGATGACGTGAGGAGGTGCTGAGATGACCTTCATAGTTCTTATTTAGTGTGAGATACTGGGGGGATGTCGGTGCCCTTCCCTACAAGGGGGAAGTGGGGAGAGGGTGGCGTCTGGGGGTGTGGCTCTGCTCAGCTCATGGGCCCCCATGGGTGTTTATCTTGTAGCTTCTTTGAGAAACCTTGACTCATGGGGATGTCTCCCCACAAGACTGAGGGGGTTATAGGAGAGGAAGACATTACCTCTACCCGCTCTGTGTTCTTCTGTCTGGAGAACGAATTAAATTCACATGTGACAGAATAACAGGAGAAAATTAAACAAAGCTTTATAACATGTATATGTGGGAGAGGCTCAGGCAACCTGAGCAACTCGTCAAAATGGCTGAAGCCATCACCTTAAATATCATCTTCAGCTAAAGACAAAGGAGGATGTTGGGGGTGGAGGGGGAGTCAATCATGGGAAATTACCGGACAAGCACAGTAAACAAGAGTCAGGTTATTAGGCAGACTTGAGTCCTTGCCTTTCATATTGATAGGAGTTTCTGGAGATAAGGTCATCCCCGCTTCTTCCTGGTACAGAGAGGGAGGCACCTTTACAGATGGAGATTTCCTTTACAATATAAATGTCTCTTAACAAAGGGTAAGTAAATTCTACTACTTTTCAGAGTTTCTTTCCTGTCTGCAGTTTTTAAAAGTAACCAGCCCCAAATAATCCTCATGCCCAAGAGACATATCTTGGGGTGGCCAATTCCAGTCCCCCACAGGGTCTCAAAGCCTTCCCTTTGGTCTGACCTTCTCTACGTCCCTTTGGTTAGTCTCTGTGCTTGCATGGGAGCAGGGGCTCAGGAAGTACACGTGGAATTTAAAATTGGGTGTGTGGGGTCTCAGGAAAGAGGAGCCAGAGGACAGAAAGCCCTGCGCGTGGCATGTGGCTGTAGGGACAAAGCCTGGGTCAGCAGGAAGGGATGCTCCTGCACTGCAGAGACGCCTGGATACCGCGTCTGGTGGTGTCCCAGCTCCGAGGCTGAGCTCTGCAAGAATGGAATGCATGGGCAAGGAGGGGACCCAGGTTTTCTAAAAAAGGAACAAAACCAAACAAGCAAAAGAGAGGAAAAATATGCTGGCTGCCGAGAAGGTGTCTTTGCTTGCCCAGCAAGGTGTGAGTACCAGCCTCAGCAGATTAGGACTCCTAAATAATCCTGGTCGTGTGGCGTGTGTTCATGCCCTTTCACATGAAGGCAGGCGTTCTCCAAGCGTGTTCTGTGGACCCTGGGGCCCCAGAGCACATTTCAGGGTATTCATAAGGTCACAACTCTTTTCATAACCTTGCTAAGACGTTACTTGACTTTTTCTCTGGTTTAACATCTGCACTGGTGTCGAAAACCAATGGCAGCAGGTAGAACTTATGACACCGTGTACCAGTGAAGGCAGTGTCACCAAATGGTATTATTGTCATTGTGTTCTTCACCACCACTCTTTGGCAGCAAGACAGTGAGGAAGATGGATGGAAGGATAGAAAAACACTAGTTTTTCTTAATAATATCCTTGACAAAACAGTAAAAACTATTAATTGTATTAATTCTTGACCTTGGAGTACTCATCTTTCTTAGTATTTTGTGTGATAAAATGGGAATTACACAGAAGTAAGATGGTTGTCCAGAGGAAAAGCACAAGTTTAGCTGTTGAGTGATGAGCTGAACTAGCCATTTTCTTCACAGAACAGTGTTTTTACTTGAAAGAACAGCTGAAACAGAAACTGTGGTTATTCAGAGTTGGGTATTTGGCAGATATTTTCTTAAAAATGAACAAAGTGAGCCTATCATTTCAAGAAATACAACAGACAGTACTCATGAGCGATGATAAAATTAAAGATATCAAAAGTTAAAATTTTGGGGAACTTGTATTAGAGATTGACAACTTCCCAACATTTAAACACTTTTCTGATGAAAGAAGTAGTGATTTTAAAGAATGTGATTTTTGATATCGATAAGGTAGTGTGTTAATATTTGGAAGATACATATAACTCTGTGAACCAATATTTTCTGAATAACTAATGTGTGACATTATAAAAACTGTGCACTTGTAAAAGATTTATTCAAAGCTAGACCAATGTTTGGCTTTTCTGTTAATGGAACAGAGTGTGAAAAATCATTGATAGACTTTCAGATTCCACATTGCAACTAACCTTTGAAAAACTATCACTTGTTAAGTTTTGGTGTAGCATCAAAAAAGGATATCTAAAAAAAAAAAGAATATCTATAATTATCTGAAAAGTCTATTAGAATTGTCTTCTGTTTTTCAACTATCTGTCTGTGTGAGGCTGAATTCTCTTTATGTATCTCACTCAGAATAACCTACTGCAACAGTTTTAATGCAGAAGCGAATATGAGCGCCCATCCGTCTTCCTTGGAACCAGGCACTACGGAGATTTGCAGAAATATAAAACAACGTCACTCTCTCACGAACTTTTGCTTCATTTCAGCAAATGTTTAGTTTTCATTAAAAATAAATTATTTATGTTTACATGGAAGGGGTTTACTGTGATTAAATTAATAAATAAGCAAACATTTTAAACATTCCTCAGTGTTAATTTCTCATATTGTAAATATCAATTGATATAACCCCAGGTGAACAAAAGTTCTTCGGGGCCTCACTAATTTTCTGAGAGTGGAAAGGGTTCCTAAGACTAAAAGTTTGAGGATCACTGACCTGGGGTCAGCAGGGCGCTGTCCATCCCTCTGCAGCATTGGGGCCTCTGAAGGGCTGATCATGTCTTGTCTCCTGGAGTGGGGTCTCTGGGGACCCAGCTGGCACTGCTCTCCATCTGCTCCGCTCCCAGCAGGAGCAGCCTCGGGCTTCCCCCTAGACATTCAAGGGGCACGTGGATTGGAGGTGAGCTAAAATCTGGCTGTGTGACTCGGGCACTTACCTCCCACACCTCAGGGTCCTCCAGCAAACATGCCTGGAAAATCGTCCCTCTCCTTTCTGCTCCACAAGGCTGCTGTAAGTGCAAGCTTGCCCGTGGATGTCCAGCCCATTCTTAGCTCGCACCTGTGCAGGGACGTGGGGACCCGGAAATAGCTGCACCCAAGGCAGATGGGAGGGGCTGGTAGAAAGCTTCCCAGAACAGACGAGGCTGAGCTGGGCTTTGGATTGGAGGAAGCCCAGAGCTGATGGTTAGGGAGGAGGTACTGGATGCCTTAGTCTGAGAGCAGAGCAGGGCGTGACTTTCCTGGAGAACAGAGCGCAGGTTGGAGTGGGGAGGGGAGGAGAGGAGACTGGGGGCTCAGTAAGTCTAAGGAGGCCGGCAAAGGCAGGGTAATGAGGAGTTGTAGGGGTGTGTGCATTTAGGCTGTGCGCATTACATGCATATTAACAAAGCATGGGGACCCAACACACGAGCCCCTCCTAGCACGTTTGCTTCAGGGACTGTGATGGGCTGCCAAGGGTCCAGCTTTCTGGACCTAGATTTCTCCCAGACAGCTGGTCTCTCATCCTCCTCACTGTCCCAGGAGCTGTCCCCTGTCCTCATTCTGGCCCAATCACAACCCTCTGGAGTGGACAACCCAACTGAAGCCATCTGGCACCCAGCATGGCCCCTTGCCTCAGACTTGGCTGTGGCTGTATCCAAGGGCTGTGTCCGAAGACCCCTGCAGGGTCAGAGTTGGGGGCCTGCTTTCTGCACAGTGCTGGGCACCCTGCCCTTCTGGAAGGGAGACTGAGCATGTTGGGCTGGTGGCTCTCTGAGGGGGTGGACCAGGGTGCTTACACAGAGTCCCCAAGGCTGAGGACTGTCACAGAAGCCCGTGCCGCTGCTTCTTTCTTAAGCCCCTAAATCATCTCCAAAGGCACATAATTAAACCGCAAATCAGATAATCTAGGGCTCTGTTTTGTTTTGTTTTGTTTTATCACATTCCACAAATCCAGAGCCGTAAACAGCTAAGCTCTCCCACTCAAATGTCACCCGAGATGACTCACCGTCCTTTCCCAGACCAGCGGGATGCAGCAGCGGGACTCCCGCCAGACCAGACTCAGGGGCAGACCCCCCGGGTCCCGGGAAAGATGCATCCGCACTCCTGCCTCGGTTTCCTCTTCTGTGGAAGGGGAGTGAAAATGGCACCCGCCACTCGGGGCTGCTAAGCACAGATGCAGCAAACACGTGGCTATTCTTCTAGGCACCTAGGGCAGCGTGTTTTCTGTTTGTGCCCTTGCGTGTTTATGCAGACCCACAGCGGAGCTGCAGGCTTACCACCAGGACCCAGGCGAGTCATTTGATCTCTCTGGGCTCAGCCTTCTTGTTGGCAAAAAATGGATCCTTCCTTCCCAGGGTCCGGGTTGCACGCCTGCTCTGTACCAGGTGCAAGTGCGAGGACAGGAAAGAATCTAAGCAGAGCACTGGTGCCCTCCCTTAACTGGTCTGGTGGAGCCAGCAGACAGAAGGTGCAGGGCCTGGACTCAGAAAAAAGAAGGAAGGAACAAAAAGGGCTTCTGCCCCAGGGCTGAGCAATGTGGCCAGAAGCTAAGCCAAGGAACAGAGAAGACCAGGAGTGGACGCCTGCAAAGGGGCACAGCTGCAAGAAACAAAGTTAGGCTTTCCTCTCCTATACAGTAATCCTTCCGCCGTATATTCAAGCTGGCTAGTACTCGCTCTGAAATGTCACGGAAGTCGGGACGTGACATCTCCCCTGCCGCCAACCTGGTCCAACTTGCTGTCTCTCCTGGACTCAAGCAGCTGCCCCCCGACTGGTCTCCTTGTTTCTGACTCCCCCTCAATGTGGACAGCACATAGGAAACAGGATGACAGTTTGATGTAAATTAGGCCATGCCATTGTGTTACATGTATCTTCTAACCAGTCAGTGAGATACTATTAATAATAGTGAAAGCCTGGGATCAGCCCAAATGCCCACCACTAGGGACTTGTTGGATCAACTTTGGTGCATGCACACAAGAGAGAGCAGTGCAGGGGTACAAGCAATTAAGGAAGAATTCTCTAGGCTAATAGGGAGTTATTGCCAAGACACATTATTAAATTAAAATAAAAACACAAAAAAAAGAACAATGCTGTAAAAATGTTACTTTTTCTATAGAAATGGAAAAAATGGGAGAAAACAAATGAAACAAAGCAAAAATGAATTAAAATGGTTACCTATGTGGGAGGGAGGGTACGGGAGAGAGAAGATAGAGATCTCTGAAAATACCTCTTTTATAGATTTGATTTTGAAACCGTGTAAATCTTTAAATAATTCTTAAAGATTAAATCAAAAGGAACAAAACCATGAAAATTTGAAAACAACCAGAAATAAACTGTGCTTTAAGTTGGTGGCATATACACACAGAAAAAAATGTTATTATAGTTGGCTTTAAATTCAGTATTTGAGTGTTCCTCCCTAGAGGAATATATCCTAAGTACAAAAGACCTGCATTCAGAGTGCTTGCTCTTAGAAGCAATATTGTTACTTTGAAACCATCTCCTGTATACTTGCATGATAGAAACAAGCAGTAATTATATGGATGCCACTGGAGTCAAGATTTCCAGCATAATAGAAAACAGATGCAAATGTAACACAAAAGGAGCCCAGGCGTCTTAAATATGAATTGAAAATAGTATGAACTAATGATTTGTTCTCTTTAAAGACATATTTTCTCTGCATTTCCTAGCTTCGGCCAGTAAAAATGCCCAGAAGCTTTGACAGTCCAGAGCACTGAGCACCTCCACACCTGGATTATGTTCTCTAAACACAACTTCCCACTGGAAGGAATCAGCACTTTTCTGAAAAATGGCTAAGTCCAGTGCTCAGGCAAAAACGTTGCACCATGAGCTGGGGAATGTTGCTATGCTAGAAATCAAGCTCCCAATGGTCATGGTGGTTGTGTCAAAAGGACACAGGGGTGAGGAGAAAACTTGAGCATTGAGAAGAATATGGCTGGCATTGATTGACAGGCACCCATAATTTATAAGGACACTCAAAAGCAAAATAAAAGTCATCGTTGCGAGTGGCTAAGGTAACCACTCATTCCTCTGAAAACTGAAGAAAAAGGGGAAGGAAGAATCAAAATTGATCTTGATTTCCTCTACAAGGTATATTCCAGGTAACCACAGAGTTGATGAAAAAGTGTTTTATAGAAATATGTCCGGTTATCAATTCAAAAAGAGTGATAGAATTGCAAAGTCCCATTTTGTAACCACCAATGAGCTGTGGATCTAGATACTGTCACCAATGGATGCTACAGACGTAGGTGAGGAGTTGATGGGGACGGTTATGCTGGAGGGGTCAGGCTGTCAGCACCTGGCACACTTGCCATCTTGACTTAGCTACGTGGCACGAGCAGAGTTCCTGTGGCCCTTGCTATGATGAGAAGAAAGTGCACACACTCACACAAGGGAACCAAAATCTAACCGAATCTCTAGATCTAACTACCATTTATTGGAAGTTCAGAAATTTGAGAAACATTTTAAATGACACAGAAAGGAAGTGATCAGCCAAATTGAAATATTCTTCAGGTCAAATGACCCGATATTTCCACAGCAAGTTTAAAAGCCCCCTCTCGGCCCAAAAAAAGGAGGGAGGACTTGTTACAGATGAAACGAGACTCAAGAGACATTATAACCCAGCGCAGTGTCAACTGATCCTGAGTCAAGCAAATCACATCTACAAAGACGCGTTGAGACCAGCAAGGACATTTGCATACGTCAAGAGAACTTAATCAGTTGCCTGAGGTCACTCTTCTAGCAAATGGCAGAGCTGGGACCCAGATAGATCTGGGACACTGACATCCTTCATGTTCACACAACACCATGACTTATTCCTTGGGTGTATTTTGAATTTAATACAAAAAAAATCTGCTGAAGGAGCCAGCATCTGATAAGGACTGACAGTTGGTGGCTTTCAACAGAGTTTGATGAGTGAATGAGTGAGTGAATGAATGGTCAATCAAATGAACCTGAGCATTTTTGACAGGGGAGCACCCCATGCCATCGGTGCCCACTCTTTCGGTAGAACCCGCCCCATCAGGTTCATTTGAGACTCAAAGTGACCCAGACACCCACACATCACTCCAAGCTTCTGAAGCCGCACAGAGCTGACTTTTCTCTGGAAACAGAATAATCATCATAATGAGGGTGGAAACACAGACCTCATTTCCATGGTTAATTAGAAAGCGGAGATCTCAGTGACTGGAGGGCGTTTTCTGGTTTCTCACGAAGCAGCTCATTCTGCTCCATGTCTCCACACACTATCCCAAGTGGGTATTGACTATGGGAGAGGAGGAACCCAGAAAAGAGAAGAGAACAGAATGAGTTTGGGGAACAGAGTCATTTCACCCACAAAGCACAGCTCACATATTCATAGCTGGAAAATGCTGGAGGCTGAGTGGGGAGCTGCAAATCTTGCACGGAAGTATACACAGCACCACCACGGTGACCAAGGGGATGGTTCTTTCATGAGAAAACAGCCAAGAGCTCTGAATTCAGCGATTCCATGAGCAGGATAGAACCAGCAGGCTTTAGTCAAAAGGGATGCTTTTTTTTTTTTTTTTTTTTTCCTGGAGGCAAACACTTCCTATTCAACGGGAGCACCAGCAAAAGCCCAGCCTCTGCCAGGTGGGAATTTACGGTTTGGGGAGGATTCCGTTTCTCAGCCTCCTGAAATGAAGGCAGGCTCTCTGAAGCTACTTGCAAAGCTCCCATCTGGGGACGTCAGCAGCTGGGATGATGTGGTTCAGAGGGCCAGAGCAGCTGCAGACAGGCCACCTGGGAGATGGTGCCGAGCATCCCACTGGCTTGTCAGCCTACCTTCTCTGCTCTGCTCAGCGTGAGCCTCTGGAGTCGGCTCCTGCGCAGCCTGCCCGGAGTGGGCACGGAGTGTGCTCCGAGGATCCGGCCTGTGGGGAATCTGGAGCCATCTTGCAGCCAGCAGTATGACTGAGGTATAGTGCGGGAAGAGGAGGCTTCAGAGAGGAGAAGGTCAGGCCCAAGAATATCCCCAGGGTTGGAGAACGATGCTGCAGTGGATTTGCCTTTCAGCCTGCATCTCCCAGAGCCTCCCAGGGCTCCAGAGTGGCCGTCTGCAGCCGACCTGCACTTGGTTATCTTCATTCACTTTTATTCATGCAGGAGAGAGGGGTGGAAAGCTCTGGGCATCTCCTCCTGTGATGAGAAGGATGGCAGAGGCCTGCAGCCCTCAGTCTCCGTGGGATGTGGAAGGCGGAGTGTTCCACCTACAGACACCAGGTCAGAGGGCTCTGACTCCTGCTCGCCAGGCTGTGACTGGCCTGGAGGCGCCACATTCTCACCCAGAACTGCAGAGCAGACTCCTGGTCTGCTGGATGTCCCCTGCCTGCCCACCAGATCAGAGCCAGACGGAGGATGCTGCTCCTGTCCCCTTCTGTCCCCACCTGTCCCCAGGTGCAGCAGCCACCTGGTGGCCTCTCCCTGCAGCCACTTCATGCCAGTGGCCACCCTGCTGGCCACACCTGCCCCACCCCCTGTCTTCATCGGGAGGAGTCTGCCTTCTTCCCAGCCTCCCTGCCTGCATAGGTTCCACTTGCAGCCAGGGCTGCTGCCGGCCAGGCACGTCCCTGACCCGAGGGAACCAGAGCCTCTGCAGGCTGCCCACTACCCCTCAGCCCTCTCTGGCCCCAGGCTTATTTCAGAATAAGACTGAGCGGGCCTGTCATTTCAATCCTGCAGACAGTGCCTTGAGCCCAGCACTGTCCCAGGTGCTGGGGGAACAAAGATGGACCGCTAGTCTGCAGGGGAAACTGAGGGTGCAGGGTGACCTTCATGGACAGGTGCAAAGGTCAGGAGCAGGGCATGGTCGGTGCGCTCTGGGAAGGCCAGGAAGGGCTCCTGGAAGAGGTCGCATGGAGTGGAACTATAAAGAGCTGGGGCTTGGCACACACCAAGTGACCAAGGACACTTGGCTTGGCTCCCGAAGCCCTGAGTTCAAATCCTGACAGTCTCTGCTTAGAAAGGGCAGACCCTCACAGGCTCTTGTTGGTGAACTCCTTGATAATAGGAGGTCAGAGAGGGTGTTTGTGTCTTTAAAATTAACACAGCACAAACCGCACACATGGCACAGGGCCTGTGAGTGCCAGCAGCCTCGGGGAGCGGAGCTGTGTGACTCCTGTGGTGGAAGGTCCACATGGAAGTGCCCCTGCCGTCCTGGATGTGAGCAGCAGCCCTCCCCTCCTCGACCACGTTTACAGCCCATAGCTCAGATGACCACACATGGCACATCTCTTCCTGCATTTTCGGTATGTTGGGAAAAAATAACTCCCTAGTTTGACCTCAGAATTAACAAAGCCACGCAAATTGCAATAACAAGCTATGATTTAAATCTACTGCAAGGGCAAAACAAACTAAACCACTGATAACGGGAAAAGGGACGTGCAGAAT
Organism: Equus asinus; assembly: GCF_041296235.1. Taxonomy (NCBI): domain Eukaryota; kingdom Metazoa; phylum Chordata; class Mammalia; order Perissodactyla; family Equidae; genus Equus; species Equus asinus. The sequence continues at coordinate 14,579,760 of NC_091793.1, read as the reverse complement.
CGGGCACTCATTTTTGGTGGGAACGTAAACTGGAAACTGTTTTTGGGAGCGATTTGAAAGCACACATCAACAAACAGAGAAGCCACGGGAGACATTTCGCTTTGAAGAGTCTGTCTCACAGAAACGTAGCATGCTCGGAAATGAATGCGTAAGCGTGTGCATGCCGACGCCGTTTTTAATAGAAAAAAGTGAAAAAAGAAAAGCAGTTAATGGAAATGGTGTCTCTTGGCCGTGAAAGAAGAAAGTGGGTCTGCACACAGTGACCCACGAGCATGCCTGTCTTCTCCGCAGGGAGCGAAGCCAAGAGAGTAACAGTTTTGTTTTGATGCCACCTCATTAAAAAAAAGGTGTGTGTGTGTGTTAATATGTGAATAGGAGAAAAAATAGATCTCCTTGTTAACAAGGATTGCTTCCAGGAACGCGTATAGGGCGGGGTGTAAGTTTCTATATTTTGTGGATGTTTTTTAATCAACTGTGACTACTTTTATAATTAAAAAAAAAAAGCTGGGGAAAAAAAAAGTCTTCCATGCTGAGGTACACACTGTCTGCTGATTCAGATAATCAAGTAAATGAGTAGTTTGTCTTTATCTAATTTGCTTAAAATGAGAACAACTTGAGGAACGGCTCGCACCGGGATGGAGGGGCTGCTTGTGGGGATGCTGGGAGCTCTCCGCAAGCATCGACCCACCCTTCCCAGACAGCAGGCCTGTGCTGTCATGATCCCCATGTGCAAGATGGGGAAATCAAGGCACAGAGAGCAGGGAACTGCCCAGATGGTGGGAGGCAGGGCTGAGACTTGAACAGCAAGCTCTGAACTCCTGCCCCCGGGGGTGCGTTCAAGAACCCCCACATCTCCCAACTACAGGCCACCCCTCCAGGAGCCGGTCCCTGCTCCCCACTCCTCACCACCCGCTTCTGGGTGGAGGAAGTCCACCTCCAGCCAGGCTTCTCTCTCTCGCCACCTGCTGCAGACATCCTTGGAGGGCTGGGGAACCCAGTGAGCCACCCTCCCCTCCGGCTTTTAACTTGGTGGGAGGAGCCAAATCAGGCTAAACCTTTACTAACAAAACCCCAGTGGCGTTAAATGGCAGAGCTTCTGGTCTGTCGCTAGTGTCCGTGGGCGAGCTTCAGCCCTGAAGCCAATGGCCCCAGTCCCTGAATTGAAGACAGCCAGTGCCCGTGAAGATGCTGACCGTCCCTGCAGTGCAGAGATCAGGGTGTCTGCTGCAGTCCATACTTGCCAGCTCAGTTCTGCCTCGGGAGGCTCCACAACGGGCCCTCGCTGTCCCACAAGGTCTCCAGGGACATGGCAACGAGCTCCAATGACAACAAGGTGAACAGTGCCCTCCCGCAGAGCAGTGACAGCCCTTCCAATTATTGTGTTTTCTCAATAGAAGAAAATAAAAGAAAAGTTAAAATCCACATTGAAATTTCCTTTCCCTTGTAAATTAGAGCCCAAAGAAACGAAAAACCCGCCCTTCTTTCCTCCCCGGTTGCTGACTCTGCTAAGGGGCCCCCGGTGCCTACTCCTGGGACTGGCGGGCACGGCTGCTACGGTACCTGCAGATCCCGGCAGCCCCAGCCCAGCCTCGCGCTCGGCACGCAGGGCCAGGCTGGAGCCGCGAGACGCCAAGAGGCATGAGATCCCGCAGCCCGGCCCTCGAGCAGCCCTGAGTCCTTGCAGCCTGGGGGCCGAGACCTCTGCCAGGGCTCCAGGCTAGCTCACCCCAAGCAGCAGGCGAGACCCAGGGGCCCAGGGTCCTGGAAAGGCCCTGCGGGGGCTGCTCCTCTGCAGAGCCCTGCTGCCCGCCAGACTTGGGGGCCTCCCAGCCTTGCGTAAGGACACAACTTCACGGATGCCCGGCCTCACCTCTGCCCTCTCTCCTCTGGCCGTGGAGTGTGACCTCAGGTCACTGCCCCTCCCTGTCAGCTGCCTCCCTCCAGCTGACCCAGACCTGGGCTTGAGGATGCTCACTTCTTAGGTCGACTCCAGTCTGTCTTCACTGTGAACCAGGCAGTGCTGAGTGCCCAGTCCCAGTCTCCTCCTCCTGCTCCCATCCTGGTGTTTCTTGGACTCCCGACTCTGCCTGCACGCAGCCTGTGTGAGCCTGTGAGGAAGCAGGTCTTTGGGACTAGGAGGGAGAGCTTGGTCCATCTCTGGGTATAAAAGAGAAACTTCCACCTTCCAGAGGTCTTAGAAAGCGCCCTCCGACCCTCCTCTCTGCCGCCCACGTCTCCACGAGAGGGAGTGACGGATGCATCAGAATTCCTGATTTGGCCAAAGCATGGGGAGGACCTCCCATGGACCATGCGGACTCGGCCCCGACCCTCCGCGCCAAGCTCAGCGGAGCCTGCTCTGCCCTGGAGGGGAGACTCCTGTCTCCCAGAGCTTCCTCTCACTGGAGGAAAAGCAGAAACAGGCCGCGTCCTCAGTCCCAACCTCATTCTCTGAACCTGAGTAGGGGAGAAGCTGGCGTTCTCATCCTGGTCTCACTGCTTCCATTTCTCATTTGGGCCCTGACTCAGAGAGAGGACGGTTGTGGTCAACCCATCTTTTGCCCTGTAAACCCCAACACGCACCTTTGTCCCCCTTTTATGTGTCTTAAACCTCATTTTGGCCTCAAGGGAAGAATTGCAGAGGTGGAATTCAGAAGCTCTTCGAGGACCAAGGCCCAGCACTAACACGGGGAGTCCTTGAGCACCTCCCGGCCCCTCTGCCCTCGGCCGTCCTGTCTGTGAAATGAGGGTTCAGACAAGCGCTCACTGCTGCTCCATCTGCCCAGAGGAAGCCCTCTGGGGCACCCTGACAGATGGCCCGTCAGCCTCTGCCATCTCTGCCAGCAGCACCGCTCGCCACCCCAGGAGGCAGCTCCCTCCATGGTCAACGGCTCTTGTCAGAACGTCTGTCCTTAAATCCAGCCAAAAATCTGCCTCCGTGTCACCTCCGCCCAGTGGATCTCCTGCTGGGGCAATGGAGGGAGACCTCCTCCTCCCAGGAGAGGCATTAGGGGGCTCAGGAGAGCTCTCCATTCTCAGACAGCCTGACACTCTCCATCCGACCAGCCGGCCAGGCAGCCTGCACAGTACACACGCTGCTGGTCACTCTGCCCTGGACGTCTTCCTCTAGCCATTGTCCCCCGGGAGGAAGGGCGGCGGGGCCATGGCTATGGCTGCAGACAATGAATGCACCCGGCTCTTCCTGGGCTCGGCCCTGCTATTGGAGGGGGGGGGGGCAGCCTGTCTACAGTGTAGACACGGAGCCAGCCCAGCTCAGGCCCGAGGCCGGGGCTTCCTGACCGGTGCGTCAGCCTGGCCCTCCCACATCAGCCCGCATACTTGTCTGGTTGACATTTTTTTTTTTAAACCAGTGAGCAGGACTTCACACTTAACCTCGGTAAATTCCATCTTGTTCACTTCAGTCCATTGTTCCAGCTTGTCAAGAGGCTTTTTGTACCCGGAGTATTTCTTCCACCACGTTAGCCGTCCCTCTGAGCTTTGATCTGCAAATTTGACACGCAGGCCTGTTACACCTTCAACCAAGTCATTGATGGAAACGGGGGACAGGGCCAGGGCGAGGACAGGGCGCGCCGCTGGAGGCATCCCTCCTCCTCGACACTGATCCACTAATCAATACACTCGGGCACCTCTGTTCCGGCAGCTCTGCAGCTACCTGACGGCAGAGCCATCCTGTCCGGCCCACAGCGACAGAGCGCAAACTTCACAGTCTCCCCTGCAGCCCACCTGGCCTGGCCACTGGCACCTGCCAAAGCCTCAGGGTCCTGATGGATGCGTCTTCCCACGATGCACGCTCGCAAACACCACTGTGGTCTGCCATCTTTACTGGCACCACCTCTGTTCTTTGTCCTCGTCACTCCATGCTCCCTCATGGCCGTGTCTGGAACTCTTCAAGTCTCAGCTCACGCTCTGCCCTTCCAAGGACCCACCCACCCATCAGGAGCAACTCCCCTTAGCCACCCTTGGCTCGTCTGGCCTTCCAGATGGCCCCTTGCTCTAGGGTGGAAGACCCACAGGACGGCTCTCATGGCATCGGGTAGGACTTCTGTGACTAATTCATCTCTGGCTCATCGTCCCCACGTCCAGCGTAGAGCCCATGCTTGTCACTCAACCACGTCTTTGCAGTCTTGTCTGGACTCCACAGGGCTCCCGTCAATACGCTATGGCTCGTTTGGCCACATGTGACCTGCTGCCTGTTTTTCTGGGGACTGTGATTAAGAATTTCTTTTTTTACATCTTTAAATGGTTGGGAAATATTATAAATGATAATATTTCCTGATACCTGAAAATGATATGGAATTCAAGTGTCAGTGTCCATAAATCAAGTCCTGTTGGAAGGTGGCCACGCTCGTGGGTTCGTGTCTTGCCTGTGGCTCCTTTCACGCGGCACGGCTGAGGTGAGCAGTGGAGGCAGGGGCTGCCCACCCACAGAACGGAAACTGTGGCCTCGCCAGCCCCTACAGGAAAAGTCTGTTGACCCCTCTCGGAGGGAGATGGGCCCAGAGTAGGGCAGAGCAAACCTCCACGGACTGAACCCATGCGTTTGTTCAAGGGGTATCGATTTGTAGCCAGTCCATGCTGGGCAAGAAACTAAGGGGGGCGATTCAAGGAAATGACATTTAACTGGGGGCAAGAGACAAAAGAACAAGGAAACACACAAAATCATTCTATATTATGTAAAAGAGGCATAAAATCATGGGGAGGGAGCATGGTGCAGAGCAAAGGACCTGGGGAGGTAGGGTGGCTAGTGAAGGCATTGGAAAGGGAAGCTGTGAAAGGGTGGAGGGCTGCCTGGAGGAGGGGAGAAGGAGGGGCGGGCTTGCATATCAGATCAGCTGGCAGGTGCCACTGTAGCCACACTGGATGCTGGAGAGGCGGTGCGGGGCAGACTGGAGGCCCCACAGGGTGAAGAGCTGGGCTTTACAGCAAGTGAGGAGAAGCCATGTGACCTGATTTACATTCGGAGACACAATGGGCAGATGTACCAATAAGCACCAAGGGCCGTGCACGTGGCAGAGAGAAGAGCTGGCGGTTCTGTCTCCAGGACACACTCGTGTTACAGCGAGCTCTCTGAAGTGTTGGGACCTGGAGGCTAGGAGCCACGGTTTCTCCACAAACACGGAAAAATCTCCTGCCTCTCTCCCTGACGTTCATCCAGGCTCCATTCATCTTCCTTTCTCCCCTCCCTCCCCTCCCTCCTCCAACTAGTCAGATTGCTCTGTGCCCCGCCTGTGACAGGAGATCTGGGATGGGCAGGGAACATCCAAGCACCCCCTTACATGTGAGAGGGGTTGGCTCTAAGTGGGAGATGCCCACGTGTGCTTGCACACACACACGCATGGTCTGGGACGGCAGGGCCTCTGCACACTTGGAAGTGAGGACGCGATGTCCTTCTGTTTGTAGAAGAGGAAGTATGGATAGGCTAAGCCCTTTGCCCGAGACAGCACCACTAGGAGGTGACAAAGAAGGGTTTAAACCCAGGACGCCCTCTGGGCCCAGGGCCTACAGCTCCTAGGATCCCAAACACACAGGGCCACATCAGTGCAGCGGCACACGTGGCTCCTCTGGGCACAGAAGCACACCATCCTGCCTCTGTTCGGTCCTGGCCACACTGTGACCAGCAGGGAGCCCTGGGGTGACTGAGGCAGGCAGGCACTGTGGTTGGGGCCCTCGGACCGATGCGGGCCACCTGGCTGGACCCCAGTGGGTCCTTCATCCTCCAGGGGGCTCAGCTTGGCTCGGAAGCTGTGGTGACACATGCTGCCCTTACCGTGCGCACTGGATTAGTGTCCAGTTTGCAACTAGGCTGGAAGCTGGGGCAGCACCTGCTTCCTTCGTTGGCCTGAAACAGCCCGGCCATCCGGCTAAGCTTCAGTGACCTGCTGGCTTGAGCAGTCCCCATTCAGCCCTGGCCAGCCGGACAGTCCCTGAGCTCAGTCAGGATCAGACTGTAGATGGAAGGATGGAGATTCAGCAAGGACTGACCCAATCCGAAGCCGAACAGAGCCAGCCTTAGCCCAGAGTCCCTCAGCCCAGCAGCAGGACAGGACAGAGATGACCGGAGACGCCCAGGAGGGAAGGTAGCACAACTCGGCCTGTCCACTGCTCTGACAAGGACAGACGGCCGCTAAGTGGCTTTCTCTGGAGCTGGAGCCCAGAGGACTTGGGTGATAGCTGGAATTTGATCTTGAGCAGCCACCAGCCCTGTTCCTCAGTGACCAGTGTGGCCCGTGGGGAGGAGCTGCCCCTCTTCCAAATGAGAGAGGCTGCAGGGATGCGGGTCTTGCGCCATGCCCCACCCCTTACAGTGTTCACTATGTCCCCTTCCATATGGCCTTCCGCATGATTCAAGGACATCAGCACACATCTTAAGTGTCCCTCTGTGCTCATGCCTGAGCCAGGAGAACGGGGGACAGAGATGCCACATGCACACAGAGCAAAGAGGGTGCAGGGTGGGGAGCAACCGCTGCCCATGTCCCTGTGAAAGGGTGTCCCATGCGGCACCACCTCCTCCGCCCGCCTGCTGGCGATGGCCACAACTCCCCACGCTGTGCTCAGCAAACCCTTCCTCATGCAGTCACAGCCACAATGCCGGGCACGCAGCCTGCCGCATGCCAGGTGTCTCTCTCCACAATTCTATGAGGATAAGGAATATTTCTGTTTTCTTTACGGCTCTATCTCTAGCGTCTAAAACACAGAGCAGGCACTGTGGAAGGATTAAGGAAAGAATGAACTGATCTAACCCTTGATTGCAGAACTAACTGAAGGAAAGCTCACAGTCATGCCTGCAGTGTCGGCTTAAATGACAAACACCATTTGTCCATTTGGAATCTGACCTACTTCGGGAGATTCACAGGGGACACTACAGACTCTGCTTTCAAATCACATCGTCGGAGACCCTGACATTCAAAGCCTTTGTTCTCTGTGTTTCTCCTGTTCTGTCATCCTTCTCCCCTAACTATGTCTTTGCTTGTCAAGCTGGCTGGGTTGATGCCTGGTTCATCGCCATTAACACAGAATGTCGTACAAACCTAGGACCCTGACATACCAGACCCTCAATGGAGAGTGCACACATCTCCAAGTCATCTCAGACCTCTCAACACAGCTCACAGATCTGCTCTGCCCTCACCAAGGGCAGCTCCTACGTATCCAGCTGCGGAAGGTCATCTCTCCTTGAGTGACGTGTGCACTCCAGGCTTAGTCAGTGCACAAGTGTCCATATAGCTTCTCTTTTCCACTGAAGAGGATCCTTCACAGATGCAGAATTCAAAACTGCAGGCATCCCGTGACTTTTCTTCTGCCCAAGATGCCAGGCCAGGCATCGATTGGTCTTTACATCTTTTTCCTTATAGTAACCCAAACTGAAGCTAAGTCACTTCGTTCCTGGATGACACAAATCCTTTCCAAATCAGGGTGCTCCCAATTCTCTCTGCTCTTAGAGACCCTGCATTTGGCTTCTGAATTAATCCACGCAAGGCAACACCTCCACTGTTCCTTCTCTCTCAGGAGAACCAGGAAACTAGTAGGAAAGAGTAGAATGAGATCAACAGAGAAGCACTTCTGGAATGATGGGGTAAGGACGACTCCATAAAAGCAAGGAGAGCACTGGACAAATTTGTCAAAATCAACCTGTTCAGAACTCTGTAAATTAAACAAAACCTTGCAACAACTGAAGAAATATCTTTCAGGAATGAATGGCTGAATCTGAGTAATAATAGTGAACTTTGTGGCCTTTTGAATTGCATTTATTCCCACCTCCCTCTCCCCAGCTCCATAGTAGCTTTAGAAAGCAGTAGCACTATAACCATGGGGTATTAGGCAGAGTTCTCCAGAGAAACATGACCAATAGTGTGTGTGTGTATATATATATATATATATATATATATATATATATATCCTATATATAATTTTCTGTATATAAAATATACAGAAATAGATTTATTATAAGGAATTGGCTCACATAATTATGGAGGCTGAGAAGTCCCAAGATCTGCAATTGGCAAGCTAGAGACCCAGGAAAGTCAAGCCAGCAGAACCTGGCAGCCACTAGAGGGGACAGAATGAGTTTGGAATTCCCCCAAAAGCTCTAAAGCTGGAGAACTACCACTATTTGACCTGTCTGACAGTTAACTGGAAATTACCACCCAAAAGGCTTGTCTTTATTTGATCTGACCCAGAACTCACTCTAGGCAAACAAGCTATATGCCCAGGGTGTTTGTCAAAAACAATCAACAGCAACTGTTTACCATGGCAGCTCCCTGAGGCAGTGGTCCCAGTTTGAGAAAATAGAGACTGCCTAAAAATCCTAAAAGGAAAATTCAGGGACTGAGATGTCCAAAGGGGCTTTGAAAAACTTTGAAATATTCCTGGGAATCTAGCAGTTCACACACATATACAGGGCTGTGCACAAGCCCAGGAAAGACCTGTGAAGAACCCAACATCTCCCTTGACTGACCTGGAAGCTCTGTGCAAACAGGGAGTGAAGGTTGAGGCAGGGTTGTAAACAGTCTGCAAAGCAATCAAAAGTGGACCCTGAAAGGCACACAGAGCCCCTCAGCAAAGGCTGGGAGACATACCGAATGAAGGCATTTAGGGAAATCTACGTCTAAACATTAGTTGACAACTAAACTAGTGAAGGAGTGACTTCAGTGGCCACACACAACAAAGAATACAAACTGTACAGAAATAGTTTGGGAAGGTCACTAAGTAAACAGCTGAAACAACAGCAACAAACATGGAGGGTGAGGGGCAATCTGATTTTCAGAGTTGCTACATTATATTATTTAAAACGTACAGTTTTCAACAAAAAATTTTGAGACACACAAGGAAACAGGAATGTATGGCTGATACACAGAGGTGGAGAAGCGGTCAATAGAAGCTCTCTCTAAGGAGCTCAGACACTGGATTTACTAGAGACAGACTCTAAACCAGGTTCCATAATAAAGCAGACACAGACATCACAAGAAAAGAAAACTAAGACCAATATTCTTTATGAATATAGGTATAAAGATCCTGAATGAAATACTGGGTAAACTTAAACTTGTGACACATAAAAAGGATCATACACCATGACCAAGTGGGATTTCACTGTTAGTTAAATATTTGAAGATAAACCAATGTAATGACACCATATCAATAGAATAAAGGACAAAACAACATGGCATTTCATCACATGAAGGAAAAGCATTGACAAATTCCAACACACTTTCATGATAAAAAAACATTCAAGAAACAAGGAGTAGAAACTCCCTTATCTTAATAAAAGATATACCAAAATCTCACAGCTAACTTTATGCTTTATGATGAAATACTGCTTAAGATCAGGAACAAGACAATGACCTCTGCTCTCACCACTTCTATGTGACATTTTTTGGAGGTTCTAATCAGGGTAATTAGGCAAGAAAAAGCAATAAATAGTATCCAAATTGGAATGGAAAAAATAAAATCATCTCTATTTAAAGATAACATGATCATGCATATTGTAAATCCTAAGGACCCCATACATACAGACAAAAACTATTAAAATTTATAAACAAGTCAACAAGGTTGCAGAGTATATGATCAATACATAAAAATCAATTGTATTTCTATACACTTGTAATGAACAATCAAAAAATAAAATTTGAAAAATAACAAGTCCGCTTACAACAGTAGGAAAAAAGAATAGACTACTTAGGAATATATTAACAAAGGAAGTGCAAAACTTGTGCATGGAAAACCACAAAACACTGAAAAAAATTAAGACAGAACTAAATAAATGAAAAATATTACTTATCCTTGAATGAGAAGACTGAATATTAAGAAGACAACATTCCCCAAACTGGTCTACAGATTTAACCTAATTCCTATCAAAAGCCCAAATGCCTTTTTTTTGCAGAAACTTACAAGCCAATCCTAAAATTCATATGGATATACAAGTGGCCTAGAATAATGAAAACAATCTTGAAAAGGAAAACAAAGTTGAAGGACTTACATTTCTCTAATTCAAAACTTACTACAAAGCTACAATAATCAATATAGGCGTGGCACTAGCATAAGGATAGAAGTATAAGTCAGCAGAATAGAATTGAGAGTACAGAAACAAGCCTTTGCAATTATGGTCAATTTTTGACAAATATGCAAGACCATTTATTAGGGAAAGAATAGTCATTTCAAAAACGGTGCAGGAACAAGTAGTGTCCACATGCAAAGAATGATGTTGGACTCCCTACCTCACACCACATACAAACATTACCTCACTATAGACCCAAGATTTTGACTTTTGTAAGTAAGACCATTAGTTCTCACTAGAACTAAAACTATAACACTCTTAAAAGAAAACATAGAAATAAAACTTTGTGATCTTGGTTTAGGCAATTGTTTCCTAGATATCACAACAAACTGGACTTCACCAAAATTAAAACCTTTTGTGGTTCAAAAGACACCATCAAGTAAGTTAAAAGACAACCTATGGAATGAGAGAAAGTATTTGGAAACTATATATCTGATAAAAGACATGTATTCAAAATATGAAAACAACTCTTACAACTGAACAATAAAAATATAAATAAATCAATTTAAAAGTGGGCAAATGATTTGAATAGATATTTCTCCACAGAAGATAAGTAAATGGTGGATAAGCATGTGAAAAGATGCTCAACATCGTCAGTCATTAGAGAAAATGCAAATCCAAAACACAAGATACTACTTCACATCCACTAGTTTGGCTAAAATAAAAAAAAAGACAGATGATAGCAAACATTGGCAAGGATGTGGAGAAATCGTAATCATTGAACATTGCTGGTGAGATTTTAAAATGGTAAAGTCACTAGGAAAGAGCTTGGCTGTTTCTCAAAATATTAAACATAGAGCTACCAAATGACCCAGCAAAGTGGAAGCATCCACGTATCCCTCAGTTGGACAAAGGATAAATAAAATGCAGCATGTACATATGATGCCATATTTTTCAGCCATGAGAAAAGAACAAAGTACTGACACAGGTATCAACATAAACGAACCCTGAATGCCTTACGCTAATTGAAAGAAGTCAGTCACCCAAGGTCACATTGTATGATTCTGCTGACCTGGAATGTCTAGAATTGGCAAATCCATAGAGACAGAAAGTGGATCAGTGGTTTCCAGGCGCTGAGAGGTGGGAGGCTGACTGCCAATGGTACAGGGTTTCTTTTCAGGGCGATGGAAATGCTCCTTAATTATATAGAGGTGGTTATACGCGGCTCTGTGAATACGCTGAAACCCACTGAACTGTGCACATCGAGTGTTGTTTATGATTTGTGAATTGTAACTGAATTCCGTTATAAATTACATCACATAAATTACACTGCAAAATGAAGTTAGATCTTCAGCGTGCTATAAACTGTGCAAATAAACTTTGTACGTATGGATGAAGGGAAACTTGAAAGAAAACGTCACTTTACCACGGAGACTCTTCCAGATCATCCACTTTGCTTTCCTCTGTGGTGCCTATCATCCTCTGACAGCCCACATACAGTAAAGCCCAATCGCAGGTGAGGTCCAAGGACTCAGGTGTGTGAACTGCCAGGATCACAGTACGGGGAAGTACTGGGAAGTTAAAGGATAATGGATGAGTCTGTACAGGTAGCCATCTTGATATCTGGAGTCCACTGCACAATTTGTGCCACTTAAGTCTGGCACCATCCGGCAGTGCCTGTCAATTGTGGCTTAAATATCAGTAGGGATGATTTGGGACCCTGTGACGTGTTAGTCTTGGTTCCTCAGAGAAACAGAACCAACAGGACATATATGGCTTATTATAAGGAATCGGCTTGGAGGATTATGGATGTGGGAAGGTCCCAAGATCTTCAGGGTGAGTTGGCAAGGTAGAAACCCAGGACAGTCCAGCCTGAATCCAAAGGCCTGAGAACCAGGAGACACATGGTGTGGTTCTAGTCTGAAGGTGGGAAAATAATTGACGCCCAGCTTCAAAGGCCATCTGGCAAGAGGAATCCCCTTTGACTTGGGGAACAGTCAGCCTTTTTATTCTATTCAGGCCTTCAACTGATTGGATGAGGTCTGCCCACATTGGGGAGGGCAATATGCTCTACTCAGTCTACTGATTTTTATGTTAATCTCCTCCAAAAACACCTTTACAGAAACACCCAGAGTCATGTTTGACCTAATATCTGGGCACCTTGTGGCCCAGTCAAGTTGACGCATAAAAGTTAACCATCACGTGTGGTCACCCCGTATTCCTAGCACAGTGGCGTCAGCCCTGGGAATATCCTGGTGAGTTGGCACAGGTTCCGGCTGCTCAAACCAGGGAGATCAGACCCAGAGAATCCCACCTTCTGCTCCCTGTCCCGGATGGAGCTGCCACACATTTTCCCACCTGGCTTGTCCATTTCTCCCTGTTTGCGAAAGCTAAGAAGTTCAGTCCATTCCTACTTGCGAACGGAAGCTGTGTAGGAGATGAGAGCCAGTGTCCAATTCCCTGATATTTGTCTCGTGTTGTGATTGGATCTGCTGCTGTGTAGCTTTACACATTTGCTGGCATATTCATCTATATCGTTTCGTCCAGCTTCTCATTTCTGGAGGTGCATGACATCATCCCTTCTTATTTTTCACTATTCTATTTCTTCTGCCTGGAGCAGTGCATGGTATAAGTTGGTATTTAATAATTTTTTTGAGCAAATAGAACAAACCAAAATATATAAGAAAATTTAAGTATAAATAAAATAAACCCATTAGCCACAGCTGAGTTTTTGTTTTTTGTTGTAATCCGTATATGAGCTACATTCTTCCGGCTCCCACCCACCAAAGCCCAACTCCACAAGCTCTGAGAAGTCACGGCCTCCCACCAGGTCTGTCAGTTCTGGGGCTCATTCTCTCCTGATCTGCTCCGTTCTTTGTTCTTGAATCCAAGAGTGTGATCTGTTTGGCCCTCCCCATCCTGACTCATAAACCCACTCACTCGGCGTGTCGAGAACTTGTTAGCTGTTGAGGGAGCCTGGGGACAGTGGAGGGCAGAAGACAGTGGGGCACTCAGTTCTACCTCTGCAGGTTTGCACTTCTCTTTGCCTCCCATCCAGCTCTTCACTCCTCACACCTGTGTGAACCCCCTAGAAAATTCTGATTCTTTTCCTTCTGCTCTCCAGAACAGAACTGCCTCCCACTCACTATCCCCAAGCCAGCCCAGCAAGGTCTCAGCAGAGAAAGACCCCTTTCTGTAACAGGACCCATTTCCTGTGGCAGATATTTAGAGTTACCATTAGTTTTTTTCCTATCACACTATTTTTGTCCATTTCTGTATTTTCCAATTTATTCACAGTGGATGCATATTACTGTGTATTTAGGAAACAATAAGTACTATTTTTAAAATTCAAGAAAGGCCCTCTGCTACTTAAGTAATTTGCCCAGGTTTAGTCAGTGGTGGGGAAAAAATGTGCAGGAGGCAGCTGGCTCCACCGCCTGAGGCCGCGGTCCCCGGGACTCTGCCCGCCTCCCACATCGACTTTCTCTTCCATCCAGGCATTTCCCACGTGATGCCTGGCTCCTCCATGGAGGCACCAGTTCCTTAGCCAGCCCAGTTGCAACGCTTATAGCTGTCCTCTGCTCCTCGATGCAGCACACCCCAACATCAATTCATCAGCAAGATGGGCAATTGAGACTTTCATAGGTCCCCTCTGTCACCAGAGGCTCCATCCTCGCTCTCTCATTCCCAACCCAGGTGATGCCTCTTAGACAGAAGCCTCCTTGCTTCCGGTCCCTGTTCTTTTGTCTATGCTACCCATCGCCTGGAAGTCCGGTCTTCTTCCAAACCCTGCGATGGATCCTTTTTCCCATGAGGTAGCCCTCAAACCCCCACACATCCCTGACCCCTCTGGATCTGGCTGTGCTGCCTGCCCCAAGCATCCCTACTGGGTGCTCTCGCCCAAATCCACAGAACGTCCATCAGGATCTGTCACGCCCTCGTGCCCAGCGGCCCTGCAGATGGTGGTCTCTGCCTGGAACACTCCTCTTTCACCTTCCACCTTCTGAAACGTAAACCTTTCATAAGGCTGAGCTGAAATGTCAGAACTTCCACAATTGTCTTTCAGTTGTCCAGCCAGAAGTAATTCACCTGCACGCTGTAATCTGTGTCTAGCAGAGTGATCCTCCCTCTGGCTGTGGAGTATTGTTTCTGGGCCTGTGTAGCTGGCCGTCCTGAGAGCACAACCCCCTCTCACTGGCCTGGCACACACCAGTTTGGGTGGCTCAGGGCAGGGTCAAGGCTGCCAGCTGGACAGGTTCGCAGACCTGCTGGCTGAGACGCCCCGCATGCCCTTCCTTCTTCTCTTGGACAGAAGGGCAGAACTAGGCGCTGTGAGTTCCGCGAATGCAGGCCACGTTTTCCAGAAACCAGCTATGGCCCTAACTGGGACCCCCTCTGAATCTCTGTAGTGTCCACCCTCCCACTTTGGCATATTCATGTCTGTACTTCCTCAGAGATTCCAACCCCATTTCTCCTCATCCCCACATCTCAGCACACTTTGGGAACTGCGTAGGTGCTTAATAAACGCTCTCGGATAAAAAGGATTAGATAATTTATGAGCAGAGATAGAGAATAATTGCCGACGAGAGTTACGTCCTAATAATGCAGGCAGCTCTGAGTTCGTCTTGAAGTTTCTCTCTTGACCTGATTCTTGTCAGGGGGATCATAAAATCAAAGGTCGGCCTCATTAGCTGGATGGTGCTGAGCTGTGACAGCTCCATGGCGGCTGGGGAGGCCCGATTCCACAGAGCAGAAATGCCCGTCCAGTGGCTCTTTCATCCACGGAGTGAGCAAGCAGGAAAGGGAGCCTGTGGACCTTGGGTGGTGACGTCTCTCTCAGTTTCTCTCGTGTCCCCACCTTCACGTGGCATGGCTGGGGCTCTTCCCTTCGCGTGAACGTTACTTCCAGCATCTGGATATGGCTCTTCCCTCTTTACATGGAGACACCAGGCTCCCTTTTCAATGCTCGTTCTCTGACCTTTCACGTGAGGTGCCTGACAGCTGGGGTTGTGTTCTACAGGATTGGCAAATGCACATTTCACCACTTACAAATTTTCTGGAAGCTTCTCAAGGGAGGGTCAAGTGTCTGATTCAGGCATGTATCCAAACATATGATAAAGGATTGGTAGATATGCAGGTTAACCGTTTTCTTTCCTAAGTACTAACTACCCCTTTCTCACTCATTTACATAAAATTCCCTGTTGCCCAAGCACCTGCTCTGTCTCCTTTGTGAGGACAGCCCCCACCTGCTCTGCTCACCAAAGCCGCCAGCCTGGCTTGGAGGCCACTGCCTCTGCTTAGCTCTCTGCACCCTCCCGGCTCATTAACTGTTTGTGACAATTAATGGCATGTACGTTTGGTGCCAGCACCATTCATGAGCTCATGAATAACAATATACTGAGAGTAGATCTCTCTCCCTTGGTCGACTGGGAGCGCTCGACAGCAGGGTCTCTGGGACCCGTTTCGGCTCCCAAGCACTTTGCACAGTGCCTGGCCCATTCTATCTCTTGGTGAAGTTGCTTATGGAAGGAAGAAGGGGAGGGCAGGAAGGGCGGAGAGAAGGGAGGTGGGAGGGGAGAGGAGAGATGCAGGGAAGGAAGGAGGGAGGGAGGGTAGGAGGAGAGAAGACGAAGGATGGAGGGAAGGATGAAAGAGGGAAGGAAAGAATGAGGCAGGAAAAGTATGAAGGAGAGAAGGAAGGAGGGAGGGAAGGATGGAGGGAGGGATGGAGGAAGGAGGGAGGGAATGAGGAAGGAGGGAGGGAGGGAGGGATGGAGGAAGGAGGGAGGGAGGGAGGGAGGGAGTGATGGAGGAGGGAGGGAGGCAGGGAGGAGGGAGGGAGGGAGGGAGGGATGGAGGAAGGAGGGAGGGAGGGATGGAGGAAGGAGGGAGGGAGGGATGGAGGAAGGAGGGAGGGAGGAGGGAGGGAGGGAGGGATGGAGGAAGAAGGGAGGGAGGGAGGGATAGAGGAAGGAGGGAGGCAGGGAGGGATGGAGGAGGGAGGGAGGGATGGAGGAGGGAGGGAGGGAGGGATGGAGGAAGGAGGGAGGAAGGAGGGAGGGAGGGATGGAGGAAGGAGGGAGGGATGGAGGAGGGAGGGAGGGAGGGAAGGGATGGAGGAGGGAGGGAGGGAGGGATGGAGGAAGGAGGGAGGGAGGGATGGAGGAGGGGAGGGAGAGAAGGAGGGAGAGAAGGAGGAACAGAAGGAGGGAAGGAGAAAGAGGAGAAGAGAGAGAAGTGAGGAAGGGATGAAGGTGAGATACAGGAGGAGAGGAAGGAAGGCGCTTTCTAAGGCGTCTATTCCGGTAACTGAAAACTGGGTGACATTTCAGGGTGCCATCAGGACACATGGACATAGGTTTCCTAAAATGCGCAGTGATAAGTGAGTCATGTGGTATCAATTGTGCAAAAATAATTGAAAATAATTATACGTTCTTAATACTACACACTAATTATATGTGAGTGCACATATGCGTGTGCATCCACGTACGCATACATACTTTGGTCCTTCAGACACATGATCCTAATGGCTCAGTGTCTTTCTTACAAGCGCACATGCATGCACCTTCTCTAATAGGTCACATTAACTTCTTCAAAACTAGCTCTCCAATTTCACAATGGAAGCATCATGAGAAGTCTGTGATATTTTGACTTAGACAAACAGAAACAAGCCCAGGGTCTGCCTTAAAACGTCGTTGACTTTTTGAGAATGTGAGCCCTCCCCTAACCCCCGGCACGCTCCGTGCCTTTCGCCACCACCTGGACCTCGGGATGCTCCAGAAGTTCTGGTCCTTGACTTTGACTCAAGATTCAGCTCCACAATGCTTACTGTGCATCCCACGGGTGGCCCTGGGGGCAGTGCAGAGAGCTGGGGGTCACTGCTCGTGGTTGGTGGCTGCATGGACAATGCTGGGTTTATACT
Organism: Equus asinus; assembly: GCF_041296235.1. Taxonomy (NCBI): domain Eukaryota; kingdom Metazoa; phylum Chordata; class Mammalia; order Perissodactyla; family Equidae; genus Equus; species Equus asinus. The sequence continues at coordinate 14,562,832 of NC_091793.1, read as the reverse complement.
GATGATGACGCCGTGCACTTCATGTTCCGCTCAGTTTCAGTGCATCCTGTCACCACGTCCCGTGTGCTGTTCTTGTCTCCGGGTTAAGTTAGAAGAGACTCTGCCTCTACTCTGTGTTTGCAAGTTCTCTCCCAGCTCCCCCACTGCCGAGCACGCAGGAGGGAGTCGGGACACTTGTATTACTTGGTGTGCTGGAGGGGTGACTCTCGTAGTGAAAGACATGCTCACACCCAACCGCGTGACCGCCCCCGAGAACCTGCCCTCTGCTCCCAGCCTCACGGCCCCTCGGGGCAGCAGGGGTCTCGGGGCACCAGGTCGTGCCCAGGGTGAATGCCTGGACTGAAGGCGCTCAGTGAGCATCTGCGGCCCACACGCAGATATGGCTTGTCCTGACGGAAACATCTACAGTTGTGCGAGGGTCTTCTATTTATCAAATTAGGAATGATATTTTCATTATTCAGCCAGCACCCTCATGGGTATTGATGACGTGGCATTGAAAGAAAAGAAACAAGCAAACGAACACACAAAGCCAACACAGATGACAAGGTCCTGTTCCCACACGATCTTCCTCCTGGTGGGCACAGAGATGGGGGCGTGCTGGGGTGGTGTCCAGAACGGCTCCAGTCCCTGAAAACAAGCACGCATCACCCTTCCACTTACACGGAGCGGAACTCACTCCCTGAACGCTCCCCCCATGGACAGGAGAGACATGAGGTGCGAGGAGCTGGAACTACAAGGCGGAGGCAGCTCCTGGGGGGCAGGCCCAGGGGACAGGGCTCCTCTGGGCCTGGGGTGCTTATTAGCACCTCATTTGTCACTGGGGTTCAGGAGAATGACAGTCCTGGCTTCTGCTTAGGGGTGAACTCTGTAGGTGGGGGCAGCCTTTGTGCCAACTTCAGCATGGGGATAAACACACAGGAGATGCCTGAATTTATTCAAAATGCCTTGGACTCCTGGCCAGACACATAAAAGGACCATGAAGCAACAGCAGAAAGCAAGCGTCTCCTTCACTTTGCACCCCCTTCCTGGGAAGTCAGCACCGCCTCTCCCTGGAAGTCCAGCCCGCTCCGAGGTTCAGGGCCCATCTCCCCACACCCCAATCTAAGGCCAGCCTCCGGCCTCTTCTCTCTGCTAGCTTTTCCTCTGATTATGACCATGTCCAAGACGCCATTGAAAAACAAAACCAAGCAAAAAAGAAACAGATCAAATGTATCCCTTGTCCCAGTCAGTACACTGGCCCATCTCCTATTTCCATTCACAGTGAAATTTCTAGAAAACACAGGCTCTGCTTGAGGTTCTACTCCCGCCCTCCCAGTCCCGTTCAGCCCACTGTGTGCCGTCCAGTGCCCGCCTCTCCGCTTACACTGTGCCCTCAAGGCAGGGCGCTTCGTGTGGCTGCCTCTCTGGGCTTCCGTGACGTCAGTCTGTCCAGCCTCCTCTGTGGCTGCTCCTCCAGCTGCCTCTTAAATGCCCACAGTGCCAAGCTGGATCCTCAAGCTTCTTTTTTTTCTTTGGAGGACCCCTTCCCTGGTTTTAATTCCCGCTGATGACTGATGACCCCCAACTAAACATCCAGCCCTCCCACCGTCACTCCAGGGCTGTATATATACCACCTTCGGGGTGTTTCCACCTGGGTGCACCAGAGACACCTTGTCCCAAGCTGAACTCACCATCCTTTCCTCGACACTTCCCCACGATCCAAGAGAGGACACCCTGGGAAGCAACATCCCTCTGCCTCCAAGCCAGAGCCCTGGGGTTGTCAATCCTTTCCCTTGCTCCCCATACCTTCTTGTTCCCAAATCCCTCAGAGGTGCCCTGTGGTTTGCACAAGTGGTTGCTGTTCCCAGGCATTCCTGGACCAACACCATAATTTCTGCCACATCCATGTCTATCATGTAGCTAATGACTTTCTTGAAATCGATTTTAAATCAAGTCATATTTTATAACTTAGCCTTGTCCTAAGGGATGAACACAGATTGGAGGGGTTGCTTATGCTTTGTCTAATGTTCACGAAAACAAATTAAAACCACATGAGAGCTGTTCGTACTACAGCTGCATGAGTTGCTTTGGTTCATATCACACCTGGGAAGGGCTGGCTTGTGGTGCCCTTGGGAGCAATGGCCCTGTGAGTCTTCCCTCTCGATCTAATCCTGGAGTGAAGATGGGGTGCTCCAGCCACCTGGGAGGTTCTACAGCTCCCTGAACTCAGACAGTGCCTTCATGCCTGAGCCTTTGCTCCTCCTGGAGAGAAGCACCCACAAATCCACACCTGCCTGGGCAGGGAACTGAAAATGATTCCAAAATTAACTCCTCTGCCTCAGAGACGTCCCCATCTCAGAAACCAGGTGCAAACGCCTTCCATGTGGAAAGCATGATCCTACACACTCAGCACACACCAATTCATCTGACCATCAACCAGCCCATCGGGTCATCACCATCCCCACCTACAGGTAGACTCAATGAGGCTCAGTGAGGTCCCGTAGGTCCAGGGTCGCCTGGCTGGAACCTGGCGGGGGGATGTTTCAGACCCAGGGGCGCATCTAGCTTCCCAGCCTGCACCCATACTTATGTGTGTGAATCCCAGCTCCATCGTGGGCCACTGAGCCCCTCTGAGCCTCAGTGGACTCATCTGTAAAGTGGGCCTGTGTTTAATAACTGCTTTAAAATTGGGGGGGAGATTAATTGAAACAATGTTTCTAAGACACGTCAAAGTGCCTAGAAAATAGAACAAGATAATTTCAGAGGCAACGGGTAGTAGTGACACACGGCATCAGTTTGTGGGTGCCTTTTTGAACTTGCCTTTCAATGCACTAGACTCTGAGCTCCCCAAGTCACTGTCAAAGGCCCTGACCCACAGCAGGTGCTCAGTGAAAGTTCATTGACTGAACCTGATCACACCTCCCACACTTGTTCCCACTCACTCACCCCAGAGGGGCAGGCCCTCCTGCTGCCCGCAGCACACCCGCCCTGGAACACCCACACCCTGTCCTGGGCTTTTTCTTTAGAGCACATGTCACCCTCTGTCAGACTATAGGTCTCTTTATTTTTTTGTTGTGTGTTGACTCCCCCAAATCAAATGCACATTTTATGACAACTGGGATTCATTCTCTTCCCCACTGTGCCCCAGCACGGCCTGACACACAGGAGGAGCTCAGCAAATATTTTTGAAATGAATACATGTACGAATAAAAGGTGACAATGCCAGAACTCAGCCCCAGGAAGGCAGGGACTCGATCTGCATGGTTCGACGCTTTATTCCCAGGGTCTAGAACAGAGCCTGGCACACAGAAGCCACTCAACTTTGCGAATGAATGAGTGAACGAATGAATTCTATCTCTTGTCTGACATCTTCTTTTCTGCCACAAATTCTAGATATTTCTGGGCATTTCTAGGCTCCAAGTATCTTGGCCTTAGTGACTTCATCTGGCAGTTCTGCAATTTATCAAATTTGCCGACGTGGCTCTGTCCCCATGGCAGACCCTCCGGGGGTGGCGCCTGTGTGAACTGTTGTCTGCTTGTGACTGAACACAGTGCCTCCAGGAAGCCACTCTGCAGCCGGAGGGTCCAGAGCATGGAGTAGGGGAGACCAACCGACTCCCCTGTTTACACAGCGCTCGGGAGGCCTGGCCCTTTATTACAGAGAATCAATATTTGTACAGTTGGCACATTGTAAAATTTTATAGTTGTGAAGTGACACGGTTTCCTAACTGGCCTCCAAAGGGACATAAAACCCGACAGTGAAACTTACATGATGATTCAAGGCAATTATCGAGTGCTTAGGATGTGCATGGCCGTGACATGCATCTTCCCGGTTGTCCCCGCGCGGCCCCTTGAGGTGGGGATGGCCACCCTCTTCACAGAGGAGGAGAGTGAGGCTGGAGGGGTTGAGAATTCACCCCTGGTCCTCAGAGTAGATGCAGAGACTTGACCTGGGCTGTCGATTTCTGGGTCTGTGCTCTTAGGCAGTTAGCAGGGCGCATTCTAGCATCTTCTGCCTGACTCGCTTCAATTCTGATTACTGGAATTTAAAGATGCCCCGGACAGATGTTCCAGAAACCAAAGGCTTCTTCCCACCTGCCCTGGTGTTTGTGTATCTGGTGGGCATTAATAGATTTAACATTACAAAAGGCAAAATTTAAAAGTTTCCACTTTCTATGTAAAGACACCGATGTCCCGGGCACTGAGAATTTATCCAGAACCATGCAGCCACTTAGGGGAGGAGCTGGTGCTGGGCCCTGGGCACCTGCCCACCTGCCCACCTGCCCGACGCCTGCCGGGCTCAGTGTAGAGCTGGTGCCCACCTTTGTGCGCCCTGTTCAATTCCATGCACCCCTCCTACCTACCTCTGTGGGTAGGAGACTAGACTAGGCTTTTGTTCTCAATTCAGAGATGACTTTTCACTTATGGTTTTAAAAGAGCATATTTTATACTAATTTTCATAGCAATCTTTTTCCAAAATAATGAAGAGAAAGAAACCAAAAGCCCAAATGGGGAAACATACATAGCCCCAAATCAAAATGGAGACAGGATGTCGGAATGCAGTGGAAGTCAGAGGAGGGTGGGGCATCCACGAGAGGACACCTGTGACCGAAGAATTCAGGTGACCACAAAGGAACATGCTGTTCCAAAGTGGCAGGTGGGGAGAGTGACCGGATCTGAGTCAGGACCCCCAAGTTGCAGCAACAGCCAACACGAGTCCAGCCAGCCCTACCACTGGTTCTGCTAGCAGGATCACTCCCAGGCAGACACAAAGGAGGAACACCAGGAATAGAGAAACTGTGAGAGGCCCCCGGGGTGACCAGTGGCGTGACCAGGAGTGGCTGGGGGAGAGGTGGCCTGGAACCGAGCCAGTGGAACCTGCGCCTGCTCCCCCAGCACAGCTTGGGACAGACAGTGATGGCGCCCATTCTTGCTTCACCTGGAAGTGCAGGCCCAGGTGCCTGGGAGGAGATCATGGAAGCACAGAGCTTGTTCCTGTGACAAGCTGAGGAAACTAAGCAGAGGCCAGCTAATTTTGAGGGAGCGGAGAGTCCTCATGTGACATGTGTCCTCCCACGGCCCGGCCGCTCCTCCCTGAGGCACCCAACCGGGCATTCTTAACTGACAGGTCGACACGTCTGGGGTGCCCTACCCTGCAGCTCACCCACTACCCCACCCTCTGGGCTTCCTGAGCTAACATGGATGGGTCCCGGCCTTTCCAAGGGGACAAATGAGCTGAAATAACAAGGCATTTGAGGAGTCCACTATTTCAGAGGAAAAAAAGAAAAAACAACAATATAATGGATTACAGATGACATCAGAGAAAAAAATATGAGAAGTGGTCAAAAATTAAAGTTCATCTAGTAAGCACATTTCCTACATTTGGTGTTATAGATGAAAAATCTATTCACTTAACTCTTGTTTCTTTATAGGTAATCTGTTCTTTACCTTTTTAAGCTTTTAAAAGTTCCTTGTTGTCCTTTTTATAGATTAATTTTACTATAATATGTGAATATATAAGATGATGATGGGGTAGTGTCTTCAAAGCATTAAAGGAAAGAACTTCAAATATGAAAAGTAGAAAAATTTTCTCCAAATAGATTGTCATTCGAATATGAGGGCAGGATAAAATATTCTTGGGAATATAGGGGCTCAAAAGCTTCACCACACAAAGAACCACAATAAAAATAGTTTGGGATGTAGTGTTTAAGTAAAAGAAGGAAATATTGAAAGAGATATTTGAAATAAAGATAGTCAAGTATCTTGGGAAATTTTGATGTCCCCTAAAAAAATAAGAAAGAACTAAGACCAAGTAAAAAGAGAAAATAAATCTAAAATAATTCAAAATTAAAGCTATCAATGAGATCAACATGAGGGGGACTGGCAAAGTCTCAACAGCGAACTTAAGAGTCTGTTTATGTTTATGTCTGTGATATGATAATAAATAAATGCTTGGTCTTTGTCCTGGGCTCCTGGCATGTGGCTCCTAAAACCCTTGGAATCTCTAGGGTGATAAGAGTGTCTTTGCTGTGCTAATGAGAGGACTGGTAAGGGGAGGGGCCCCTAGACAGCTTCAGGATGGGGACCAGCCCTAGAAAGATCAAGGTATGGTTAGAGGGTTGGAAATGTCAGCCTCAACCCCAGCCTCCAGGGAGGGGAGAGAGCTGGAGATGAAGTTCAGTCACCAATGGCCACCGAGTTCATCTTGTCCACGTAATGAAATCTCCACAAAAACCCCCAAATGACAGAGTTCACCTTGTGGGTTGGTGAACATGTGCAGCTGTTGGGAGAGTGGCACTCCCAGAGAGGGCACGCCTGCTCCGCGCAGCCCGCCAGCCCGCCGCCCATACCTCACCTTAGGCATCTCTTCCATTTGGCTGTTCCTGAGTTGAAGCTTTCTAAGAAACTGGTAAAAATAAGCAAAATGTTTTCCTGAGTTCTCTGAGCGGTTCTAGCAATTTGTTGAACTTGAGACCATTGTGGGAACCTCCAAATGTAAATCGACTGGATCCAAATGTAAATCGACTGGACAGAAATATGAGTCACCTGGCACCCCATTCTCAACTGACCTCTGAAGTGGGGGCAGTCTTGTGGAACTGAACCCTTAAGCTGTGGGGTCTGCGCTGACTCTGGGCAGTTAGTATCAGAAGTGAATTAAATTGTAGGACAGCCAGCTGGTGTCAGAGAGCTGAAGAAGTGGTGTTGGGAAAGACACCATGTATTTCGTGTTGGGAGGGAAAAAAAACCCTCAGTGTCTCATTAGGAAATAGTAAACATAATAAGTTTTAAAAGAGGAAGAAAGAAAAAAATATATAAATAGTGGACGGATTTTAATTAATTATGATCACTGGAAATGATCGAATATGCCAAGAAGCATAATAAATGTAAGTAAACTCATCTCACCAATTATGAAACTATAAATTGCCTTAAGACCAAAAATCCATATATATGCTATTAATAATAACAGACCCAAAATATGAGAACATGAAAACACTGAGAAGAAAGAAAGGAAAAATTATCTGGCAGATATTAACCTGATAAATTTGGTATGACAAGATTAATATATGATAAAATAAACTTTGATGAAAAAATGTGTTATTGGGAATGCATTTACTATGAGTATACTTTTGGGAAACTTTATTTCACCAAGAAAACTCATATGGTTATCCTAACAGATGTAAGAAAAGCTTCGACATCCATTCATGTTAAAGAAAAAAAAGATGGGCTAGTCCGGTGGCACAGCAGTTAAGTTTGCATGTTCCACTCCTCGGTGGCCCGGGGTTCGCCGGTTCAGATCCTGGATGCGGATGTGGCACTGCTTGGCACGCCATGCTGTGGTAAGCGTCCCATGTTTAAAGTAGTGGAAGATGGGCATGGATGTTAGCTCAAGGCCAGTCTTCCTCAGCAAAAAGAGGAGGATTGGCAGTAGTTAGCTCAGGGCTAATCTTCCTAGAAAAAAAAAGAAAAAAGAAAGAAAAAAAAAGAAAACTCTTAGCAAGCTAGGATATAGTGACACAGAAACTTCTTTTATCAAATGAAGAGAAGCCACAGAAATAACTTAAAGTAAAAACTATACTCAAGCTTTCCCACTGAAATTGGAGTTGAGATTGGGACAAATTCCCTGCTATCATAGCGTCTATTCAACGTTGTAATTGTGGCCATTGCCAGAGCAATATGGCAAGAAAAAAGAAATAAAATCCACATGATTTGAAAAGGAGGAAATAGAACTGTTATTTCAGATGACATGACTGTGTGTTTAGGAAAGAATCCAAACTATTAGAATTAAGAAGTAAATTTTACAAGGATGGTGGATAAGAATAAATAAATATAATCCAATATATTTTTTATCAGGAACAAGGAAGTATAAAACAAAAATTTTAAAAGGATATTTTTTACAACAGGACCAAGCTAAATCAAGTACCTGGAAATGAATTTAACCAAAGATGGACAAAACTTTTACATCAGTGCTACAGAAAGCACAGGCAGTGAAACGTTTGTTACCAATCTATGAGGAGATAAAAATGTAAGAATAGGGGTATAGAAACCTTTATGGCAAGTTTGATATTGCTAGGATATTGTTACTTTATTTTACAAACATTTTGCATTAGAAATTAAAAAACAAAACAAAAAACTAGTCCTTCACGGATAGTTAGAGAAGCACTGTTGCATCCTAAAACCTATAATTTTTTTGAGAAAAGTTAAAGGCCTACATAAGCAGAGAGGAATCCCATGCCTATTAATTGGAAGGACTCAATAGTGTAAATATGACAATTTTTCCTAAATCCATCAATAGATTTAATGCAATCTCAATGAAAATTCTAGGAGAATTTTTTTGTTTGCAGAAATTGACGAGTTGAGTCTGAAATTTATTTGGAAATGCAAAAGCAAAGAGTAATTGTGGCATCTGGAAGGAAAGGGACAAATGAGGACCACTTGCAATCCCGCATGAAGTCCTGTTAAAGGACTGCATTAGCTGGGACAGTGAGGTATCAGTGCAAAAAGAGATACACAGACCCACAGAACCAAATAGAGTCCAGAGACAGATCCACATGTTTGACCCCCTGACTTATGACAAAATCACATGCAGTGTGGAGAAAAGGAAGGCCTTTTCAACAAGTAAGGCTTGGCCACCTCGATATCCGTAAGGAAGTGAGAATCTCGTGGTGTTGCCTCCCACCATATGCAAACGTCAATTACAGATGATTTTTATCATTCAGTCTAAAAGTAAAACAGTGAGAGTTTTGGATGAAACCATAGGAGGGCTTCTGTGTGGTCTCGGAGCAGGTGAAGATCTGAAACTTGATATAAAAATTGCTGAGCATAAAGGAAAAGGAATGGCTTTGTTTGACCACATCAAAATTTGGAGCATCTGTCCCTCAGAATAATAGGCAAAAGTCAAGAAACACAATGGGAGAAAATTCTAGTGATACACATAATCCATGTAACACATACAACAAACGGGCTTCTATTCAGAACACAATAAAAAAAAGGTACAAATTAACAATATAAGGGTGGGCAACTCCAAAGCAGACCCCGCCAAAGACTTGAAGAGACACTTCATAAAAATAAACATCCAAATGGTCAACAAAGTACGTGAAAATCCACTGCACTTCTTTAGTCATCAGGAAAATGCAAATTAAAGCCATCATTCAATGCCAGTATGTAGCCACAAGAATGTCTAAAATGCAAACAGCAGACAATAGCAGGTCTGGACAAAAGATGTGGAGCCAATGAAACTCACACACGGCTGGCGAGAGGATAATTGGTACAACCACTTTGAGAAGTCACTCAGAAGCATTCTCTACAGCTCACAAAGCTGTATTGTACACACAGCAATTCCATTCCTAGGTTCATACCTAACAGAATGCATACACAGCTTCTTCAAAAAATATATATAAAAAGTTATAATAGCGCTATTCATTAGAGGCTTCAACTAGAAATTTCCCAAATGTCCATCAATAATGGAAGACAGACACTAACCTTAGGACGGTCACACCATGAGATTCAGCGGGAGACACTAACCTATAAGAACGTAGAGAAACATGGTGCTCCTTTTATTGAGTGAAAACAGTAAAGCACAAAAGAGGACGGCGCAGCATGATTCCATTTATACAAAGGACAAAAACAGGCAAATCGATGGGGTTAGAAGTCAAGAGAGTGGCTTCCCTTGACTTGAGAGGATGGGGTGGTAACTGGCGGGGGAGGGCGGCAGGCGGTGGGATTCAGCCACATTCTGTCTCTTGGTCCTGGTGCTGGTTACATGCATGTGCTCATTTTGTGAAAATTCATTGAGTAATGCATTTATGTTATATGCCCTCTCCGTAGTATGCTGTGCTCAGGGAGAACTTGACTTAACATCCCTCATTTATGATTAAAAAAGCTCTTTTAGGGGCTGACCCAGTGGTGCAGTTGTTAAATTCGCACGTTCCACTTTGGCAGCCCGGAGTTCACTGGTTTGGATCCCAGGTGTGGATCTATGCACCGATTGGCAAGTCATGCTGTGACAAGCATCCCACATATAAACTAGAGGAAGATGGGCACAGATGTTAGCTGACGGTTAGTCTTCCTCAGCAAAAAAAGAGGAGAATTGGTGGCAGATGTTAGCTCAGGGCTAGTCTTTCTCAAAAAAAAAAAAGCTCTTTTATAAATTAAGAAAATAAACTAGACATCCTTATCTGAAAAATAAACAAACAAAAGAACAAGAAATGACTAAAAAGTAAAATTATCATAAAGAAAGTCACCTTAGAAACAGTCCCTTTAAAATTAAGAATGAGACATAGAAGCTGGCTATGAACACCTCTATTACCACTGTACTGAAAGTCCTAGTCAGCACAAAAATCAACGAACAGCAAGAAGAACAGAGACAGAGGATCAGAAAAGAGATACTGAGGCGCCGGCTCTGTGGCCGAGTGGTTAAGTTCGCGCGCTCTGCTGCTGCAGCCCAGGGTTCCGATCCTGGCACTACTCGTCAGGCCACGTTGAGGCGGCGTCCCACATCCCACAACTGGAAGGACATGCAACTAAGATATACAGCCGTGTACAGGGGGGGTTGGGGAGATAAAGCAGGAAAAAAAATGATTGGTAACAGTTGTTAGCCCAGGTGCCAATCTTTAAAAAAAAAGAAAAGAAAAGAGATACTGAAGCGATCATTACTGTCAGAGCAAATAATTGTTGACATAGAAATCTATTTAATCTATAAAAGGATCTTTAGAAGTAATAGGAGAGTTTGGCAAGAGACGTTAGATAAAAACCAAGGAAATCTGAATCTGTGGGCTTTGGTTGATAAAGTATCAATACGGTGTATTAATTGTAACAAACGTACCGCGCTAACGCGAGACGGTAATAGCAGGGGAAACTGGGCATGGGTGTATGGCAACTGCACCATCTTCACAATTCTTCTGTGAATTTAAAGCTACTCTATATAAAAAGTGTATTTTAAAAGACACACCATGTTTACGGATAAGAAAATTTAGGAGTATGAAGATGTGAGTCCTTCCTGACATGATGTATGGATTCAAGTCACTTTCCCAAAATTCCTGAAAAGGATGCTCGTAGAACTTGGCAAGATGATTCTAAAATGTGTATGAAAAAGTCAAGGTCCAAGGATGTCCAGGATGGCCGGAAGGAGGCGTGCTGGGAAGGGAGATGCAGACACATTTTCCCTTTTACTATAGTTTTATAATAAGTCCTGATATGGTAGTAAAGGGGGCTGTGGGGGCACAAAATAGAGAGCCCAGAGTGAAACCCATGGCGTGAACGAAGCTTTGGTGTACGACAGACCTGAGGGAGAAGAGGGGACTGTTTGAGAAGCAGGGTGGAAATCAAGATGGAATCTTACCTCATGCCATATCCAAAAATCCACTCCAGATGTCTTATTTAATGGCGTCAGAAACCAAACTTTGAAACTTCTTGTGGAAAATATGAATGAATGCCTTTTAGACATTGGAACAGGGGATGATTTATTGAACAAGACACACACAATGCATCAACTAAACATCAAAAATGGATACATTCAAGTATATTTAGATTAAAAACTTTTGTTTGTCAAAATAAACCTTAAGGAAAGTAAGCAAATATGTTACAAGGTAGGAGAGGAAATTTGGAAAACACAGAAGCAACCCACTCATATCAAGAACGTAGGAAGAAGTCCTCTATTTCAACAGCAAAAGCCCAGCCGCTGGATGTAAAAGTGGCCAAGATTCATGAAGAGATGCTTTATACCAAAGAAGCATAGAGAGCTGATAAACAGATAAGGATGTTCCCATCATTCGTAAATAGGGAAAAACAATCGAGGACCATGAGGGGATGGTCTCCACTCAGTCGATTTACAAAATTTTTTGCAGTCTGAAATAACGTAATTGGAAGATGCCGATGCGCAGGGTTTCTTATATGTTGCTGGTGGGAGGGAAACATGTTGCAATCTCTTGTGAAAATAGTTTGGCATTATATTTTGAGATCGAAGATCCAAATATTGTCTGATCCTCCAATTCTATGTCTGGGTGTTTACGGAGTGAAACTCTGGCCCGTCTACCCTAGGAGACACACGCAGAAGGCTGTCCATGCAGTCTCTGCGAATGACAGCAAAACCAGATATGGATCAGGGAGCATCGCTAGGAGAGAGCACAGGGAAATCTCCCACCGCGGTCAAAATGCATGATTCACAGTCACGTGAGAAAGTTGGTGAACATCAGAAATACAACGAGCGAAGCATTTCGGCCGCGATGATACCATACACCCTGATGTGCTTTTAAACGAAGTTAGAAACAATGAAAATTGCTAAGACTTTTAACCAACCTCATCACCATCAATAGAAGAAAAACAACAATGAACAAAATGAAGTGATGCCTCTAAAAACACCAGAGTGCATAAAAAAAAAAAAAAAAAAAGAGTTTTTGTGGCCAGAGACGTTGTGACAAGAGATGGCGAAGAAGCATGGGCCAGCAGAGCTCCGAAGAGAAGCTGAGGAGAGTGAGAACGTGGCAAAAACGAGGAGCCGTGGAACCCGCGTAAAGGAAAACATTCTCGTTTCTTAACCCCTCCCGTCCTGTCCTCCCTCCTGGGCTGGGCTTACATCTCTGCTCTGACACTGGAAGCCCTTCCGTGAATAGAATAAGCCCCTCTTTCCCTCGCTCCTCTCTCCTGTTACGTGACCTCTTCTGAACCCAACTCCCCGCCTCCTCCAGATCCCTGAGCAGAGGAACGGGCTGCAGAGAAACTAAGGCCTGTGCTGAAGGTTCCTGCTCCAATTCAGGTCCACGACCTCAGGCTGACACTCACCCTCCCCAGTCCTCCTCATCCCGGGAAATCCAACCGCATTACCCAACCAGTTCACTCTCCCAGTCTCCTATAGTCAACTCTTCCATAATTTACTTTTTCTCAAATATTCAACATTATCCAAACACCCCACCCCATCTTATTACCTTATTTCTTGTTTCAGATACAACAAAACCCAAAAACAATCGTGGCTGGGCTGTGATACCTATGTTTCAATCATAACAACAACAAAAATACCATTTAAATTGAAGGATTGCATCTTGAGATCCACGTGGATGATTTAACCGTCGAGTGTTGGCAAATAGGTGGAACAGAGGCAGAGTCTCCAAGGCTGTGCTGGTGAGCCTGTGTCTGTCGCAAGCAGCATCGCAAAGCTTCCGTCTGAATAAAGGCTCTCACCCAAGTTCAATGGCTTTCTAAAGAAATGGATCATGAACGAGACGGAACTGAATAGATGTGGGTGACAGTGGAGGATCTCCATCTGCAAAGGACAGGAACAAGGAAGATAAAGACAAACGACAAATACCATGTCATCAATAAAAAGGACACTAGTCCTCGAAAATAATAGCTCATCAAAATAGTCTCAAAGCTTTCAAATGAAGAATGGGGTATTTGAGGATGGAGGAGCCGCCCCACCAACAAAAACCACCCAGAGTTCACTTAAAACTGTCTCCTCACTTCTCAGGGCGAATCTTCCTCAGCAACACAGAACAAAATTATCTTCTAACTCTTACCCTGAGTCAGAAAGAGGTTTCAACAGATGGAAATATTTGCATCAAAAAAAATAATGAACTCAAGATTCAACCATGAAATTAATGACAGATGTTGTTTTTTACTATTGAATTTTAAATAGATAAATTTTCATTTTTGTGATTAATTTTATCATATGTAGTGTTTATTTTATTTCAAATACTTCAGTCTTATTGATTTTTCTCCTAATAATTTATAGAACAGCAATGTGTGCTTAACTTCTATACTTTTAAAATTTTACATTTAAGTTGACTTTTTTAATATGTTTTATCATTTTGGATATTTCAAATATATTATTTCATTTCAATTTTTTAAATGAATGTTGAACACTTAAAATATCTGCATTCTGGCTTTCCATGAAATAAATCCTCTAATGCCAGCATTGTCACTTCACAGCAGCCTTGGCCTCACAGCCACCCTCTCTGCCACTCCATTCTAGCCGCTCAGGCCACCTGGCTGGGCCCCTACCTGCCCACTCATTCCTGCCCCAGGACCTGGCACCTGCTCTCCTCTGAGCCTGGCATTTGTTACTCCGGATATCCAAGTGTCTCTCAGTTCCTCGGGTCTTGCCTACATTTCACATCTCAGAGAAGCTTTACCTGACCATCCCTTCTAAAGAGATCTGTCACTCTCTATGCGTGTGCTCGCTTTCATTTGTCTTCATGGAATTAATCGACCTGAGTTTATATAATGCATTTGTTGCTCATTGTCTGCCTTCCTCATTAAAATTAATCACCATAAAAGCAGGGATATTGTCAGAGTTGTGACAGAACAGTACTTGGCAGAGAGTAAAATTCAATAAGCATTCGTTAAATAAATAAGAGAGAGGAGGCAAAATGAAGTGAAAACAACGGAGTTCAGAAATGGGGCAACAGAGCTGCAGACGGCAGAAAAACAAATTCCAAAACACAGGTAAGTGGTCCCTTCAACAAAGGGATCCAAACAATGTCTGTGAAAACATATTTAAAGAAAAAATTCAGAATTGTTATGTCAACATTATTAAAAACATCATAGATCAACATTAAAGGAGCCAGTAATTCTAGGGAAAAACAAAATAAGCTGATCTCTACCACGAGCCAGGTACACAGGCGGTTCAGGCACCTAAATGTAAGTGACAAAGTTTAGACATCAAGAAGATAATATCAGAGAGTGCCTAGGAAAGGTTTTTTAAATGAGCAATAGCACAAACATACACCTAAAATTAATACAATGTTATATGTCAGTTGTCTCAATCAAAAAATGCAATAAATATCAATGCAAAGCATAAAAGAAAAGAACTTCTTTTCACCAAAAATCACCATAAAGGAAGGGCAAATTCTACCTACAAAATGTATTTGCAATTCACGTGACTGATAAAGAACTGAAATTCAAAGTATGAAACAAAAACCTTTTCATCAATCAATAGGTTAAAAATAATCCCAATCAGTAAAATATACAAATAAGCCTTTCATAGAAGAGGAAAGTGAAAGGACAATTAACACATGAATCAACAATGCACCTGATTAATGATCAGGGAAACTAGAATTAAAAATAAAATGCATATTTCAAGCCAAAAAGATGGATATAGTTTTTAAAAATTTGACATTTATAGGCAATTGTGAGAAACAACAGGATGGCTTAAATACTCCTTGTTCCAAACACTTTGGTAGTGAGAAATAATTAGGCTTTATCTTGTAAAACACCAAACACGTTCATAACCTACCACCCAACAAAACCACTTCTAGTTAGATAACCCAGAACAAAAATTCAAATAACCAGAAATCAGACATTCACATGAATGCAGCCGGAAACTACAGAATATTCACAGCAGCGTTACTTGTAACAGCATAAAACTTGGAAACAACCCAAATGTTACTAGGAGAATGAATGAACACATTGTGATAAAAAGATTCTGTAATATCAACAAGGACACTGAGCAGCATGCAGTTACGTCCATCTTTATGGCGGAATCTCACACCTTCACAGTCGAGGGACGGAAACAAATCGCAGGAGATCGCAGAAACACCAGTGCCTTTTGTACAATGCACACAAGCAAGAAAAACTGAGTAATCCGTCCCTTAGGGACATATAATGGTTTGGTAAAATGACAAAGGAAATCGAGAGAATAGGAAGAGCAAAGTCAGATTCTCCGGCCCCTCGGTGAGATGCAGCTGGGATGCGGAAGAAGCACCAGGAAAACAGTAACGCTCTTTCACGTTCTGTCTCCCAAGGAGGGAGGTGAGTGCACAGGTGCTGGTTTGATTATAAAAGTGTGCAATGTATCATTTTTTTTTAAAGATTTTATTTTTTCCTTTTTCTCCCCAAAGCCCCCCGGTACCTAGTTGTATATTCTTAGTTGTGGGTCCCTCCAGCCGCGGCATGTGGGACGCCGCCCCAGCGTGGCATGATGAGCAGTGCCATGTCCGCGCCCAGGATTCGAACCAACAAAACACCAGGCCGCCTGCAGCTGAGTGCGTGAACCTAACCACTCGGCCACGGGGTCAGCCCTGCAATGTATCATTTTTAATATACATCCTCAGCTCCTGGAATGCTGGTTGTTTCATAATACACCTTTAATAAGTATCGGTTGGATGAATGAACGATTGCACAATTTCTCAGGACGACCTCAAAGAACAGAGGAGACCTGTGATCCAGGAAGTGGAGGATCAGACATCAGAGAAAGTTCGGGAAGTCTCAGAGGATGTTGTGGGGCCGACCTGGGGCCTGGGAGACACGTGAGGGGCCCAAAATGAAACTGACAGAGGAACAGGTGCATCTGCCCGTGACATCCTGGGGACGGGTTTTAAGTTCCCTGAGGAGATCTGGTAAGGGTTTCTTGGTCAGACTTAATGACACGAGACATTACTGACTCCAAGGAGAATAGAGATTGTTGCGGAAAGGGAAAGTAATCATGGCAAACTAAAATATGTACATGATCATTGTAAAGCAAACACTCAGTGCTGGTTTGACCAACATCGTGGCTGCACCAAGGATGCTGGGCAAACAGTGGGCTGAGGGGGAGGGGTGAGATGGCTGAGTCCTCATCCTCCTGCTGGTGGTACCCTGAGTTTACGAGCACACCGCAGAAAAGTGTCTAAATTCAAAAACTAAGATAGAGCAGGATAATTGTATACTTTAGAAACGTGGAGACAAGTAAAAGAAGAAACAGCTAAAGAGGTGAAAGTAACTGTCTCTGGGGAGAACCCAGCAGAAAGAAAGAGCCGAGGGACGCAGCAGGCTTGCTATTCTGGTCATAAATCTTATAAATCCATTTTATTAACTAGATATATGGAGTTCCTTATAAAAATTAAATTAAGTTTAAAATACTCAGTTCTGCTATGTACAAAAACAAAAGCAAAAAGGGAAAATTGAATTTTCAAAACATCAATATAGGAAAACATATATTTCATGGTCCAGAAAATTATTTTGTTGCTATGAAAACCTTATTCTTCTTTTGTGAACTAGCTGGCTGGCTCTCATGTTCTTCACTGTATAAAGACGCGGTTTGACCTGAAATCACTACAAAATTAATGGTGGTCTTTAAAGGAACCGTCTTCAGACCTTCCATGCAACTGGCTACCTAACCTCAAACGTGTTTTCTAACATGTCCCGAGTACTTTATGGTTTACAGAATCCTTTCCGACACCGTTTCACTTTATCCTCTGATGTTACTTGTCAAATCATGTTCATATTACTCATATTTGGATTTCTCCCAACATCAAACAAACCACCATCACACCCGACACAGGCCCGTGGCAGGGACTTAGGGACACAAAGCTTTTGCTCTTGTGTGCTTTCCCGTGGATTTGCTTTATCCTCCCCTTTTTCTGTAAGATGTTCCTGAATCTTGAGCAATGTCTCAGCATTTCTCTTCCAGAAATTTTTTTTTCCAAGATCATGACTCCTTGCTGCTCCTGTTTCTCCCTGCGCTCTGATAAACTGCCAGCCACCTTCCAAAGCTTGGTTCTTGCGTTCCCTGCAATCTTAACGGGCCCCAAAACCTTCTTTGCGGCACACTGTCCCTCTGCCTCTGACTGCGCTTCTCATGCTATTTGAACAGTTCGAGAGCATAGAAGAAAAATAGAAATAGAAAGCGATCTCCCTTATCAGTGTGTACGTAAAAATGTGCCTTTCAAAAAGCTTCTGTCTTTATCTTCCACAAGACTTTACTCTTCACTACATCTTTTAAGTAGATTGTACTATTCTCAATTAAAAAAATATTTCTTTGGGGAGTATTCTGTTGCCACCCTTCATTTTCCAATGTGAGTAGGTAAAGCGTGGAACTCACTTCCATATTGTTCCATCTTCTTAAAGATGAAGTCCAGGAGAAGTTAAAGTCCTTGCCCCAGGGGCTGGTCACATGCTCACTTGTAAACCAGACTATTGTTCCAAGGGGCCACCCAGAGTCCCCCAGGGAGGACTGCACACAGCCTCTTGATAGAAGCTGCACACAAAGAATGCCCTAGGAAACGATCACCAGAAACCGTCCACTCACATTCACCCTGTGTCCAGATGTGACTGCCCAACGCGCCCGGGTTGACTTTCTCTGATCTTGAATTTATTTTCCCCTCCACTAATTCTGGTAATCTCTTTTCCTGTCAGAGTTTACACTGAAATTTCTGCCAGCCCATTTCCTGTTTCTACATTTCCATAATTTTATATCTATTCTCTCATTTCTATAATTCTGCTCACGATTTTCTGCTCTTTCGTATGTGTCTGTGTTATATGCCATTTGACATGTCAAAAATTTGTATTTATAAAGTATAGACAGATAAAAGTAAATATTCTATTTGTATTAGGAGCATAAAATTATAAAAGTGTGTAAAAATAAACCAAAATGGAAATGTACAATATTATGCAAAAAAAAAAAGTATTAAATAGTATTAAGGGATTCACCCAAAAAAATCTTTGAACAAATGGGAGGTCGTATAATGGCCTTGAGAGGCAGCCTGGACACATCCAGGTATCAACACTTCCGTTAGTAGTATATGATGTATGAATGAGTTTAAAGTGCTCTTACCCCAGTACTCGATCTTAATTATACTGGCATAGTTACTCACATCTCCTGTGTGTGTGTGTTTGTGTGTGTCTGTGTATATATATAATCTCAACTTGAACTGTCCATATAAACTAGCAAGACTATCCAAGAGAGATACGTTAAAAAAAAAAAGTGTATGGAGTCAGAATTTACACCACTTGCTGTGTGTTATAACATAAAGCTACACTAATTAAGACAATGTGATTTTGGAATATAAATAGGATCAGCCATCAAATAAAATGCATGATATGGAGATGGACCCAAGTGCATGCAGGAAATTAATATGCAATAAAAGCATCATTTCCAAGCAGTGGGGAAAAAAGACGGAGAATTCAATAAACACATTGAGACAACAGTACGGCTATTCATAAAAAAATAATAATATGGGATTTTTACCTTATGACTCAGATCAAATAAATTCTCAGTGGATTGATTAAAGGTAAGAAAAATAAATAGAAAAAGAAAGACAAAAAGCAAAGGGAAATCCCGAAAGTACTGTAGCCGATGCTGTGGGCGCTCCTCCCAGACCCCTTACCCGGTGGGCGCACTCCTGCCTGGTGGCCACAGGCACTGATGTTGGGGCTCTCACCGGCTCTTCCCTGGAGGGTCCCCTTGCCTGTGGGGATCCAGGGGTGCCTTGGGGCAACCTGTAGCCAGGACGTTTGGGGGGTGGGCAGCGCATCCTCTTTGCCCCAGGGCCAACAGAATGTGTGCTCCTTACAGTCTGGAGCTCCCTGTGGGATGGCGCAGAGATTAGACCTTCGAAACCACGTCTCTGCCCGGCCTTTCCCCGCTCGCTCAGTCCTCCCTCACTGCCCTCTGACAGTGAGTCATCCAACACCTTCAATATATCCCTCCCCCAGGCATCTCGGTATCAAGTTGTAAGTAATCTGGCCTAATACTAGTATTTAAGGAAAGCACAAGAAATGTTTTGAAATAATTTTAGCGTAAGGCAGGCTTTTCTAAGAGCCTAACACGAAAACCAAAAACTAAAAGAAAATAATGATGAATTCTAACACTCTAAATATTTTAAACAGCATGGGAAAAAGCATAACGTAGAGAAAGCCAGTAGACAAAAATAAAACTATAAATGTGTGTACATATGACATGTCTATACGTAGACAGATTTGTATCTACACCCACTCATAGATACTTGTCTTAAAATGGAAAGATAGTTACCACATCCTTATGAAAAATACTAACAACTCAAAATAGAAAGATAGTTCAAAGACATGAAGATTTCACCGAAAAAAGAAATACCAATGTCACCTAGACAAATGGAGAAATTCTCAATCCACTAACAAAGACTAGAAAAATCAAAATTACGATAAGATACTGTTTGGAACTAATCAGGTCGGAAAACTGACAAACAAAAACCCAAACCAAAAACCAGCACCAGTATCTCAGTGAGCAGGCAGAAGGCTGGTGAGCGGCCGGGCTTATAAATCTCGAGGAGAGCGTCAGAGTTTACAACCGCTTCCCCAGTTTGGCAATACCTCAAATCACTGGGGGATCTACCCTCCGACTCAGCAAATCTGCTTCTAGGAATTTATCCCAGAACATTCTTACACGTGTGCCAGATAATATACGGTCAGTGACATTCATTGCAACACAGTTCGTGGTAGCAAAAAAAGTAAGTGTCTGTGAAAGGGGGTCTGGTTAAATAAACTAAAACACAGTCCTGCAACGAAATGCTAGGGCGTCATTAATTTCACAACAAAAAACCCACTGGATTTACTGAAAAGGAAAAGCTCTCCGGTCAACTCTAAGTGACAGAGGGAGGTGCAGAATGATGGCACAGCACACTGGCGTCTGGGTTAAAATTACAAGGCGGCACTCGACAGTGTGTTGTGTGTAGCCGCTCACGGCGTGTCGTGTGAGGGAAGATCGTGGGAAGGACGCAGGGGAGGCTGGTGACATAGCTGTCTCCATGGAGAGGGGTCTGGAGACTGTGGCAGGGCTGGCGGAGATGTGCACTTGATACGCATGGCTTCCCACGAGAGTTTGTTTAGAGCGGTGGAGCCTCCTCTCCAACCAGACTGAAAACCTCTCCTCTGCATTCCCATGCTCTCTGCGGGCCCCCTCCCGAGCTCTCGGTCTGCATCAGCTCCTTTCACTCACCTTTCCTCTCTGTTCGCTGGGCCTCCTGCCCATCTGATGATGAGAACAGCTCACATTCGTGCCCACTTATATGGCCAGAACCTTCCATATGTTTTACTGTCCTTATCATCATCTCTTTTTAGCACTTTATCACCAACATCCTTGTACGCAAGCAGGAAATTCAGCTCAGAGAGATGAACTGAGCCACCCAGAGTCGCCAGAGAGGAAGCAGGCTGCAGCAGCACTCCGTCCTGGTCGTCCTTGGGTAGGAGTCACTGGTGGATGCAGGAGATGACCCTTCAGCTGGTGCCCTTGCGTGGTGGGATGGCTTTTTGATGACCAGCCTCATAGGAGCATACTCCAGCCGTTTCCACATGTGGAGACTCCCCTTTCACAGTGATGAAGCCCAAGGCTGGGGGACCTCCCAGAGATGGCCAGGAAAGAAAGTCCTGCCCTGTAGCATTCAGGAAAGCCATTGGTTCAGAGAACCGCGAGGTCTGGACCATGGAGACCAGGGCCAGGCGTTGGCCCAGGGAGAGAAAGCTGAAGGTCTGACCTGGGGCTGGCTAGAATTCGCATCTCGGTTTCTGGGTTGCCAGGGGAGTGGATTCTGTGCGGGTTGCCGTCTTCGCCACCAGCTGCCTCTGGTCCAGGTGGCCCAGGAGTCCAGGCAGAGTGGGGATGGGGTGAAAGGAGAGCAGTCCTGGCCTGTGAGAACTCCCCAGGAGCTGGCTTGTGCTCCAGGTGCTGTCATGGTGAGTTAAGGCCAGGAAAGCTGTGACGCCAAGTGCCCAGAGCACAGAGGACATCAGACTGAAGCCGAGCTTCACCTGGTGTGTCCATGATCCCCTCAAAATACATCTTACACACTTTCGCACAGGTGTGAACATTATATCCTGATTGCATGTTAGGGGAGGTCCATCCAGGGACCAGGAGAAAGAGAGTGAGGGCTGACAGGGTCCCTGGGGCATCCCTGGGCTGTGTCAGCCATGTGCCATGGAGACCATCGCTCCTCCAGGGCCAGAGGCAAGTGTGTGCGTGTGTACTCGGGTGGCACTGAGGTTGTGGGTCTGACCCCAGATCTGCTGCTCAGCAGCTGTGCGACCTTGGGAAGGTCAGGCCACCTGGCTGGTGCGTTCATGCCCCACAGAGACTCAACCGGCCTGCTGGTGCCGGGAGCATGGCACCTTCTGCCTGCTCTGGCTTGGCTGGCTTCCGAGGGAGGCCGAGTGGGTGGGGAACAGCATGTCTCAGGTCTGCACACCACTGACGGGCTGCTCCCCGGCTGCCCTGCAGTGAGCATCTGGTTGAGGGCAGCCTTCCTCCCTGTGGACAGTAGATTCCATCTGAAAAGCCAACGGCCTGGACTTCTGACAGAGCATCTTTCCAACTGACCTGACACTCTGGCATGTCCAAGTTGATTTGTTTTCAGACCGGATGTGTGTCCACCAGGACAGGGTCCTGGCTGCTGCTGGCAGGGCCTGGAATGAGGAGTCCCCATCGGAGTCCACGTGGCTTCCCTTGGCAGTGCCTGTGCCTCTCGAGCCTCAGGCCGCCCAGAGAAGGACCTTCCCACCCTGGACATCTCCCTCCCGGGCCCCGCAAAGTCGCTCTCCCGGGGGGGCTGGAGCTCTTTGGGATGGTTGTGGCTGATGCTGGCAGAGGCCCGCCGTGCCTGAGAGCACAGCTGCCTCTGCCGCACGCTCACCTGGAAACGGGGCACCTGCCAACGATGTGGTGCCGGGAGTCTGAGCTTGGATGATGTTCGAGGACGGCTGAGGGGAAAGCGCGTTCCCACCAGAGGCCGTGGGCGCTGACTAGCTGCACGTGGTCAGAGGTTCCAAACGAAGGAGATGGATGGGCTCATTCCACGCGTGCCAGGAAGAACCCGAGGAGTCGCCGAGTCCCGGCTCTGTGCCTCCCCCTCGCTGGCACAGGCGGTGGCCAAGGAAGGGGATGTTGGTAGTCACTTCTCCCAATCCCCGCCCACCGAGGGGCTGCGCCTCGCCGTGTGTCACCTCAGTTCAGAGACCTGCACACGACACAGTGGGAAACCCACATCCACAGGGAGCCGGTCCCGCCTCCCAGTGCCTGCTCCTCTGTCACAGCTAGCTTGAAGCCCTTCTCTTTGTGGAAGGGGACGCGGTACGTGGAAGGGGACACAGTACGTGGAAGGGGACGTGGTACGTGGAAGGAAGACACAGTACGTGGAAGGAGCCCATGGTACCTGGCAATGTATGTTTATTGTCTCGTTTCAACTAAAGAGCAGAACCAAAAATAAACAGGCAAGAATTCTGGCAATAGAAGTTATTGTCTCCACGTCGAAATGAACGCACAGCATCCTCACAGCTAGAAAAGGTGATGCAGCCTGAAAGTCAGGGTGGGCTTGGGGTCAGGGCTTCTGTGACGGGTCCAGGACACATGCCCAGAGGAGGGGCAGGGAAGGCGCTCCCTCCAGGTCCGCCCACGCCCCTCTGGGGCCTCTGAGCCTCCCTTGACAGTGTGGTCATCATCAGACCCTTAGATGCGGTGCCAGAGGGCAGGGACCAACCTGTTCTTGTGTGCACAGAGCTGGACCACAGTAGGGGCTCCATCCGCCAGATGGAAGAGGCCCCCCGGGGTAAGAGCAGCTGTGAGATGCACACCCAAGTCCCCAGGCGGAGAGGCTGAGCCGGGAGCACTGCTTTTGTACCCTCTCCTTGCGTCTGGGGCTCCTCGCCCCTCTGATCTCAGTTCGGCTTCAGGTTTCCAGAGAACCTCCCTGCCTCTTGGTAAGGACAGGCCCCTCTTTGGATCCCAGGGCACTGTGCCTTCTCATTCCAGGCGCAGGTCATGGTTGCAGCTCTGTCTCCATTCGCAGGGGCACTGGGGTACAGAGAGGAGGGAATCCGCAGGCACAGGAGGCACACAGCAGTCCTCCATCCTCCTGGGGCCACAGCCACGTGGAGCCTGGCAGGCTGTGGTTTTACAAGGGTGACTGTGCACACACTCTTTCGTGCAATTTCAGCATCACAGATCCAGCCCACAGAGGGGCCAGTTAAGAAGTCCTGACACAAAGGGTGGACGTGGCTCCCTGTGTGCGTTCCTCTGAACAGCTCCTGTCCCTCTCTTGTGGATGACCTAGCCAGGGGCTGAGAGCTGGGACCCGTTTCCACTGAGGCCGAGGAGGTCCCCCCAGCACACATCCTCCCCTGCAGGAGCTGCTCCCTCGCTCCCCCCAGAGCCTCTGCCAGCCTTGGGAGGAGGTAGGCTGGGGCAGCCAGGGTCCCTGGGGCAGCTGGCTTGTGCTCCTCGTGGGGCAGATTCTCCCACTGACAAAGTCACTAAAAGGCACTTTACTCCTGTAAGTGATCTCCAGGCAGTCAGGAGAACACAAAGTTGGCTTTTACCTTATTAGGTTATTTCTATTTTCAGCGTGCACTCAGAAAGGCACCATGGCGCTGTCAGGCGTGGGTTGTCCCTGACGAGGAGCCCATGGGGACCATGAGCCTCCGCAGAGTCTGCCCTCACCGCTGGCGCCCACACGGTCCCCTCGATCAGCCTAGAGAGAACCCCTCCTCCCTCCCTCCTGCCCCTTCTCCAAAGGCTTGGGGTTCTGGGTCCCGACCCGCCTTCCACATCCTGCGGGGTGTCCGGAGCCCCCCGGGCTGGTCCAGTGTTCCAGGCAGGAGGCCCTGGGGGCAGGGATCCGATCCTGAGGCCAGAGGACCAGCTTTGACTCTCCAGTGGCACTTTCCACGAGATTCCAGGACCTCGCAATCTAGGTCAGGAGCCGGGAGCCACGTGTGGCTGTTTCACCTTAAATACACTAAAAGTAAAGAGATTTAAGGATTCTGCTCCAAACTCACAGTTCTCAGGCTCTGTCCCGAGGACAGAGTTAGAGGCCAGGAGGGTGGGAAGGACACGGTCCGGCTCAGCCGCTGCTTCATGGATAAAGAACCTGCGACCGTTGTCCTGTGAATCATTTCTTGGTCCTTAGTGCACGCATGTCTGGATGAGCTCTGCCGTAGGGAAGGGTCTGGAAGGCCAGCTGAGGCTGATCTAAGTGTGACTCTGAGTCCTGACTTGGGTGAGGCAGGAAGAGGAACACGCATTTCTGGGGTTCCCATGGCCGTTCCGAGCAGGCCCCATCCTCCCCTGGGATCTTTTCTTTTCCATAAACAAGAAACTCTGACATTCTGGTCCATCCCAGCTCACCACTTGGGAGCGGGCTTTCGGCAGAGATGGGCAGGCCTTCTTCGGGGGGTGCTGGTGGAGCGGCTGCGGTAACTGTCCCCGAAGTTCCTCGCACATCCACTAAACACAGGAGTCCTGCATGTGCGCGTCCTTTAATCTCCCCAGTGACAGTTTCTACTCAGCCGACAAATAAACCAAATCTCAGGAAGATGGACTTAGGTAACGTGCATAAGATGCTCACAGCATCGCACAGCACCCCGTAAGCACTGAACGCGTTCCCATCAGCAAGTCTTCCCCCTCGGCTCCATCCTCGTCAGCCACAGTCCCGCAGCCCCTCAGTGCCTGATGGGACTTCCAAAGCAAGACTCTCAGCCTGCAAAACATGAGCTGGTTCCCCGACACCTCCTGCCTCTGAGGACGGTTGCTTCTTCCAGGCGGAGCGCGTCCTCACTGGGGGCAGCTGCCTGTGGAGACAGTCTCGCTGGGGCCGGCAGACTCCACGCGTTGTCCGTGCCCCAGACCCCACTCCTGAGGCCCTGTTGCCTGTTCCGTGCAATTATTTTTTTTACCCCCAAGGGAAGCTTACACCTTTGCTGAGAACTACATTTATTTTTATCTGTTATTTATTCTCCTGACTCATGAAATTGCACCCTTCAGGATGCCAGTACAAAATGTTAGGGGAAGAAATTAGTAAAAAAATCATAAAGTGGATGAAAGATGTTAGGCTTCTTTGATCTCCTGAAACATGAAGTTAAATACTTTCACTTTATGATCCCGAGAGAAGAAATTAAATAAAAAGTAAGCGCAAAAAAAATACGTATATCAAACTCTCACTCCTTCAGACTTAAATTAAAAAAGCAAAAAACGAATCCTTGGCCTGGAACAGTAGCGCTGCTGTTCCCTGAATGGGCTCTGAGGAGTCCAGCCGGCCACGGAGCGGCAACTCCTCCTCCTCTGGTCCCGGCTCAGGCCCCCCCTCCGCAGTGTGCTGTGGCCGGTGGAGCACCCCTGGTCCACCTGGCACTCGCCTCCATCCAGCCAAGATGTGGTGGCTGATGGCTGCCCCACCGAAGCAGGAGGAAGCACACGGGGAAACCGCCCCATTGATCAGCTTCTGCCTTGGAGATGACGCAGTTCATTCGGGAAAGTAGTGGGAAGTCAGTGCAGGAGGATGACACTGGTTCACGGAAGGCCACGAGGCCAAGGGAGCCCCTTGGCACCAGGAGCCTCTGGGCTGTGCTCCTGTCTCTCTTCTCCCCACCCTGGCCTGGAGCCTGGCCCTGCAGCTTCTGCTGCTGGCTCGTCTGCGGATGCTCCCTGACCTGGCCAGTGACCCACACGCTAGTGCTTTGTTTCAGTGGCTCAGGGAAGGAAACGGGCTGGAGGAGGAACTTGCCACCAGCAAAAAGTCTCCAAGGAGAGAGCCTGGGACCCAGTGAAGGAGGCCTTGGCCCCTTCTAGGACACAGGTGACCAGGAAAGACAAGCAGACAGCGTCGGCCCAGGTACCTTCCTTTCCTGAAAAGCCCTCCGGCTGTGCCACGGCTCAGGGAGGATGGGTGGGAGGGGGAGGAGCAAGAGGCAGGAGGCACAAGGAGATGGGAGAACTGGCACGAGTCACGGCCATGGCGGGGGCTTGGCCGCACATGATGGAGAACGTGGAGACAATTGGCACAAGATGACAACCACAGAGGCCTCTGGACCCGAGCCCCTGCCCACGCCATGAGGTTCCCTTTCCACAGGCACCCTGGTACTGATGAGACCTATGTGGGAGCCTTGGCTTTCAGCTCCCAAAGTGAGGGGACACGGGGTTCCGGAGGGACAAGCCCCATCCTGGAGGGCACTTCCTGCTTGTGGTGGACGCAAGAAATGCGATGCAGAGGGATTGGGGACGTCAGCCGACCAGAGTCTCAGGTCCTCATCCAAACCACCCCTCACCCCTCACCTGGGTGGAGATCCTCAGAGCCACGGAGCTTAGGCGACTTCTCCAGGGTCAAAGGGAGACCGGGGCGAAGCTGGAGGGGATCCCCCGGCCTCACATATAGTCATCATGAGCCCCTCCAGTTGGGCGTCTCAGCTTCCCAGAGTGATTCAGGAAACGCGCTCTAATGTGGCAAAGATGGGGAGAGGGGCAGGTGAATGCGGTAGCCTCAGAAGATGTAGCTGAAAGCAGAACATGAACAATCGTGTAGAAATGCGTGTGCACGTGTGCACAGGTGTGCAGGGTATGGGGGGGTTATGCCTCTTTTCCCTCTGAGACCTCCTGTCCTGAGCTGCTGTGTGCCTCCCAGATGGATCTCTCTCTCTGGGCAGCTTCAAAGGCCCTTTCCAGACCCCACGCACCGCCTCGGCCAACTGTCGTCAGACAGTCTGAGAAGGAGGCCAGGGCACTGCCAGGTGTGTCCTCAGTACAAACGAGGATGAACAGGGCCCAGGAGGCCTCTGCCAAGGCATTACATACCTGAGGGCCAGTAGAGAGAAGCAAGCACCTGGCCATGGGCTCCCACCCTGACTCGCTGGTTTTCCTCTCTGGGGCGGGGCACCTCTCTGGGCCAGGTTCTGGGACACACAGCCTAAATTGGGAGAAGTGGCTCTGCGGCCAGAGGGAGATTTCAAACGGAAGGAGTGACTCTGCTCCTCGTTGTCTTGAAGTATCTGCAGGTTCCTTCCTGGTTTCGTGCCAAAGCCCAAACTTTTCAGCTTCACAGTGAAACCTCACTGTGACCTGGCCTTGACCTCCTGCGCGAGTAAGTGCCCTCCTCCCCTAAAGCTGTCCCCGCATTGCCCCTTGCTAATTCCTCAGCACGATGTGTGTTTCCCTGTCTGTTCTCCCAGGGGACCCCTGTTGGTTCCATGAGTCCAAAGTCCACCAGGGTCTCCAACTCAGCTGTGGAGGAATGATGGGTGTCTCCATGGATGCTGGACCCCCATCCTGTAGAGGTGTGTCTGTGACGGCAGGGTGCAGGGCAGCTTTGAAGAAAGAATAGCTGGAGGGAGAGAGTCAGGGGGTCATGTGACCCAGGAGGGGACAGGTGGTGGAGCCTGCAAGGCAGCAGAGCTGCAAGGGTGGGGGTGAGGGTGCATCAGGACTGGGGGGACAGATTTGAAGCAAAAACCAGCAAAATCTGCTGACAAGTTCAGCTGGAATAACACAAGTGCCCCTTGTTTCCCTCGCCCGTGGCTGCAGGTACATCAGCCAGCTTGACCAGCTTCCTCAGCTTCCCGGCACTGGGGTCCAGAGAGATGATGGCGTGTCGAGGGTGAGGAGAAGGCAGGAAGGCCCCCAGCCACCTCTGCTGTGTCTCCCAGGACAGCGAGGGCACACGAGGCCAGTGGGGGAGCTGGGCGGGCACCCTAAGCGCTCTGCCCAAGATCCCCAAATTGGGACTGGGAAGATGAGGATGCCGGAGGATACTCCACAGCTCTTCCCCGCCCCACCCCTATGTGCTGGCCAAGATGGAAGCACTGGGAAGGGGCCGGCTCCTCTGTCACAGCAGCCTCCTGGGTGGTTTCTCCCAGTGGGAAGCAGATGGTCAGGGATCAGTGAGGCCCCCTTGTTGTGGCCATCACATGTCCTGGCCTGGGGAGATGGCAGCGGGTTAAGCCGCAGGTGCCCAGGCATCTACAGACGGAATCATAAAGAAGGGCAGCTGGGGTTTGGTGACACCTGCCACTTAGACACCCTCAGATGTCCCGTCATCTCATTTTAGACTCAAGGGAACTGGGTGGGGAAGCTGAACTCCAACAATTTAAGTAACTTGCTGAGAGTCCCACGGTTGGTGTGGGTGGAGCAGAAGGCAGGCGGGCAGGATGTCCCGCAGCTGCTACGAAAGCTGCCGAGCAGACATCAAGATCAAGAGCATGAATTAGGGCTCCCGTGTTACTCAGAGGGGACCTTCCTGCCTGGCTCCGTTTTGAAGACTTTAAGTCAGGAAAATGCCTTCTGTTTCTCTTCGTTTGTTGCAAATGACTGATGCTACTTATTTAATTTTACTTTTTTAAACATTTCTCTTTTTTTTTTCTTTTCTGGGAAAGATTGGCCCTGAGCTAAAATCTGTTGTCAATCTTCCTCTTCTTTTTCCTCCCCAAAGCCCCAGTACATAGTTGTGCATTCTGGCTGGAAGTCCTTCTAGTCTTTCTATGTGAGTTGCCACCACAGCATGGCTACTGACAGATGGGTGGTGTGGTTCTGCACCTGGGAACCGAACCCGGGCTGCCGAAGAGGTGAGAGCACCGAACTTTAACCACTAGGCCATCAGGGCTGGCTCAGGAAGCTACTTATTTTAGGTGGAAGGGGCATTATCTTCTGAGAGGGATGTCACTCAGGAGCCACCCTCCCATCTGTGTCACCCAGCAGAATAGGGACAGAAAACCAGCCTAAATCAGAGCTGTCTTGGAAGACAAGGGAGGAAGGGCCCGGAGCTGGTGCCTCAGGCGGTGTGGACACTGGCTCAGCCCCAGCCCTCTGGCCATGGAAGCAGGTGTCGCTGCTCCAGACAGCACTTGTCCTGACTTAAAACCACTCAGCTGGCCAAGGCTTGTTTGAAAGGTCAACCCTCCCCAAAGCTAAGACTTCCTAAGTTTTACGTGAATGGAAATCCGTCTTAGCAAAGCCTGCCTCACTGACGGGAGGGGTCCTGGATGGAGGACAGAGCCATCTGAACAGGACACAAGCCGCACTGCGTGGGGCAGGGAGAAGAGGAGGACAGGGGTTGGTGCAGGGACTGTGTCCATCCCAGCAATGCTCTGACTCATGTGCACGCTTCGGCCAAGCCCCACGGCACCAGCCACGGCGTGCACGGGGGTCTGAGGTTGGGGCTCAGACAGCCCTGGCTCTCCCTCAGCCTCTGCTGCCAGCCGCTCCTCTAAGCCTCGGTTTCTGTGCTTGTGGAATGGAGCATCAGAGGCTCGTCAGGAAGTTGTGAGGAGCTTGGGGTGGGACACCAGCAAAGCACGCAGCCCCTCGGAGCCACTGTGTGAAGCTCAGTCCCTTGCTTTCCTCTCTTCTCAACCCTTTGCAGTTTACTCACTTGAACTTCGCTAGAGCAAAGTTAAGTTTCCTTTGATGGTGTAGGTGCCACTTGGGGTCGATAGGTGATGTCAGAGTCGACATTTATTGGGCTGTTCCGCAAGGCACCAGGATGCACTGCTGGTGTCACCTCCCTTCACGCTCATGCCCTCTGATGGCCGGGGCTCAGAGAGGACAGCTTCCCGGGAGCCAGCACTCCTGGGGGCTCGAGCTGTCTTAACACCTGGTTCTGCCCCCTGCAAACCCGGGGTCCCCTCACCTGGGGAGTCAGCCAAGTCTCTGACTGGGGACACGAGTGAAGTGTGTGGCCCTCTCCCGCCCACAGCTCGCGATGTTACTGGTCACGCAAAACTAAAGCCCCTGGAACATGCAGTGGACTCTCAAAACCTCGATTTGTGGTTCTGGTTAAAATAAGGGATGAGGGTAAGAGAAAAGAGAGGTTTTAAGGGCATAATAGTGGACGTGGCTTCCTGGAAGAACGAGGCACAAACTTGTGTGTAACAGCCGGGGAGGCTGTGTGTGAGGGACCACGACAGGAAGGAGAAGTGCCCGGGGGAGGGGCCACATGACTCAAGGACCGGGAAACACGTGGCAGAGCGGCATCCACACCCCGGGCTGTGGGCTCCATGTTTGTGTCCCCTCAATGGTCACGTGTTGAAGCTAAACCCCTGATGTGATGGCATCGGGAGGTGGGGCCCTTGGCAGGTAGTTAGGTCATGAGGGTAGAGCCCCCATGAATGGAGCCAGAGCCCCTGTAAGAAGAGACACGAGAGAGGGTCTCTCTCCATCACATGAGGACACAGCAAGAAGCCAGTCTCCGAGCCAGGAAGAGGGCAGTTGCAGGGCAGTGGATCTGCCAGCACCCTGATCTCGGACTTCCAGCCCCCAGAACTGTGACAAATAAATGCCTGTCGTTTAAGCCCCCTGGTCTACGGCATTTCGTTCTGGCGGCCTGAGCAGACGAAGATCCGGGCGTCCTGGGAAGCTCCAGAGGAGTGGCCCTTGAACTGCGTTTTGAAGCGGGGAGAGGCTCTCCAGAGGCAGAGGCACCACTTAAACAGAGGTTTACCACCGCGGGGGAGGGCGGTGTCCTAGAGGCCCCCCGCCAGCTGATGGAGGCTCCGTGGAGAAGAGACACTGGCCTCTCCTGGAGGACCGGGGAGGGTTTCAAAGGGCCGGACTCCGGGGCAATAATAGCTGGCAGATTAAAGAGTGGGGAAAGCACTTGGGGAAAGACAAACTAGAACGTGTAAAGGGTGGACGTGTGGAGGAGAACCGTGCATCTGCGGGAGAAGGTGAGGCCGCCGAAGCTGTGAAGCTGGGTCCAGAGGGCTTTCGGCGCCATTGTCAGACTTTGAATTTACTGAGGGAGGCAGAGAGGAGCCGGGCCAAATCTCCAGGCAGAGGGAAGGCGTCCCCTCCGGAGGTAGGCTCAGTCGAGCCTGCAGAGTTGGTGCCAAAATCACTGTCACGAGCTTCCCTGGGAGCTGAGAGAACAGAGAAGGAGAGGACTGACCTAGATGATCCATGCAAAGCTAGTTTTGGGAGCAAACCTTGTGGAGGGTGGTGGTGCCTTCACTCGGAGCCTCTCTACAAAGACAGATCCTCCTGCAGGTGGCTCAGGCACAGGGGGACAGGAGATGGCAGTTTCCCGGCCCCAATCTAGGTGCTCTGATGAAGATCCCAGGCCCCATGGGAAGGAGGAATCCTCTGGACTCCATGCCGTTTCCGTCCCAGCCCCAGGCCTATTTGGAAAGACACAAATTATGATAAATGGTGTGCATTGGTGTTCTCATGAGGTTGACCGTCAAAGTTCTCAGGGGGGATGGCAGGTGTTAGTCTGCCCCACCCTCCTGCCTCTGTCCCATCCCCCCAGAGCCCCCTCCCCACTTTGGAGCAGGATACTGATGACCGGAGTCACCGTGGTCTTCATCACCACTGCCCACACTAATTGATTCACTCCAAGTGGACAGGGGCTGGCAGAGGACACTTTAACCAGGAAACAGGTGCTCCCTTTTAATGGGACCAGAACAGCCCCCCTGCAGAGCCCGGGGCTGGAGTGCATCATTAGCAAGAAGACACCAGCCCAACTTTGAATTTGAAAATCCTTAGGGAACTCAGGCTTCAGACACCTCCCCAGAGACTTAGAGTTTTCTTTGCTGTTCTCCTAATAAGGAACATTCTTCTGAGGAATCTTTTGTATCTAAAAAAAAATCTTTAAAAATCTTAGAATATGCATTCCTCTACTTCTCGGCAAGGGGAGAAATATGTTGTTAATTGTGCGATTATGTCCAATCCACTGAGAAGCCAACACGGGAGCAGACACTTCGTGATCTTTACAAGAAGACCTGACACGAGTGAGGTGTCAAACCAGCGAAGGGCACATTTCTTTAAATCAGCAGAAGATTCCATCAGCGCAGCCCCGATGAACAAACCGGTTTAGAGCCATTAAAAACTAGAAGAAGGGTCATTGCTTTGAATGTGGGCCAAGAGGGAGGCAAAGGCTTTTCCTCAGAGGTGTGGGCAGGAGGATATTTGCAAATGAATGCATTAGGAAGAATTTTCTAGACTAGAGACATGCAGCTTGGCTTTCCTGGTGACAGGTGTGTCTGAAGACACAACTCAAGCTCTAGAACGTCCCAAGGAGCTCCATGTCACTCTGAGTTCTACGGTGTCTTCTGACAAGCAGAAGGATGCCGCGTCCAGCATCCCGTGCACGATGGCTACATGGATGGATGAGCTATTGGAGTTCTAACTCAGGAGCTTTATTCCTGCTTGTCTCAAGCCAGAGTGGATTTGATGAATGGTTTTGAAAATATGCAGAATTCCCTGCATGAGTCGGAAGGCTTATGCTTGAAATATTGGTTTTTATCCTATTTGAAAATAATTATTCAGATAAATATTAATCTTGGATGACAAAGAAGCCAAGAAGCACAAAGAATACCAATAAGAAGGGAAACCATTTTAAATGTGTGGGAGGCTTTGTGCCCGAATCAGAAACACGTGCACGGTCGCATCTTTCAATCTCCGAGCCCCGTCCCTTAGTCAGACTGCGGTCCTGACTATGGGGAGCTTTTCTTCATCCATTAGATGTTTTCTGGGCACTTCAGCCACTCTGTTCATGGAATTCTGCCTTGTGCAGAAGAAACAAAGTCAACAAAACATAACGCTGGCCCTTGAGTCACTTGCAGGACATGGGGGACAAACCAACAACTAGATAGTGATGTGCAGAGCCGTTGGTGTGGAGACAGCTGTGAGCACAGGATGCCGTGTGCACCCAGGTGGGGGTTCACAACTGTCCTCGTCTGCTCAGGCTGCTCTGAGAGAACACCACAGACGGGGCCTTAAACAACAGACATTTCTCTCTCACAGTTCTGGAGGCTGGAAGTCCGAGATCAAGGTGCCGGCAGGGACCGTTTCTGGTGACAGATTTCCTCCTGGGTTGCACATGGCCGCCTTCTCGCTGTGTCCTCATGTGGCCTTTCTTCAGCGCGTGCCCCCAGAGAGAAAGCTAGCTCTCTTGTTCTTTTCTTGTAAGGACATTAATCTTACGGGATCAGGGCCCTAACCTTATGAACTTACTTAATTTTATTGACTTTTTAGAGGCCCGTCTCCAAGTACAGCCACTCTAGGGAAACACGTGAATTTTGGAGGACACAACATTCAGTACATAACAACAACCCAGGCAGTGGTCGGGGGGAAATAGGGGTGGAAAGTTTTGCAGAGGACAACAGGCTCTATAGGACGAGGCCTGGATAGTGGAAAGACGGTCAGTGATGGACGATACAAGTCTGTAATATTGCATTGTAAGTGTATGCATGTGAGCTCTTGCCTGTGTGTAAATGTGCCATCACGCATGCATGCAAGTATGTGTGTGTGTGTGCACGTGCTTGTGTCGTGGGAAGAGAGCTGGGCTTGGGGACCAATCCCAGAGTTGGGAGTTGAAGTAGGGAAGACAAGAGGACAGAATTGAAAAGTGACAAATACCAGACAAAGGGGCTAGGAGCTGATCTTGAAGGTAGTGGTGTCCCCCTAAAGTGATTAAGTGATGAAAGAGAGGCAACTCGAAGGAATGTGAAATTGAGAAAGAGACTGCAGTGCGTCGGACTTCTGGCAAGTGGGCAAGGCTAAAAGGCAGGAGGACCAGCTCCTCAACCTTCCTGGGGTCATTCTCATGGGGCTGTTGTGAGAAGCGGTGGCGATCACCCACATTAAGGGCTGGCCTCCCAAGCATCCAATAAGCGTGAGTCTTAGTGTTGCTTCAATCATCCGTTTATAGGTCTTCACTTCCATGGTGTCCTGGGCTCTCCCAGGGATGGTTGGAGGTATTTTTGTATCTCTGAAATTCCTGTGCCTGGCACAAGGCATGTGCCCCATCATTCACTTTTAAGATGGTTACAACTTCCTGGTGGATCACACCTTTATTCGTTAGGAGATGTCTTAAGAATCCATTTTGATGTTCAATTAACAGCACTGTCAATGTCTTAGCTCCAGAAATCAGTATTTTATCACGTTTAATAACATGGTTACCATATTCGCTGCTCAGCAATCCTTTTAACGTCATTTTCCTTCTCTCTGAAACAAATAGGTTAGAAATATCTTTAGGGAGATAAACTGTCTCATATTTAATTTTCCAAAAATGTCTTTTCCCTTCATTGCTGAATGACAATTTCACAGGTGAAACTGCAGGTGTGGCTCCGTGAGGACTGAGCTCCACTGTCCTTTGGTTTCCATTGTGGCTAACGCCATGTCAGCTGTCTTCTCCTTTAGGTAATCTCGATGCTTCTACAATTTTCTCTTTTTCCTTTAAATTATGGTTCTCCATTGATGTATCTTGATATTAACTCATTTATATTTATCCAGATTAGGATTTATTAGGCTCTCAGTATATGACGATGCATGATTTTAAGTAATTCTGAAAAATACTTTGCCATTATGTTCAATATTTCCTTTTTCCACTTTTTTTCTCTCTCTTTTCCTGCCTTTTTTCCTTCCGTTCTTTCTTTCTTTCCTTTTTCTGGCAGAAGTCATATCTAGATGTAGATGGTCTTTCTCCCTCTACCCTCCATTCCTCTTGACCTTTCTGTCATATTTCCCATACCTGAGTCTCTCTGGGTTAAATTTTGGGTCATTTGTTGAAGTCAACTGTCCACTCTCCCTGTCTTCTGTTCATTATTTCAAAATACAATCTAACCCATCCGTTGAGAATTAAATCCAATTGATGAGATATTTCACTTTGAAAGTGCAATTTGCATTCCACATACGCCTGGTCTTTTTGATAGTCTCATTCTTTTAAGGTCTTACTCAAATATTTATTTCTTTAAACATATTAAACATAACTATTTTATATTCTTTCAAAATATGAAGCTGTTGGGTGTATAATTCTTCTGTTCATTTCCCCCCCCCCAACACCTTTCACTCTTGGTGTGTTTTATTCAATTCTGCTATTTCTGTTCTTAAATTGGTGTTTGTGCTCTTTGAAACCCTGTGGGAGTCATGAACGGTAGTTTTGAGGGGCAGGACCACCAGGGAGGGTGTGTGTTTGCTGCCACATACCTGGGAGTGATACCAACTGAGACCAAAGTCATCAAGTGTATTCACTTGGAATACAGCTTCCCATTCCCAGGGGTGGCCCTGGTTTTAGTCCCAGTATCCAGGGAAGATTACCTCCTGGCATCCCTTGGTGGGGGATATTTTTTTCCTGGTCCACTTTTTCTGTGAGGGGGTAGCATCTATTCAAGGGTCCCGGTTCCAGCTCCTCACCTGGCACCCTCCCATGCCATTTTCACAACTCAAGTCTCCAGGGTTCTGGGGTACAAATCCCTTTGAGACCATGCTGCCGTCAGCATAGTATGGATTTGTGCTCTTAAAATCCCTATTTTACACACTTATAATGCTCCTTTAAAATATATTTCCACATGTTTTTCTGGGGTAAATAAGCCACCACATGCCCCAAATGGAAGTCCCTCTGTAGTTGAGACACCTCTCCACCACGACTCCTCTCACGTCTCCTCTCTCTGTTGTCAGCAACTCAAGTGCAGGGGCCACAGCTTTTCCAGCTCTGAGTCTCCTGCACCCAGCACAGGGGGGTGATTTCACACAAGGCGCGTTTCCTTATTCATCGTTTCTTTGCACCTCGCAGCTACTCTGCACTCCAGACACAGCAGATGCTGTCCCCCTTTATCATGCGGAGCATCTGAGACTCAGAGATTTTTAAGTGACTTGCTTATGATCACACAGCTCATAACTGGCCTGCTGACATTTTGAATTTTCTTCATGAGAACCTGATTGCTTTCTGCCTGCTCTGCCTTCATGACCATGCCTTGTCCATGTCCATGAAACGTGGCGTGCTTATTTTACCACCCGTGATGGGTACGCAGTGAATTGCAGACGTCGGGTTTACAGCCAGAGGGGCTCCTCATCGCTCAGCACTTTGAGAGCACAACTGCTACTGTATTTTCCTTCAGAGGGAAAGGTCTTTGAAACTTCCTGAAAGTTTTTCCAGGCTTTGACTGAGGAATGAAATTTGATGAGTAGTCAGAAGATTTAAAATGGACCATCGTGTTCAGCGACTTCAACCAGAGGGCCGGTGACTGCCACGTCCTCATTTCCTCCAGGTCTCTGCTCAGTTTCCCCTCATCAATTAGACCTCCCCTGATGGTCCTTTCTAGAATAGCAAGCCAGGCTCCACCCTGGACTCCCAACGCCACTGACCGTGCGCTGTTTTTGTCTATGGACTCGGCCATCACCTGGCACATGTACGTGTTGTATAGATTGTCTGTCTCTCCCACTGGAATGTCAATACCATGACATTAGAGATATTAGCTGAATCTTCGTTAATGTGTTTCCAATACTGAGACCAATGCCTGGAGCAGCAGGACTGTTGAATACAGTTTAACGAATGAATGACAATGGCATCATTTACAAGCATGTGGCCCATTCTTTTCATTATTTCAGTTGAGACTTGCATCAACCTTTGAGGCAACCAAGGGAGTAGTAAACGATGGGCCTGCAGCTCAGTTCCTGTAGTTCCTGCCTCTCTGCGTCTCAGGGATTGGGTGAGATGATATTTGTGGTTTCTCGTAGTCCTAACAGTCTTCAAGCTCATGTCGTTTCTTAGTCAGGAGGCTGTCTTGGGTCTTAGGGAAACGTTCTGCACCAGGCAGGCATATCCGAGCAAGACTTGGTGCGCCTGAGGGCACAACATGCCATGAGCAAGATGGCGGCCACATTCAACAGCACACGATTGGCTGTTCTAAGAGTTTACCTGCTGCCTAAGTACGGGGAAGCCAATTAAGTGCTGAGTGGCTTTGGGTAACACACCAAGTCTTTCCTTACGGAAATTATACCATCTGTCACCTCTCAGGTGGTTTCCAGATCTGAGTCACTGTGAGTGATTTGGGGAGGTTTCTTGTCCCGTGACACATTTTTATCAATTCTTGAATGTATCTATTCCACATCATCTCCTGTACAGCACGGGGTCTCCATCTCTCACTCCCTATCACTCTCTTCTGTCCACAATTTACATCTCACAGTGTTATCCTTTCCACTATTTAGCGAAACTCATACACACATACCAGGCTCTCACATACAATATTCACAGGAAGCCACCTTACCAAGCCCTAGATCCACTCCACACCACGTGATAAGGTTAAAAGGATTAACAACCACATTTCACTGGCTGACTGGTGCTAAAGAGTGCACTGACTACTTCATGTCGATTGTCCAGTTTGACCTTCACGAGAACGTTAAGAGGTCAACGTTATTTTCATACCCATTCAAAAGACAAGAAAACCGAGTCTATTCTGAATACTATGGAAGAACTCTCATTAGTCAAGATCCTCTGATGTCCAGAGTCTCAGCCTGATGTTCCCCAAATAAAGTCCAGTTACTAACGCCAGCCCCGCACTGACTGCCAGCTCTGTGCTTGAGGACGGCTTTGGCAGCCCGAGGGCCCAAGCTAAGTGCTGCACAGCTCACAGCGCAGAGAAGTTTCCCAGGTCTGTTTGTCATTCTAGTCAACCGAACAGAACCTGCACTTCCATAAGATCTGGTTTTAAGTGTGCTATGGGAATTCAAAACTGTCAAAATAATAAACCAAAACGTATCAGTATTCGTTATTTGTTCTCACCCTCCCAAATCCACATGTTCAACCTTACAGGTTTTCTCACAGCACAAGTCATTTAAAATTCCCAGCTGGCGAAGGAGCCAAGAAACGACATGTCTAAAAACGAGTGGCAAATGTGCATGCGCACACACACACACACACTTGTGTACAGATACACACACACTCATGTGCACACCATCGTACTTTGGTTTGGAGCTGTGTGGTTTGTGATGACAGGTCAGCGAGATTTATGAATTACGATCTGCGAGAGGCAGACCATTGTTTTATGAATTTCGGCATTTATTACCAGGGTGTCATGATGGAGGGTTCACAGCGTGCCCCGCTGGGCCTCGCATTCTCAATATTTAAATGTCATTCACAAGTTTATGAAGCTGTCTGGAAATGCTCATCTCCCTGTTGGTTCTGAAGATTTATTCTTCCTGGAACTTTTATTTATGTAGCTAAATGCTGGAACTGAGTCTCAAAGCAGTATTTTATTATATTTTTTGGAAAAAAAAAATCTGTCCCACTCGTGGGCTGCTTCTTCGGAGCTCTGCCATGGGCGGGAGCACCTCGTGATTCTAGGAAGTGTTAAAACTGGTGGTTTTCAAAAATTTCAGACCAAGCATGGCTTTTGTCATTTTCTTCCTATTAATCCATGTTTTAAAGTAAAATGGTTCTGACTGAACCTGAATTTATCAAGTGCGATTTAACAAGCTCCCTCGATTTTCTCAGTCTTGATCTCTTGGTTTTGTGCATATGGGGAATGTAAGGGAAGAACAATGAGGAGCAGAGGCCGAGGATGGGCATCTTCCAGTTGAGTCAGAGGCATTCAGGGAAGACGTCCCAGCCCAGGAGAGGTGATCCCGAGCCAGAGGGATGATGGATAAATCCAGAACGTTCTTCGTAAACATCAGTGGAAAAAGTGGGCAGGTTCAGTCATCCCTTCCCTGAACAGACAGGAGCGTCAAAACACGATCAGGAACATTATTCTTTATTGGTTTCTCCCTGGAGAAATGTTTCATCTTCCCCCAAAACACGCCATCTCTTAGTCCTTGTGGTTCCACCTCAAGTGTTAAAGCGAGAGGCTTTATTCATTGAAACAACATCTCTGGAAACCATTATGTAGCAAATCCCAGACAGCACTATTTTGGGTGATGCCGAGGACATCTCTTCCTGGAATCCAGGAAATATAATTGGAGTTGGCTGTGGAGACCTTTGGGATCTGCAGGACTCTGGGACAGACACTTTTCTGGGGTTGAGCCTGGAGAGATGTGGTGTGTGGTGTGGCTCTCCTGACAAGTTGTTGAGGACTGTAGAATGGGCTGAAATGGGGCTGAGAGGCAGGGCAGGAGAGCGGCAGATCAAGGATGCGCTCTCACAACCTGCCAGCTGTTAAAATATGTATTTCATTCTTTTCAGACCGTTGCCCGGAAATGGCCCAATATTATATTTTCTTTGATCAGTGTGTAGGAATTGAATATAATACCGCGTGTGTGTGCATGCCCACACCCATGCTTCTGTGTCTGTGTGCTTGAAACTCCACATTGCTATTCACAGGCACACACACATACACCCCAAGCAAAAACTCATATGGGTCAAATGATTTGTGTTGTTTACAAGTGTGTTTACAACTCACGGGATTTGTGCCAAATGTCTGTCTGCTTTGCTGCTGCATTAGTCCCTGGGGCTGTTGAAGAAACAAGCTTACTTAAGGAAATGGAGACAGAGGGAAAGCAAAAGGAGGGGACGGAGTCAAAGGAAGGAGAAGGGTGCACAGAGGGAGGGGCACAGTGAGGCTGTGTGGACGCTGAGTTGGTGCTCCAGGCAATGCGGTTTCCATGACTGCGCTCCTCTCTGGGACCCTGAGGCTGGACACCGTCCCGGTGCTCAGGGCACTGTTGGTCTTCCAAGGGACACAGAAAATGCTGCCAGGTCTCCTTTCTATTGGACCATTTAGGAGATGAGCTGGGGATGGGTTGGGGGTAGACTTCCCAGTGATCAAGCTGCTCCATCGTCTTCCATTTGCCTACTGTCTCCAGTCTTTTCTATTCTTGTCCAAAGGCCAGCACATCTGAGAAGTGGTGGTCAGTTCAGCAATGTAACCTGTAGGGATGGTGGATGGGGTATATTGGGAGAGAAGGGGTCAACTTGTGAAGGGCGTCATTAATCTCAGTCATTCAATGTACACTTACTTAGCATCTACTGTTTACCAAGAAGATGCTGTTACTTGTTAGGGTCATACTAATAGGTAAAAAAAAAAAAACAAATATGTCTTCTGGGGGAGCTAGGAAAATTTGCTATCGAGGAGTAGAACTTTTTCCTGCAGGCAGCAGGGGAACAGTGTCTCTGTTCTCTTGTTGTCATTCTAAAGTTCCTTCTGGAACAAAATTCACATAGAGGTTGATCTGAGTGAAGGGGGACCTCTATTTCTTCCTTTATGAAATGGGAAGTGAGAACTAATGGGCCTTACAAGCCTCTTCCACATCTAAGAAATGGTGACTCCACAGCTCTGTTGCCTGTACTTGGGTCATTTCCTCTGTCACTGCCTCCACTGGAGGGTAGACGGTTGGGGCAGTTTCCTCCTCTAGTTCATTTGTCCATCCATCTGTTCATCTGCCTGTTCATCAATCCATCCATCAATTGATCCCCATCCAACCATATGCCCATCCACCCATCCATCCGTCCACCCACCCACCTATCCAACCATCTACCGACCCACTCTTCTACCCTTCCATCCATCCATTCATCCACCCATCCACCCACACACTCATTCATCCCTCTGTCCCTCCATCCATCCATCCCTCCCCTCCACTCTCTTTCTTTCCATTCCTTTCTTTACCACTAAGCCAAGCACACTGAGCTCTCTTATGCTCACTTATGCGCCACCTGGGTAGGTGCTGTGGTGCGGGTAGGATGGAGAAAAGCATGTGTCCCTGGCTTTCCCCTCTACAAACAGGTAACTTATATAGAAGACAAGTATGCTTTAATGCCAGTATCAAATCAAGCCTGATGTGTGGCTGCTCCAGCCAAGCTACACGGGATCAGGAGTGCTGGGTGAGGCACTGGTTTGCAGGAAGGTCCTGGAGCAGGTTAGCTTAAGTGATCAGTGAAGATGCCTACAGCTGCCCAAAGCCATCCCCAAATCCTGGAGGAGGTCTCATTGCTTCTCCAGGGTGCCCATGGGAACTTACCAAAGTCATCTTCATGACAGGCAGAACCCTGTTCCCGCCAGCCCCCGCCTTTGCTCAGCCTCGCAACACCCCGGTGGCTCTGCGCTTGTCCCCACAGCCCACGCAGGCAAAGGTTTAACCACAGCTAGCTTGAGTCTTGTCTGAACATCTTGTGATCCTCCTATAGCACAAGAGGATGCAAGGTTTGCAAGGAGCCGCCTGAGGCATCCCCCCGCTCTCCTCCCACCTCCCTTAGGAGACGGTCATGAGAATGTCGCTCCTCTCCTGGGTCTGGATGGCACAGGGTTTCCTGCCGTGCCCGCCTCAGAACAGAGCTGCTGACTGTAGACCGGCTGAGCTGCAGCCTCCACGAGGCTCCTTGGCAATGTGCTCTCCGAGTTTCAGTCAGTCGCCAGCCCCTTTTGTTGTGATGTTGCGATTTCTGTCATGCGGGGCAGGCCCCGTGGGGGGCTGGCCCCCTGGGCTGTTCCGCTGTCCCTGAACGTGTCCGGAATTAACCTTCTGAATCTAAAAGTGGCTGCTGCGTCTCTCCTGACTGAGTCAGCCAGGCCTTGCCTTGTCTCCAATGTGCTTGAGGGAATTCTAGAATTCTCTACTCCATGTCCTCTTCATTAAGGCTCTTTTTCCTCCTTATTCTGCAAAGCCTCTTCCTTGACTGTGACAACCTTCAATTAATTTCGCTTGTTCTAATTACTCTCACACTAAATCAATACTCATCCAGGGAGTCAATCACTTCATCTTTCTGGGTGGAGGGTCACTTGGAGCTGAGTCCCGGCCTTCACAATGAGGAGATAGCCCTCTCTGCTTTCTAACTTCTATGATAACTTCCATTGATTATTTCATATATAGATGTCTTGTCCAAATATCAGCCTCCATTAAGCTTTGAGTAATAGCTCAACTTTTTTTTTTTTTTTATCTCCTACAAAACCTAGCACAGTTCTGTGCAAACTGTGAGGGCTAAACTGTTGGTTAATTACTCTGAGTTTCAGATCCCTGACCTGGTCTCCACAGCCCATTCTAGCTCTCTGCCACAGCCCCAGCCACACGTCCTTCCAAAGGCCAGAAGTTCATGCCCCAACAGCCTATGCGCTTATGCCCTGAGCAACCCTGACCTGATGCCCAATTCCATCAGACCACAAGCATGTTCTTACTGAGCTTCAGCACAGAGAGCTCGACACTCCCTCTCCTCCAGCCTTCAGAAGCCTCCGGCTGCCAGCCCGCCCTGCAACCAGCAAATCCCCTTCAATTTGATACGATTCCTCCCCTTAAGTTCTCCAAATTCGACTCTCTGACCACAGACACAGTCCCTGTATTAAATGACAAAAGAAAAGATGGGAGCTTTCAGAACGTGGCACTTGCTATAAATTCATTCAGTGCACTGGGGAAGGGGTGTTAGGATCCGGCAACAGGCCAAGGCTGCAGGTGTGGGTGTGAGTTCCTGGAGGCAAAGGGGGCTACAGCTGGGAGGGGGTGAGCCATGCTAAGTGTCTTCAGGTGACACCTGCAAGTGACAGGGAGGCTGCGAGGGGCCTCGAAGGCTCAGTTGCCAACCTTCAGAGCTGATAGCATGGGCTGAAAGCTCCCATGATGAGCTGGGCTGTAAATCATTTTCTGTGTGTGAATCCCAAACTCCTTATGTTAAAAAAACAAAGCAGACACAAAGCAACAGTGTCCGAGGATTGCACACAAGCTGGAGACATCCTCACAGCATATCAGCCACAGGCGGGCCACTCCCCAGAATATGTGAGGTCTTGCTGCCACTGCCTCTGTCCTGGGAAATCCAGAAAGGATGGACCAAGCCAGCCGGGCAGAGAGGCGTGTTCTCAGGTTCAGAGACAGGTCAGAGGGTGGATTTTGAGAGAAGAAGTGCATGGGTGTCACTAGGAGCCTGGATTTTCAGAGCCTTGAATGCCAGGCTCAGCCGTTTGCATTTGATCCTGGATCAAATATATGCATTTTCATGCCTCTGAGCCTCCTGAAGACCCCCCAGCCCCCATTCGCTGGTCCAGACGTGCTGAGCGTTTGCAGAGGCTCCTCTGTCTGAAGGGCGGGGGCTTTGTGGATTCTCGCTCTCGGTCGAAGACCTATTTTTGTTTCCTTTGGAAGCCAGCCTCTGCTTGTAATGCAACGTCGCTCTATCATTTTAAATTAAATTGTTCCTGTTGTGGTTCCATCCCTGTGTGTGCTTTAATTCATGTGAATCCAATTGCACTTCCCTCAGGAGGCTGCTTAATGTAGTGTCAAAGTTGAATAAATAATAAATAGGGCACATCAGGGTTTCCGCATCCCCAGCTGGGGGGACGGTGCTGGCAGTGTCTTCCTCAGGAACACACGCCAGCCCGCACCAGGTGGGTGTGCCGTGCTCGAGCCAGGCTCCTGCCTGAGTGGACACCCTGGTACTGGGTCCATATTGGGGTGGGAGGGGGAGTCCTTGAGTCACCATTCTGTCTGCAGGCTCTGACTTTCCTCACACACCAGCTCCCGTCTCTACCGCTTCCACACCATGGGCTGCAGCTTTCAACAAGTTTAGATTTCGGGGGCTGCAGAGGCTACAGCCTAGCCAGGAGTGCG
The DNA here is from genome assembly GCF_041296235.1 of Equus asinus. Taxonomy (NCBI): domain Eukaryota; kingdom Metazoa; phylum Chordata; class Mammalia; order Perissodactyla; family Equidae; genus Equus; species Equus asinus. The sequence goes on along the minus strand of NC_091793.1, from coordinate 14,519,136 downwards.
GATGTTATCATTCGATCAAGGGGCCTGGGGCCGACATGCTTTGGTGGGACCGAAAGAAGAGTGAGGCTTCTTGCCGTCATGGAGAACATCGGGAGGAGAGGGTCCTGAGAGCCGGGCACTCAGCCGGACACCGACCCTGTGAAACTGAGAAAATGACTTCTTAGAGCTTTGGGACCTCATCTATCAAAGTGACAGGCCAAGCCCTTAGGCTGCTTCTAGCTTGTTTGAGGAGCTGTGACCCGATCCTTGAGTCCTGTGAGGCCGCGTCTCCAGGGGAGGTGAACTATGGCTCCTGATTCTTCATGGAAGAACTGAGGGGAGAGGGGCAGCCGGGGGACACAGCGTCTGTGAGTACATACTCAGGGGTGAGCGTGCTTTAGGGATGATGGCGAGGGGATCCTCAGGTCGGGAGAGAGGGAGAAAGCAAAGGTTCCAAGTCTGCCCTACGCTTGGCCAAGATGCGTGTATTATTTTCAGTTTCTAATAATGCAGATTAAAAATAACAGAGAGATAGAACCGCCTTCCCAAACTGAGCGCAGCTACTTAGCTGAGTGGGCTCCATGTTCCCGATGCATCATCAACATTCTTCCCACAAACGTGAGTCCACAGGCTGAGCCCGGAGTGACCACCACCCCTGAACAGAAGCAAAGACCCCTGAGAAAGTGTTGTGGATTTTTATACTATTTTTTACTCCAAAGGAGGAATTCCTAACCTGGGATCCCCACATAAGCTTCAGAGGCCTGAATGTTATGCAAAACTGTAGGTGTCAACTCACACACGTATCCTGGGAAGGTTCCATTGGTGGTTGTCTGATGCTCAAAGAGGCAGACAGCAGAGCCCAGGCTGCCTCCTGTGCCTCGGACAGCCTTGCTGGAGAAGCGTTGTCTCCTGCAAAGGCACATCCTCTGGTAGCATTGTATTCCACTGGCACTTCCGGAAGGCAGAGAGAGATGAATTACTCTGTGACGATGGGAGTCTGGGACAATTACTGTCTGACTTCTCTAAGTGTGGCCCGGCAGCTCCCAAACCCCAAAGACGGAAAGCAACAGCAATAAGAGACACATTAAAAGAGAATCAAGCCCTGGGAGCATGGCTACTCCTTCAACAAGAAGCTGCCTCCCCACAGAATCCGCTCGAGAAAGCAGGGCTGGAGATAATTCATGACATTTGTGGGGGGTCATGGCACCTCAAGGCCTGCAGGTCAGGGTGCTGGGGCCAATGTGTGACCACCGAGGTGGCCCTGTGGGTCATCTACCACAGGAAGCCTGTACCCCACTCCTTTTCCCTCCATCCTCTCTAGATGGAACCTCTGCAGACTGGGGTCCTGTCTGTGTCTGAGTGAATTACCTGGACATCAACACTGGGGACTTGTGACCATTGACTGCAAGAGACACTCTGAGTTCTGCTGGGGCCCCCCCGGGGCCCCAGAAAAGAACACAGGAAAGAGAGTGGAAGAAATCAAGCAAGATGATAAAGATAGAAATGTGTGTTTTCAGACGATCAGTGAAGCTGAAGCTGGAACTTTGAAAGGCTAACGAGATTGGCGAAGTACAATGAAGAAAAACACAGAAGGAGCAGTAAGCGTAGGGAATGACCTTGCAGAGACGGGCAGTTTCATGGAAAACACGCTCTTAGCAAATCTGCCAGAAGAGTAAATGCAGGAAACGGGAGAGATGCACAGCCAGTAAGAGCACTGAATGAGCCTTTTCAGATCTTCCCCAAAGACCACTCCTCTGAACTTCAAGTCAGTAAATCCAAGGGGACATTTTCCCTGGGGGCCTCAAAGGGATGTTGATCGTCCCCAGAACTCTTCTGTAATGCCTGCGTCCCAGATCCTCATGCCAACCTGCCCCCGCCATCTTGTTTTCATGAGCATCACCGTCATCAACCCCACTTCCCAAACTTACACCTTCACGGCCCCTCTGACATCTCTCTGTCCTTTGTCCTTCACACCCAACAGTCTCCACACCTGTCAGAGCTCCCTTCTAAATGTGTCTGGACCATCCCTCTCTCCTCGTCCTCACTGCCCCATAGTCTCTTACCTGGGTGGCAGTGCCAGGGCTCACCCAGTATCCATGGGCCCCAACTTCTCCCACCCTCCCTGTGGTTAGGTCAAGGGCCCGTGACTCATTCTGGCTGATGGTCTGAGGGCACAAGTGATGCAGGTCCCTCTGAGCAGAGGCAGTGAAGGGCCAGGGTGCCATGTCATCTCTCTCTTCCTGGGGGGCTTTGCAGATCTTAGCACGGCTGCAGGGAGGCTGCACAGAGGGCTTACAGTGAGCAAGAATTAAAACTGATACTTTGCAGTTTATTGCAGAAGTAACACAGCCACCCTGACTTATTGGCCTGGAGTCACAGCAGTGCTCTCCTCACTGACGTTTCTACAGACGCAACTAAACTCTCCCAACCCTTGTTTAATAATGGGCTCGCAGCGAGGTTTCCTACATGCAGATCTGGTCTGCACGCATGCACACGTGTGCAGGCACACATGCACACACACACGGCAGTGGCTTCCCCTTCTCCTTAGTAACTGCCACAATCCTGCCCAGGTCCTGCAAAGTAACCACCCCACCCTTCCCTCGGTCATGCTCCCTTCACTCACCCCGAAGCCCAGCACCCCAGCCTCTCCGTTCCTCTGAGAAGCCACATTCCCTCCTTCTGTGGAGCCCTCACACCCCCCGCAGCCTACCCTCCACTGTCCTCTCACCCACTCCACCGGTCTGGCAGATGGCGGCTCAAGCACCCTTTCATGGAAGGCGCTTCCCTGCCCTCCCCACCCAGCCGTGCCACGCTTCTCTGTTGCACACTCACCAATCACGCTTCTACCCTGAGAACCCTTATCTCTGTGTACTCGCAATTAGCCAGCACACTGAGTTCTGTGACATCGGGCCCCACGTTAGGTTGCACGTGTTCTGGGAGGAGAAACACGTCTGTTTTTGCTTATCTTTGCACACCTAGCTTCGCGCTCTGCACAGGGCTGGGAATCAATGAGTACTGGTAGAACAGATGAATCCGCAAGAACAGAGAGCAAGACGGGGTGGGGCCTCTGAACCCTTCCACACTGCCGCGCTCCACGCTGCCCAGAGCCGAGCCGGGTGGATACATCCTACCATCCCGAGCGAGGGGCAAACACGCTTTCCCAACAGCGGCCAGCCGTCCTCCCCAGCACGGTCCACCGCTTCATCACCCACCTCATTTCAACAAGTCAGTAAGTCTGTCTGCTGATATTCCCATCACTAATTTTGAAGTCCAGCTTGTGTAATTTCACGGTAGAACCTGAAATCTGTGGAGTGGTTCAGAGCAATGTGCCATACAGGCGGGGGACAAACAGGATTTCAGCCCGCCTCAGCCAGAAGACCCCCAGGCATCAGACGTGTCCCCGAGGGGCAGTGTGCTGCATCAGTCACCAGGAACATGCTCCGGATTGAGTCCACCAGAGCTCGGATCCGGGATTCTCCGTTTACCGAGTGACCTTGGACAAGCTGCAGAAGTGATGTGTGCCTCCGTTTCCTCAACAATGATAACAAGAATAACAAAATCTACCTTAGAAGGTGATCTAAAGATCGAGTGAAATCATGCATGCAAAGTCCTAAACCCAGCGCCTGGTACAACATACTCGCTCGACAAATGCCAGAGATGGTTCCTCGTCACGGCTGGGCAGCTCTGATCATTTTTCCTCTCTCTGCATCTACATCTGTTATCCTGTAGTTTCCTTCCATCTGTCTTGTCCCAGTCCCTACGGCCATACAGAGGAGGCCTGCTCTCTCTCTCACATGACAGCCCATCTGCGACATGTTCAGACAGCAATCATCTTCCTCCGAGTCTTCGCTTTCCTTCCGCACGTGCCCGATGCCCACATCGGCTGCATCCCTGTTGAATGCTCTGTCAAATGCCTGGTGTTACGAGGTGGCTGTCAACGAGGCCAGGACCCCTTCTTACCACTGTCCTGACCAACTTGGGGTCAGCACTCTGCTCCCATCTTCCCTGGAATACATTATCCCGAGAAATCATTATCTTTGCATCCTTAAAAGGGAATAATTTTCTAATCTATTTTGAGCATCAGAGCTTCTAGTGAATTTTTAAAACTTTCCTCCTGGGAATAACTATTTTCTCAAGAAATCAGAAATCGATCTATTCAACGGGACATTGACGCTGGGCTGTGGGAGGGAAATGTTTGCATGCTAAGGTTCTCCTTGGGGACGGTCTCTCTCATGTCCGGGCACTGAAGAAAACATCATTTACCAGACACTCTACCAAAGGTCTTTTATAAAGGTGAAAACAGGCTGCAGTTCTTCAGACACGGGCCTAAAACAACTCAAGGTCTTCTTAAAGGTTTCCTGAGCTCAGACTCGTGGTAGCCACTGCTCTGTTTGTTGAACCTTACAGTGATGGATTCCTCCACCTCCTGAGGAGCCCTGTCTGTCATCAAAGGGCTCTGACTGTCACACAATGAGCTGTGGGGCCCTGCACAGCATCAGGGCTTCCACTCTGCAGGACGGTCTTGGTGGTGGGTGTGCTTTCCCACCCTCCATCCTGGTCACAGACTCAGGGAGCCCCACCTCTGTCTCCATCTCTCCACCGCATCCCACACTCCCTCCACGCTCTTCTGGCTTGACTTCCAGCTGCAAGAGCCACTGGAGCTCCCTCCACACCTCTGCTCACTCTTTCCATGGAGCAGACCTTCCTGCATCTAGGTCTCGTCATCCAGGCCGGTCTCAGGCTGACCCCTAGGGACACAGGTGTTTCTCCACTTTGCATTTAGACAGAATCATCCTCCTTTTAGGCCTTATCACACATGCTGTCTCACTTAAAGAAGGTTCCACACTGTACTGAGAATTTGCTCCATGTGTGGAATCAGCTGCATCGTCACGTGACACACAGATAGTTATTTATTTGCCTTTTTTTAGATGAGAATTCTGAGGCTCAGGAGTTTGCAGACTTACCTAAGCTCACACCCTGAGTTCATGGCAAGACTTAAAAACAAGTCTGCTGGCCCGGATTCTGGCAGGCTGGGTCCCTCTAATTCTAGCACACTAGAGATTGCCAACAGTCAGAGCCAACATCCTCCTCCTCCTCCTTTGGATGTGTGATAAAACAGGTCCACAGGTGTTAGGATCCCATTTCCCAACCACAGACGATGACGGATAGAGAAATCTAACCTAGAATTCCCAGATAAGTCTCAGCAAATCTCAGCCACTACACACTAGAAACAGAGGTCACCTGATCATTCACTGACACACACACACACCAGTCTGAGCAAGTCCTTGGCCCAGGCACTATATGGAGCAGAGAAGGGCATGGGACCCCCTCCCTGGAGAGGAGGCAGCACGTCACCCTGGGGTTAATGACTAGGGAAGAGTCATAGGGAGAAACTGATGTCGTGGGTGGGAGATCCTGCAAAGGTTGGTGCAAGACTGCATTTATTTATTTTTAACTTAATGCCCACATACAGCCCTCAGTGTCTTCCAAATATTGTGATAAATGATTTATAAAATTAGCACGTGAACCCCCAAAGTGATATGAGGGGGGTTTCTTCTCCCCACTTTGCAGATGAGGAAACAGAGGTACAGGATGTTTTAGTCTGTTGCCCAGGGTCACACAGGGAGGGAGTCCCCACTCTCCTCCACAGATGTTGACCGCAATGATGGTGTGCTTGGGGCGTCCAGGCAAGCCAGTGCATAAAACCACATGTCTATGGTGGGGAGCAACAACTTCCATTTCCTCAAACTCATTTCTGTTCGAGCACCAGACTCGGAGCCCTGAGGCCTGCCTGCATTCCATCAGCCTCAGCACTTTGCATGTGGACAGCGACCGTTGAACACAACCGCGTGGAAGCAACCTTCACACCCACAGGGAAAGCTCATAATCGTCCAGCCCACCAGTCTTGGGGACACACGGGGGGCTAGCCAAGGAGAAAGGGGCACATGCAGCATTCAGAGAGTCAATGTAAGTAAGACACCAGGGAAGAGCAGCTGGGCACCATTGCTACCCAGAGACATTCCAGGCCAAGGAAAGAGGAGGAAGGAGGCCCCCGCCCTCCCAGTCCCTTCTCCCCGGGGCTGCTGTGAGCAGCAGGCAGCGTGGGGAGCAGGATTCAGGCTGTCAACATGAGGGCTTTGACGAGACTGGTTCTGACAGCCTCAGAGAGCCACAAACATCCCGGCCTTGTGACTATTTATAACTTTGTGCTTCTCATCACCCAGAAACAGGGGAAAGAAAGCAAAGCCATTTGGTAAGAGGTTTGGGCAACCTCGATGTGGAGGATGCATCTTTCGGGGAGAAGACACATCCACGTGGACAGCAGGGCCATGAGGTCTCTCCCTGGACAGGAGGCCAGCTGGTGCCCTCACTCTGGAGCTGAGAGGCCCTGGGCAGTGGGGAGCCCCAGGTGCAGAGCTGGCACTGAGCTCAAATGGGTCAGTGCCCTGGCTTGCCTGTTGACATCATCCAGAAAGCTTTAAAAAGTATCAATGCCTTGATCCCGCCCTTCAAGGTTCTGAATTGACCAGGCTGGGGTGTGGCCTGGACGCTGGGATCTTTTCAAGTCCCAAGTAATTTTAATAAGCAGTAAAATCAGGAGATCTGGAAACGGAATGTGTGATTTTGGGCAAATTATTCCCTTCTTTGAACCTCGGTTTCCCTCTATGCAAAATAAAAAATCTCAGACTAAATAATTTACAATTTAGATTTTTGGCTTAGCTTCTCTACAAGTTAAAACGCCACCATCCTCAAATGCGATGGCCTGTGTAACTCACAGTGTGCCCGAATAATTATTTCTTAGGCTGGTGAAGAATACAATGAGAGAGGAAACCGGGCAGGGAGAGATGGCCTTTCTGGTTTTCCAGGCCAGGCAGGTTCCTGCAGACCGTCAAGGAACCCAGCTGCCTGTCACAGCGACCGACCCGTCAAGGGAGGCGGTGATGCTGCTCCAGGCTTGTGCGGAGTTGTACTGATGTGTAAGTCAGTCTGGAGTGCCTCCCACGGTAATCTCATCTGCTGTATTTTCTGTCTGAATCGCTGGTGCACCGCTGATTGTGACATCCACTTCCTCACTCCTTTGCGTCCAAGCAGCTCTGGGAGTCTATTATCTATCATCATTTCTATCCTGAGTGAGCCGTTAGAGAAGAAAAGAGCCACACACACAGGAAGTTAAGAGACCTCTCTCCCATGATGAGCTTACAGAGAGAGAAAAATGACCCAAACACAGGGAGGAGGGAACGGGAGGCAGCCGTTCCTGCCCATCCTCCTCCTCCAGCCAGCTGAAGACAGGCCGCCAGAGCCCCCCAGGGACCTGCCGCGGCCTCTGAAGCCGTCTCCCTGCCTCCAGCCCCTTCCCTTCCAGCTTATTTGCTGAAGCTCCAAGAGCTGTTTCTGGAATACGAATCTGATCATGGCCCCTCCTCCAAATCCTCAGTGGGTTTCTCAAGACCCTCGGCACCACCCCTCACCTCTCATCTCCTAATCTGTGGCCCATCATGACATCTTCCCCTCCCCTCAGGGACCTTCCTGGGCTCCCCAACCTCCAGGGATACAGAACTCCATGTAGGCCCCACAGTTTTCACTTCAGACCAGGCCTTTTCAAGGCTGGTCCCCACAATATCTCTGGATCTCAAAACTGATGCCCATTGGGTCACCTGACACCATCCATGGATCTGCCTTAGCTGGCCCTGAGTGTAGCCTGGGCAACTGCATTTCCAATGGTGGAGGATTGTTCTAGAAGGTCCTCCTGCTTCTTTGCCTTGGGGGTCTTTTTTTTTTTTTTTTTGATGAAGATTTAGCCCGGAGCTAACATCTGCTGCCAATCCTCCTCTTTTTTGCTGAGGAAGCCTGGCCCTGAGCTAACATTCATGCCTATCTTCCTCTACTTTATATGTGGGACACCTACCATAGCATGGCGTGCCAAGTGGTGCCATGTCCACACCTGGGATCTGAACCGGTGAATCCCGGGCCGCCGAGAAGCGGAATGTGCGAACTTAATTGCTGCACCACCGGGCCAGCCCTTGCCTGAGGGGTCTTGCTAGTCCTCCAGTCCCAGGTCAAGCCTCACTGGCCCCGTGAAGCTTTCTCCTGCTCATCCTCCCTCTCTCCAGAAGAGGAGGGCTCCTTCCACATGTCTCCTCTGTTTTGTACGAGCTCCAGGGCAACACCAGTCATGGCTCAGTGGCCCGTGTTTGTGCAGCTCTGGTCCCCACTGGACGATGGTGAGCTTATTCTGAGCACGACAGTGGTTGAGCCATCTTTGCATGCCCAGCACAGAGCATGGGCCCTGTCTCCTGCTGTCTGCATCCTGGCCATCCTGAGCTCCCCCTGGCAAACAGGCCCTCTGCATGTGCGTGTGCTGCTGGCATTACTGGGAGGAGACTTTTCATGCTGTTTATCTGGATAAATTCTTCTCAACAGTCAGGATTTAGATCAAAAGTCACCAGCTTTGGGTTGTGTTATGGGTTGAGTAGCGTCTCCTGAAAAAGCTATGTTCAGGTCCTAAACTCTGTACCTGTGAACTTGACCTTATTCGGATTAGGATGGGTGCCAATCCAGAGACGGGTGCTCTTATAAGTGGTAGATTTGGACAGAGATGGACACTCAGGACAGACAGCTGTGTGAAGATGGAGGCAGAGACGGGAGCGATACAGCTGCAAGCCAAGAAATGCCAAGGATCTCCCCACAATAGCAGAGGCTGGAAGAGGCAAGGAAGGACCCTCCTAAAATCTTTAAAGACAACACAGCCCTGACAGTTCCTTAGTTTTAGAGTTCTGATTTCCAGAACTGGGAGACAATTAATCTCTAGTGTCTTGAGCCACCCAGTGTGTGTTCCTTTGTTACGGCAGCCATAGGAAACTCACACAGGCTGCCCGCCCTGACCTCCAACCCGAGACAGAGACCCAGAGTCCTCCCCTTTCTCCTACCCACTCAGGGACATTCCCCATCAGCAGATGACCCCCAACCTGTGGCAGAGAGAATCCGGGGGCAGCTTGGACCTAGCCTTGGAGCAACAGCTCTCATGCCCCACCCAGCACTCATTCATTTAGCCAAAGTCTGTGGCCCTGCTTGAGGCCCCAGTGCCCTAAAGATGTGTAGAGTTTGGTCCCTGGTTCTGGAAGCTCAGGAAAGGAGGCAGAAGCAGAAACAGCAAATATACATCATAGGGGAGGGGAACAGGGAGAGAGGCTCATATCCACATAGGGTTGTCAGGGAAACTGAACCCTCTTGTTTTCCAGGGCTAAGGGGATTGAGAAGTGACTTGACGTTCACATGTTGGGGAGATGAGAGAACACACTTAGGAATGTAACTGCAAAGTTCAGGAGAACCGCAGACCCTTGGGCCAAAGCAATGGTGGGTGGTTCTCCAAGGATCTCCCGGGAGCAACAGCAGGTAGGAAAGTGGGCTGACATGCCCACAGAGAAGCCACGTGGATTTCATGTCTGCCTGTGTGCGGGGCTGTGGCTCCTCTGAGCATCACGCTCCTGCTTCTCTTCCATTGGCCTCACCTGACCCCCAACCTTGCAGAATGCAGCTCCCCAAGATGCTCTCCCTGGAGAGAAGGGTGTGGTGGTGATGGAGTGAACATCAGACCCCTGGCAGTGCCCACCACTTCATCATCTCAGCATCAGAGCACACCCTTTACTGCATTCAACCCCAAGTCAAGACCCGAGCAACATCAAGCTTGGGGCTGACAACACACATCACGTGTCATTAAGCATATTTCCCTCTAAAATATGGTGAGCTACTGCCCTCCTTTTTCTGCACTCTCCTGTTCGATCCTCGTTGATTTCTATAACTTCCTTCTTCCCTTACCCACACATGCCTCTTCCCTGAGCCACTTCCTCGACTGGTTGCAGATCTTTACGAGGTGGGATGACCTAACCCTTCTTCCCTAAAGTGTCTGTGCCATTTGTGCCCCTGCCTCTGTTTGTTTGATGTTGCTCTCCATTAACATTTACCAGTGGATGTGGGGGCAGCAACGGGTACGCCAGAGGGTCCTCTGGTTTCAGGCTGCTACAGATGGAATGTTTGTCTCCCCCAAATTCATAGGTTAGAATCCTAATCCCCAAGGTGACGATGTTAGGAGGTGGGGCCTTTGGGAAGTGCTTAGGTCATGAGGCTGGAGCCCCCCATGAATGGGATTAGTGCATTTATGAAAGAGACCCCAGGGAACTCCCTCTCCCCTTGCATCATGTGAGGACACAGCCAGCATGAAGTCGACCGTCTGCATCCTGCAAGAGGGCCTTCACCAGAACCTGACCCTGCTGGCTCCCTGATCTTGGACTTGCAGCCTCCAGCACTGTGAGAAATAAATTTCTGTTGTTTATAAGCCTTCCTGTCTGTGCTATTTTCTTATAGAAACCCAAACAGATGGAGACAGGTATACTTCTCCGTGTGCCCGTAGATCCCTCTGTGCCCCTGCTGGTCAGGACAATCTTCCGGGCAGGGCAGCCCCTCCCCTGCCTGTTGGTCCAGCAGCACAAAGAGAGCAAGGAGGTCTGGTGGCTGGTCCCAGCTTCCAGTCCAATGGAACCACTGCTGTTTCCCTGGTAGACACATGTCTCCCTTCGGAACTAAGACCATTAGATCAACAAAGCCCCAGAGCATGGGTCCAGAAAGCAACAGGTTTGCTAGTGTATGATTCTAGGTAATGGAGAAAGGAGTCTGTCCATTTAATCTCCTCTGTTCCTGAACCCACGGGTGTTAGCTGTGGAAGAAACAGCACCATTATTGGGCATTGGTTGATACCAGTTGAATTGTGTCCCTGAAAAAGATATGTTGAAGTCCTGACCTCCAGTAGGTGTAAATGTGACCTTAGTTTCAGATGTAGCCAAGTTGAGATGAGGTCATTAGGCTGGGCTCTAATCACACATAAGGGTCCTCCTTATAGAAAGGGGGAAATTTGGACGCAGAGACAGGCACAGAGGAAGACACCATGAAGAGACCCCAGGAGAAGATCACGTGGAGACTGGGATGATGCTGCCCCAAGCCGAGGAGCGTCTGGGGCTGGCAGAGGCTGGAAGGGGTAAGGAAGGCTCCTTCCTCTACAGGTTTGAGAGGGGGCAGGACCCTGCAGACGCCTCAATTCTGAATTCAGTTTCCAGAAATGTGAGCAAACAGGTCCCAGTTGCTCTGAGCCACCCAGTTTGTACTCTTTGCTACAGCAGCACCACTACAGAGGGACGCTGTGTGGGCGCCGTGACAGTGAACAGGGCATTCTGCAAGTCCATGCATGGACGGGCGTTTCGACAGCAGCACTGCAGGCAGGAAATGCAGACCTGTGTCCAGTATATGTGCTGGTCCTGGGGGACAAATCACCACCCCTTGTGAGTGGAAGTGGTCCAACCTGATCCCTTGCCACCTTACGAGAGGCTGGTGCCATCGAGAATGGTACCACGTAGGGTCCTTATAAGGAACGAGGGAGACAAGAGAGTCAGAGAAGAAGATGTGATGATGGGAGCAGATTTCAGAGTGATGTGGGGCCGCAAGCCAAGGAATGTGGGTGAGCCCAGATGGGGGGAAACGGTGAGGAAATGGATTGTCCCCCAGAACCTCCCCAAGGAACTAGCCCTGCTGACCCCTTGATTTTATCCCCAAGAGACCCATTGCGGACATCTGGCCTCCGGCGCTGTAAAGAGGAGGAATGTGTGTTGTTTTTTAAGCCACCAACTTTGGGGTGATTTGTTACAGCTGCAACAGACTGACATGCTTGGGGTTTTGTGGTTGATGCTCAGTCTCTCCCAGGGCCCAGCAGCAAGCCAAGGGCTGTCTCTCAAAGAGGGAAAGAAGGGGGCCTGTGTGGCTCTAAGATCACAAGGTTCTGTGCTGTGACCCACCTTCTCGGCCTCAGAAACTTCAGGCACCATCCGTCTTCAGGTTCCATCCGTCTTCAGGCTCCTGCAGTCCAAATGGCAGAGTAGCTTATATGGCGGCCTGGACCTGTTGTTCAGGACTCCACTCAAAACGGGAGGCCTTTGGGTCACTTAGTAAATTGGCCAGAGCCGCATTTGGATGGGTATGTTGCCTCCAACATCTAAAACTCAGAACCCACTAGGTGTTGGACCTCTTTCTCATGACAGAGTGACCAGGTGCAACAGTTTGTCCATCCCTTTGGAGGGGATATTCTGACACACCCCAGGCAACTGAATCCTTAACAACCTCACCGAGGTGGCAGCTTCCTGCAACTTCAGGAAATGTACCGACAGTGGTGGAGGCGAGTGGGGTGATGCTGAGCTTACAACAGACAGTCCAACCGGGTGTTCACTGAGCCCGGACAGGAGAGGCACACAATTCAGGGAAGGAGGACATAGTTGTTTGTGAAAAGAGGGAACGCAAAAGTCTTCAGGACCGAGAGAACAGTCAGACAAAGTTTGAAACCGCCTGACCCATCTCTGGCTGTGGATGGTACCCAGTTAGGTGCTGGGAGAACAGAGTACAGGCACTTTCAAAAGGAAGACGAGGAAGTGGTTGAAGATGGATTTAGCTACTGGAGTGTTTGCCCCAGTTTTTGACTCAGAAATGTTTGAAATCTCCTCCCCGACTTTGAAGATTTCCAGAGAGGGGAAGACCCACACCTCCTGCACACGGCGTCTCGCAGCTGGGGCGCCACTCGGTATTTCCTCTTTCAAGTCCTTGCTAACAAGGAGCCTAGCCCCACCCCCATCACGTTTTTTATTCTACACAAGTAAACATCCTTTAATTGAAACTCCTGGGCATTTAACATTATTTATAACTTTGCAAATTAAAAGCCTCATGGAACCCTGGTTCCATCTCATACCCGGCGATTCCCGGACTGCTCCATAATGATTTGGGAGATGTTGTGTAGCATCGCTAATTATAGGGTTGATTTGAAATGGAGTGATAGGAGTTGCCATTTCAAAGGGAGATGAACAGATATGCAGATCTGGACATCAAAGTGTCCTCTCAACAGCAGAACCATTCAGGATGCTTCAGAAGGTGAACTTCCAAGTTTCCACCGAAGCAACAAGAGCCGGTGTGCTGGAATTCTGCCATTCCCTGTCTTGTAACCGGATCTCACATTGTCTCTGTTACTTAATGTCATGGTCCGCATGCTTTACCTCAGACGTCCCTTCCTCCACCGTAATGCCTCCTTCTCCCTGGAATTTGATGAAGATGGCAGCTCACAGCCTTTACTGTGGATAAGAACCACAGAAAAGGGCCGGCTGAAATTCTACATCCTGCGTCCCCCACTAGAACCTTCTGATCAGTATGCCATTGGGTGTGGTCCAGGTAGATTTGGAGCACCCCCAACCTAGGACTAGATCCCCTTTAAGAAACGTGGCTTAGAATCTCCCCTGATGTGTCTGTGCCACGTCTTTCCTGAGATGATGGACTGCCCAGGGCCGCCAGGCACAGCCACCTTGGGCCTTACAGAGAGTCAGGAAGAGGGGAGAGGAGAGCTTGGGGACAGGAGGGCCTGGGTGTGAAGCCTGCTCTTCCCTCTAGGACCATGTGGTCTCAGCTTCATTTTTCACGCCCTGCCTGCACATAGATGCCTGTCTCCCTGCCAGGGCTATTTTAGTTCCTGTAAAGGTACCCACAGGCCATTGCAGAAGCCCTCGGAGTGCCTGCCCTCGTCCCCGTGAACACCCTCCTGCAGGCTCACTCCCTGCTCTCTGTTTTCAGCACTGGAGCCTGCTGTCCCTCCCAACTGCTCCTGGGTTTGGAGTCTCTGCTCACTGAATTCTGTGCCCTGAAGGGCTGACGGGGTTTAACGACCTGGCGGGGCTCCAGCCTCAGCACCCTTTCTAACAGGACGTGGTGTTAACCTCTGCACTTGGCCCACAGCAAGCACAGGCGAGAGGCCTCCTTCCAGGGACTGGGACATCTTGGCAGCCAGCCCTGAGCCCCGACGTGGAAGGAGATTGCAAGTCGTCCACTTCACTTGGCTGGCTTAAAGAGGAACCTAAGATTATACGACTTTTAGAAAAAAACATAAGAGAAAATCTTTGAGGCTGTAGATTAGGTGAAGTCCTAGACTTTGGGTTGTTAAACTTGATGCCCAAAGCAGAAGTTATCCAAGAAAACCTGGTAAATGGGACCGCATCAAACTCAAAAACTTTTGTTCTGTGAACAGATCTGTTATGAGGATGAAGAGACAAGGTGAAGCCTGGGGAAAATACTTGCAAACCACACACCAACAAAGGGCTAGAATCTGGAACGTATTTTAGCAAGAAGCCATCCTGTTGAGATCTCGCACAAGAGCTGGGGCTGGCGTATGTATGTGTGCTTGTGTGTGCACGAGTGCATGGTTTTCTTTTGCCGACAGCTTTGATATTAAATTCTGTCAAATGCTCTTTTGCTCCGAGTGATATCATCAAATGATTTCTCTTCATTAGACTGATAATGTAGTGTATTACATCAGTTGATTTTCAAAAATTAAAAGACTTTTGCATTCCTAAGATAAAGTCCACTTGGTTGTAGGATATCATTTTTTTCTTATTTTCCTGGGTTTCCTTTGTTAATAATTTCTTGAACACTTCTGTGTCTGTGTTCGTGAAGGATTTGCTCAGAAGTTTTGTTTATTACTACTGTTTTTGTCCAGTTTTGGTGTCATACAAATGCTGATCTCACAAAACGAGTTGAGAAGTGTGTTCTTTTCTACTTTTTTTTTTAATTCTACTAAATTGTATTTTTTTTCCACAAAGTAATGCCATATAAAGTTGAATTATCAAACTTTGCTTCCTATTATTTTTATTTTTTTATTGTGGTAACGTTGGTTTATAACATCATATAAATTTCGGGTGTGCATCATTATATTTCGATTCCTGTGTAGATTGCATCATGTTCACCACCCAAAGACTAATTACCGTCCATCACCACACATGCGCCTAGTCACCCATTTCGCCCTCCTCCCTCCGCTCTTCCTGTTTGGTAACCACCAATCCAATCTCTGTCTCTACGTGTTTGTTGGTTCTTCTTTTTATCTTCTACTTATGAGTGAATCATACAATGTTTGATTTTCTCCCTCAAACTTATTTCGCTTAGCATAATACCCTCAAGGTCCATCCATGTTGTCACAAATGGCCAGATTTCATCGTTTCTTACAGCTGAGTAGTATTCCATTGTGTATAAATATCAAATCTTTATCCATTTGTCCTTTGGTGGGCACCTAGGTTGTTTCCCAGTCTTGGCTATTGTGGGCTGTGATGAATATAGGGGTACATGTGTCTTTACATATTTGTGTGTTCATATTCTTTGGATAAATATCCAGCAGTGGAGTAGCTGGATCATATGGTACTTCTATTCTTAATTTTTTGAGGAATCTCCATAGTGTTTTCCATAGTGGCTGCCCCAGTTTGCACTCCCACCAGCAGTGTATGAGAGTTCCCTTCGCTCCACATCCTCTCCAATACTTATTGTTTCCTGTCTTGTTAATTATAGCCATTCTGACAGGCATGAGGTGAGATCTCATTGTAGTTTTGATTTGCATTTCCCTAATAATTAGTGATGTTGAACATCTTTTCATGTGCCTGTTGGCCGTCTGTACATCTTCGTTGGAGAAATGTCTATTCTGATCTTTTGCCCATTTTTTAATTGGGTTGTTAGTTTTTTGTTGTTGAGATGTGTGAGTTCTTTATATATTTTGGATACTAACCCCTTATCAGACATATGGTTTGCAAATATCTTCTCCCAATTGTTAGGTCATCTTTTCATTTTGTTAATGATTTCCTTTGCTGTGCAGAAGCTTTTTAGTTTGAGGTAGGCCCATTTGTTTATTTTTTCTATTGTTTCCCTTGCCTAGGCAGCCCTGGTACTTGAAAATATGCTGCTCAGGTTAATGTCAAAGAGCATACTGCCTGTGTTTTCTTCTAGAAGCTCCATGGTTTCAGGTCTTACATTCAAGTCTTTAATCCATTTTGAATTAATTTTTGTGTATGGTATAAGATAATGGTCTACTTTCACTCTTTTACATGTGGCTGTCCAGTTTTCCCAATGCCATTTATTGAAGAGAATTTCCTTTCTCCATTGTATGTTTTTGGCTGCCTTGTTGAAAATTAGTTGTCCGTAGATGTGTGGTTTTAACTTTGGGCTCTCGATTCTGTTCCATTGATTTCCGTGCTTTTGTGCCAGTACCATGCTGTTTGGATTCCTATAGGTTCATAATATATTTTGAAATCAGGGAGTGTGGTATCTCCAACTTTGATCTTTTTACTCAGGATTCCTTTGGCTGTTAGGTTCTTTTGTTGTTCCATATAAATTTTAGGATTCCTTGCTGTATTTCTTTGAAAACTGTCATTGGAACTTTGATAGGGATTGCATTGACTCTGTAGACTGCTTTAGGAAGTTTGGACATTTTAACTATGTTACTTCTTCCAATCCAAGAGCATGGAATATCTTTCCATTTCTTTGTGTCTTCAGTGTCTTTCAACAATGTTTCATAGTTTTCAGCATACAGATCTTTCACCTCTTTGGTTAAGTTTACTCCCAGGTATTTTATTCTTATTGTTGCAATTGTAAATGAGATTGTATTCTTAATTTCTCTTTCTGCTACTTCATTGTTAGTGTATAGAAATACAACTGATTTTTGTATGTTGATTTTGTCACCTGCAAATTTACCATATTCATTTATTCTTCCTGAAAATTTTTTTGTTATTTAGAGTTGTCTATATATAAAATCAAGTCATCTGAAAACAGTGACAGTTTCACTTCTTCCTTTCCAATTTGGATCCCTTTTATTTCTTTTTCTTGCCTGATTGCTCTGGCTAGGATTTCAAATACTATGTTAAATAAGGGTGATGAAAGTGGGCATCCTTGTCTGGTTCCTCTTCTTAGAGGGATAGCTTTCAGTTTTTCTCCATTGAGAATGATATTAGCTGTGGGTTTGACGTATATGGCCATTATCATGTTGAGGTACTTTCCTTCTATTCCATTTTATTCAAAGTTTCTATCCTAAATGGATGCTGCATCTTGTCAAATGTTTCTTTCTCTGCATCTATTGAAATGATCTTGTGATTTTTATTGTTCATTTTGTTAATATGGTGTATCACGTTGATTGATTTGCAGATGTTGAACCAGCCCCACATCCCTGGAATAAACCCCATGTGATCATGGTGTATGACCTTTTTAATGCATTGTTATATTTAATTTGCTAGTATTTTGTTGAGGATTTTTGCATGGATGTTCATCAGTGATATTGGCCTGTAATTTTTCTTTTTTTGTGTTGTCCTGGTCTGGTTTTGGAATCAGGGTGATGTTGGTTTTGTTGAATGAGTTAAGAAGTTTCCTCTCCTCTTAAATTGTTTTGGAAGAGTTTGAGAAGGACACGTATGAAGTCTTCTTCGAATGTCTGGTAGAACTCACCACGGAAGCTGTCTGTTCCTGGACTTCATTTTTTGGGAGGTTTTCATTAGTGTTTTGATCTCCTTACTGGTGATTGGTCTATTCAAATTCTCTATTTCTTCTTGACTCAGTTTTGGAAGGTTGTATAATTCTAAGAATTTATTCATTTCTTCTAGATTATCCAATTTGTGGGCATATAGCTTTCCATAGTATTCTCTTATAATCTTTTGTATTTCTGAGGTGTCCATTGTAATTTCTCCTTTTTCATTTCTGATTTTATTGATTTGAGCCTTCTCTCTTTTTTCTTGGTGAGTCTAGCTACAGGTTTATCAATTTTGTTTACCTTCTCAAAGAAGCTGCTCTTAGTTTCATTGATTTTTTTCTATTTATTTTATTTGTTTCTGCTCTGGCTTTTATTATTTTCTTCCTTCTACTGATTTTGGGCTCTATTTGTTCTTCTTTTTACAGTTCCCTTAGGTGCACTGTTAAATTATTAATTTGGGATTTTTCTTGTTTGTTGAGGTGGGCCTGTATCGCTATAAACTCCCGTCTTAGAACCTCTTTTGCTGTATCCCGTAAATTTTGGCACATATTATTCTATTTTGTTTTAATTTATTTTATTTATTTTTTAATTGAGATTCATAATAGTTTACATCATTGTGAAATTTAACTTGTACATTATTTCTTGTCTGTCACCACATAGGTGCTTCCCTTCACCCACTGTGCCCTCTGATTTTTTCGTTAACCTAATCATTGTTCAACAGAATTTTGTTCAATCTCCACATATTTGTGGCTTTTCCCATTTTCTTCCTGTAGTTGATTTCCAGTTTCATACCATTGTGGTTGGAAAAGATGCTTGGTATTATTTCAATCTTCTTAAATTTATTGAGACTGGTTTTGTGGCCTAATATGTGATCTAGCCTCTAGAATGTTCCATGTGCATTTGAAAAGAATGTATATTCTGCATGTTGGGGATGGAATGTTCTGCATACATCTACTAACTCCATCTGATCTAATGTGTCATTCAAGGCCAATGTTTCCTTATTGATCCTCTGTTTGGATGATCTATCCATTGGTGTAAGTGGAGTGTTACTGTCCTCTATTATTATTGTGTTGCTGTCTATTTCTCCTTTTATGTCTGTTAATAATAGCTTTGTATACTTAAGTGCCCCTATGTTGGGTGCATAGATATTTACAAGTGCTATATCCTCTCGTCGGATTGTTCCCTTTATCATTATGTCATGCCCTTCTTTGTCTCTTGTTACGGTTTTTGGTTTAAAGTCTATTCTGTGTGATATAAGTATTGCTACCCCCACTTTCTTTTCTTTGCCATTTGTGTGGAGTATCTTTTTCAATCCGTTCACTTTCAATTCGTGAGTGTCTTTAGGTCTGATGTGTGTCTCTTGTATGCAGCATATATATGGGTCTTGTTTTTTATCCAGTTGGCCACCCTATGCCTTTTGATTGGAGCGTTTAGTCCATTGACATTTAAAGTATCTGTTGATAAGTATGTACTTATTTTCATTTTGTAACCAATTTTCTTGGTGTTTTAATAGTTCTTCTCTGTTTCTTTCTTCTTCCCTTGCTCTCTTCCCTTGTGGTTTGATGGCTTTTTTCCATATTCTGTTTGGGTTCCTTTTTCTTAATTTTTTGTGTATTTATTATAGGTTTCTGATTTGTGATTACCATTAGGTTCATGTGTAATAACTACGTATATAGAAATCTATATTAAGTTGATGGACTCTTTACTTTGACCTCTTGCCAAAAGCTCTACTCTTTTACCCCCCTCCTCTCATATTTTATGTTTTTTTTAATTGAGGCTATGATAGTTTTCAACATTGTGAAATTTCAGTTGTAAATTATTAAACCTTCAATAATATGTTGTATAAGAGTGGTGAGAGAGGGCACCCTTGTCTTGTTCCTGTTCTCAGAGGTATGGCTTTCATTTTTTCCACATTGAGTATGATGTTGGCTGTGGGTTTGTCATATATGGCCTTTACTATGTTGAGGTACTTTCCTTCTATACCCATTTTATTGAGAGTTTTTTTTTATCATAAATGCATGTTGGAGCTTGTCAAATGCTTTCTCTGTGTCTATTGAGATGATCATGTGCTTTTTATTCCACATTTTTTTTTAATGTGGTGTATCACATTGATTGACTTGCAGATGTTGAACCATCCCTGTGTCCTTGGTATAAATCCCACTTGATCATGGTGTATGACCTTTTTAATGTATTGCTGTATTTGGTTTGCCAATATTTTGTTGAGGATTTTTGCATCTATGTTCATCAGCGACATTGACCTGTAATTTTCCTTCTTTGTGTTGTCCGTGTCTGGCTTTGGTATCAGGCTGCTGTTGGCTTCATAGAATGTGTTAAGAATTATTCCATCTTCCTCACTTTTCTGGAATAGTTGGAGAAGGATATTAAATCTTCTTTGAATGTTTGTCAGAATTCTCCAGAGAAGCTTTCTTGTCCTGGACTTTTATTTTTGGGGAGTTCCTTGATTACTATTTAAATCTCCTTACTTGTGATTGGTCTATTCAGATTCTCTATTTCTTCTTGATTCAGTTTTGGGAAGTTGTAAGAATCGAGGAATTTGTCTATTTCTTCTAAGTTGTCCAATTTGTTGCATACAGTTTTTCATGGTATTCTCTTATAATCTTTTGTATTTCTGTGGTATCCTTTGTAATTTCTCCTCTTTCATTTCTAATTTTATTTATTTGAGTCTTCTCTCTTTTTTTTCTTAGTGAGCCTGGCTAAGAGTTTGCTAATTTTGTTTCTTTTCTCACAGAACCAGTTCTTTGTTTCATTGATCCATTCTACTGTCTTTTATGTTTCAATTTCATTTATTTCTGCTCTAATTTTTATTATTTCCCTCCTTCTATTTACTTTGGGCTTTGTTTGTTCTTCTTTTTCTAATTCTGTTAGGTGTAGTTTGAGATTGCTTATTTGAGATTTTTCTTGTTTGTTGAGGTGAGCTTGTATTGCAATGAATTTCCCTCTTAGGACCACTTTTGCTGCATCCCAAGTGAGTTCGTATGGTGTGTTTACATTTTCATTTGTCTCCAGCTAATATTTGATTTCTCCTTTAATTTTTTCCATGATTCATTGGTCGTTCAGTAGCATGCTGTTTAATCTCCACATCTTTGCCCATTTCCCAGTTTTTTCTTGTAATTAATTTCTACCTTTATAGCATTGTGGTTGGAAAAGACTCTTGATATTTTTTTCAATCTTCTTAAAATTGTCGAGGCTTGCTTCATCTCTCCTTGAGAATGTTCCACGCACACTTGAGAAGAATGTGTAACCTGCTGTTTTTGGATGGAGTGTTCTATAAATGGCTTTTAAGTCCATCTGGTCTAGTTTTTCATTTAATTCTACAATTTCCTTGTTGACTTTCTGTCTGGATGACCTATCCATTCGAGTAAGTGGGGTGTTGAGGTCCTCTGCTATTATCATATTGTTGTTGATATCTCCTTTTAGTTTTGCCAATATTTGCTTTATGTTCTTTGGTGCCTAGACATTTCTGTGTTATGTCTTCTTGGTGGAGTTTTCCTTTTATCATTATATACTGCCTGTCTTTCTCTCTCTTTACCTGTTTTGTCTTGAAGTCTACTTTGTCTGATATAAGTATGGTGACATCTGCTTTCTTTTGTTTGCTATTAGCTTGGAGTATCATTTCCCATCCCTTCACTCTGACTCTGTGTTTGTCTTTGGGGCTGAGATGTGTTTCCTGGAGGCAGCGTATTGTTGTGTTTTGTTTTTTAATCCATTCTGCCACTCTGTGTCTTTTGATTGGAGAATTCAATCAGTTTACTTTTAGAGTGATTACTGATATGTGGGGGCCTAATGCTTCCATTTTATCACTCATTTTCCAGTTCTTCTACATTTCCTTTGTTTCTCACCTCATGTATTTATGACTACCAATTCAATTAGGTAGTTTTCTATGCTGATTTTCTTACTTTTCTCCTTATATATAATTTGCATCTCTGTCCTATTTAGTTGTTTAATGGTTTCCATGTGGATTGTATAAAAAATTTCATAGATGAGGTAGTCCATTTTCTGATAGCCTCTTATTTCCTTAGACTAAGCTGGTTCCATCACTCTCCTCTTCCCCTCATAAGTTATTATTGTCACATTTTATTTCTTCTTGTGTTGTGAGTTTGTGGTTAAAATGACAAGATTATATTTATTTTTGGTGTTTTCTTTCCCTTTATCTTTAATGTTATAATTAAGCATTTGCTAATTCATTCTGATGGAGAGCTGCAATTTTCTGATTTTGTCTATCTACTTATCTCCTTGCTCAGGGTTTTGTAACCCCTTTCTTTTTTTTTTTTTTTTCAGTTATGAGAGCTTTCTTGAGGATTTCCTGTAGTAGGAAGTCTTGTGGTGATGAACTCCCTCAACCTTTGTTTATCTGGGAAAGCTTTTTGTAATTTCTTCATCGTAACTGAAGGGTATTTTCACTGGATAGAGTATTCTTGGCTGAAACTTGTTGTCTTTCAGTTGTTTGAATATATTGCTCCATTCTATCCTAGCCTGTAAACTTTCTGCTGAGAAATCCACTGAAAGCCTGATAGCAGCTCCTTTCTAGGTTATTTTCTTCTGCCTTGCTGCTCTTAATATTTTTTCTTTGTCATTGACTTTTGCCAGCTTTACTACTATATTCCTTGGAGTTGGTTTTTTTACATTGATAAAGTTTGGAGATCTATTGGCTTCTGTCACATGGATTTCTGGCTCCCTCACTGGATTTGGGATGTTCTCAGCTATTATTTCTTTGAACAAACTTTCTGCTCCTTTCTCCTTCTTTTCTCCCCGTGGGATACCTATAATCCTTATGTTGTATTTCCTAATTGAGTCAGATATTTCTTGGAGAGTTTCTTAATTTCTTTTTAGTCTTAGTTCTCTCTCTTCCTCTATCTGAAGCATTTCTATATTCCTATCCTACAGACTTCTAATCCTGTCCTCTATATTATCAGCTCTACTGTTGAAGGATTCCAGATTTCTCTCAATGTCAGCCATTGTGCATTTCATCTCCAACATTTCTGATTGGTTCTTCTTTACAGTTTCAAGCTCTTCTGTGACATAGCTTCTGAACTCCTTGAGTTGTCTATCTGTATTCTCTTTTAACTCATTGACTTTTTTTTCTTAAAGATTGGCACCTGAGCTAACAACTGTTGCCTATCTTTATTTTTCTTCTTCTGCTTTTTTCTCCCCAAGTCCCCCCAGTATATAGTTGTATATACTTTTTCTAGTTGTGGATCCTTCTAGTTGTGGCGTGTGAGATGCCGCCTCACCGTGGCCTGATGAGCGGTGCCATGTCCACGCCCAGGATCCAAAACGGCGAAACCCTGGGCCACCAAAGTGGAGCATGCAAACTTAACCACTCAGCCCCAGGGCTGGCTCCCATTGAGTTTTTTAATGATAGCTATTTTGAATTCTTTGTCATTTAGGTTATAGATTTCTGTCATTGAGATTGTTTTCTGGGTACTTGTCATTTTCCTTCTATTCTGGAGATTTAATATATTTTTTCATACTGCTTGATGGTGTGTATTTGTGCCTCCCCATAGAGTTAGAACTTGGTTATCGCTTCCACTTCTGCCACTGAGAGGAGGGGCAGTAGCTGTGTAATCTGCACCTAACACAATCCCTATCGGCTGTTCCTAACCAAGCCTGGGCCACTCTCTGGGATGGCCCCAGCCCTGTGGGATCTCCCACCAACTGTGGGAACAATCACACAGGGGCTTGCAGTTGAGATCACCTGCTCCCACAGACCTACCCAGACGCACTCCCTCCTTAGGGTCTTCAGCAGTGTTATGGGCTTTTGAGGCAGCCAGGAGCTTGTTCATGCAGACTCACAGCTCCACTGCCGTTTGGTCCTAGGTTTCACCAGCTCTTGTGCTTGTTGGCTGGGCACATTTTACGTTTTTGATATCATATCTAACCTCTTTTTGTGTGTTTGTGTATCCCTTACCCTGCTACTATGGAAATAGATAATTTTAGTACTTTTGTCATTTGACTTTCATATTAGCTTAATAGGTTGTTGATCTGCTACTCTTACTGTATACTTACCTCTACCCGTGATTTTATTGTTTATTTATTTTTTATAATTTTCTTCCTCTTATTTGTGTTATCTTTTCCACTTGAATAAGTCCCTTTAGCATTTCTTGTAAGACCAGTTTCTTGGTGATAAACTCCTTTAGTTTTTGCTTGTCTGGGAAACTCTTTATCTCTCCTTCCATTCTGAATGATAATCTTGCCGGGTAGAATATTCTTGGCTGTAGGGTTTTTCCTTTCAGCACTTTAAATACATCATGCCACTCCCTTCTAGCCTGTAAGGTTTCTGCTGAGAAGTCTACTGATAACCTTATGGGGTTTCCTTTGTATGGAGCTTGTTGCCTTTCTCTTGCAACTTTTAGGATTCTCTCTTTATCTTTAATTCTTGACATTTTAACTGGAATGTGTCTTGGTGTGGGCTTCTTTGGGTTTATCTTGTTTGGTGCTCTCTGTGCTTCCTGTACCTGGATGTCTGTTTCCTTCCTTAGGTTTGGAAAGTTTTCAGTTATTATTTGTTCAAATAGATTCTCTGCCCCTTTCTCTCTCTCTCTTCTTCTGGGATGGTATAATACAAATGTTAGCGTTCTTGATTTGTCCTAGAGGTCCCTCAGACTGTCCTCATTCTTTTTAATTTTTTTTCTTTTATCTGTTCAGCATGGATGATTTCCTCTAGTCTTTTTGTCCAGTTCACTGCTCTGTTCTTCTGTATCATCTGCTCTCCTTTGAGTCCCTCTAGTGAATTTTTAATTTCCAGTATTTCATTCTTCATTTCTGATTGGTTCTTTTTTATATCTTCCTATTTTTTGCTGAAGTTCTCACTGAGCATGTCCATTCTACTCCCAAGATCAATGAGCATCCTTATGACTCTTAGTTTGTACTCTCTGTCAGGTAGATTGTTTATCTCTGTTTCTTTTAGTTCTTTTTCTGGAGTTTTGTCCTGTTTCCTTACTTGAAAGATATTCTCTGTCTCCTCTTTTTGCCTCTTTCTCTGTGTTTATGTCTGTGTATTAGGTAGGTAAGCTACATCTCCTGATCTTGGAGACATGGCCTTATGTAGAAGATGCCTTATGGGGCCCAGCAGTGTGCTTCCCTCTCATCATCACTTCCAAATGTTCCAGGAGTGCCCCCTGCATGGGCCACATCTGTCCTTCTGTTGTGGCTGGGTTGCTTTTGCTGCAGGTGCCCAGGGAGTCTAGGCTGTCCCTCTGGCCAACTTGTTGTAATCCTGTGCTGCATGTGGGTGCTATGGACCCTTCACTCACTTTATTGGGCATGGGGAGCCCCAGCCCAGTTGGCTGAAAGGTCTAATACCACATTCCTGCTGCAGTTTTTCTGTTAAGTGAGTAGGCCCCCAGAGTGGCTGATTGCTAGGCTCAGGAGATTACAATTGCTGTAGGCCTCCAACTTGCAAGGCTGTTGTCAGCTCTCTCAGGATTACAGTGGAGTGCAGCCAGCCCCGGGTATAGGAGCACCCAATTGTTTCAGGCATTGGAAGGTAGACCTGATCTCCTATGTGGCTGTTTGAGAAGCACAAGTCTGCTGCAGCTGATAGGCCCTACCACCCCAGGGCCACACACACCATCAACACAGTCCTGCCCTGTGTGCATGCCACAAACCCCTGAAGTAGACCCAGTCGCCCCACTGTAGAGGCCCCACACATTCCATCATCACAGGCCTGCTCCTTACACATGCCCTGCCCTTCAGAGATTGACCCACTCCCCTGGCTGCAGGGGTTCCAGTCACCCGTTCTACACTGGCCAACAAGTTGCCTGAGGGCCTGCTCTTGGGTAGGGCCAATCCTTAAGGCAGGCTGCCTGTCCTGGCTGAGCTCGAGTAAATCAACGCTCTAGTGGGTGGGGCAAACCCTGTGCTAACAAGCCAGGAGAAGAACTCCAATTGTGTCTCCCAGCATCTATGCCAGCTCCCCTGCACTAGGGCACAGTAATGACTGTCGCCAATGTCTCCATCCCTGGAGAGGTCTCATCTGTCACTGAGATGTGCCCAGAGCCTATCAATTGAGTCTCTTTTTCACCAAAGGACTGTGCACCTTTCTTCCTGGTGATTTTAGGTTGCTTTCTGAAATGGGCGAATTTGTGCATGGGCCTTTTAAGAACAGGCTTGTTTCCCTCATGTCCGATAGCTTTTCTGGGAGTATTCCCCATTGTAGTTAATAGCCAGCACAGTCAGACATTATGACACTCATCTCATTTGTGCTCAATTCAAAAGCTGCTTACTGTGGAAATGCTCCATCACCCAGATCCCCCACTCCTCCAGAGAAGGCAGTGTACCTAGGGTTGCTCCCAGCCAGCCATGAGGCACCACAGCTAGATGGTGGCTTTTTTTCTCCCCAGAAAGGAATTTCTGCCTGTTCCACCTCAGTAATCACTGTCCCTTGTCATGGGGGTTCTTTTTATCCAGTTTTCAGTTCTCTCTCAGGGGTAATTGTTCCCAGAGTAGTTGTAAATTGGCTGTGCCCTTCAGAAGAGGTGAGTTCAGTCTTCCTACACTGCCATCTTGACACTGCCTTCGTTTCTACTTTCTAGAAGAAGTTCTTCTTTAAATGTTTCAGGAAATTCACCACTAAAAGTATTTACCTAGAGATTTATTTTCTAAAGGAATTTAATTGGCAATTTAATTACTTTGGTCTTTATTACGTGATTCTGGCTGTCTATTTCCTAAAGCTGTGCTTTGGGAGTTTGTGGTTTTCAAGGAAGTCACATGTTTCTTTGAAGTTGTCAAATACGTGAGTGAAGTTGTTTGCAGCATCTTCTCCAGCCTTTTAAAGTCCATGGGGGTCCATCCTGATATCCTTTGTTTCATTTCTGATATTGGTAATTTTTATCTTCTCATTTTCTTTTTCTGGGTTGCAATAGGTTTATTAATTTTATTGTTCTTTTCAAATTAAAAAATGGCAGCTTCATTGATTTTATCTATTAATTTTGTGTTTTCAATTTTATTAATTTCTGCTCATCTTTATATTTTCTTCCTTCTACTCACATTGCATTGATTTTGCGTTTCTTCTTTCTAGTTATTTAATGTGAAAACTTAAACGATTAATTTTAGACTTTTCTTTTTTCCTAAGTTTTTAATACTATAAATTTACTTCAAGCACTGATTTAGTTGCTTCCTACAGATTTTTAAATGTTGCATTTTCGTTTTTATTCAGTTCAAAACATTTTTGAATTTCCTTTGGGTCTTCCTTCATGACTCATGGGTTATACAATAGTAGCTGGTTAATTTTCAAGTGGTCAGCAAGTGTCTTGATATTTTTCTGTTATTCATTTCTAGTCTAATTCCATTGTGGTTTCAGAACATATTTTGTGAGATTTCAATTATTTTAAATTTGGTTTCTTTTATGACCCAAGATACGACTTATTTTCTGCCATGTGTAAGAATGTGTCTTTTGCTGCTGGTGATAAAGTATTCTATAAGTGTCAGTTAAATTCCATTGGTTAACAGTGTTTTTCTATTCTCCTAGATAACCACTTACTTTCTGTTTACCAGTTCTATCTCCTGAGAGAGGGGTATTGAAATCATCAATCATAAGTGTGTATTTGTCTATTTCTCCTTTCAGTTCTGTCAGTTTCTGCTTTATGTATTTTTAAGCACTGTTGTTACATGCATACACATTTATGATTGTTATGTCTTTTTGGTGAGTTGATATTTTCTCATTATGTTATGTTCCTCTTCACCCCTAGTAATTTTCTTTGTTGTAAATTCTAATTTATCTGATATTAACATAGCCACTTAACCTGGAATGTTGAAACTTTGCTATACACGGTCCCATTTACTCTCATCCCTTTATGTTGTAATCATCTCATTATTGCAACTATATACAAGGAAACCTCTCTCAGATAATGAACGGTACAACTTTGCTTTCAATCGCCAAACCTATTTTAAAGAACTCGATAGCTGAATAGTTTATTGTATCTTCCCAATTATTTACCATTTCTGTTGCTATTTTCTCATTCCCGATTTTCCAAGTTTTCTTGTGGTATCATTTCCCTTCTCTCTGAAGAACTTCCTTTGCAAATTCTTTTAGAGCAGTTCTGCCAGGAATGAATTCTCAGTTTTCCTTTATCTGAAAATGGTTTTATTTCACCTTTTCTTAAAGGATACTTTCACGATATTTAAAATTTTGAATGACAGTTCTCTTCTTAGAGCACTTAAAAAATGTTGTTTCACTCCCTCTGGCCTTCATAATTTATGATGTGGGGTCTGCAGTTAATCAAGCTTCTGTTACCTATGAGTAATACATGCATTTTCTCTGGATGCTATCAGGATTTTTTTCTTGTGTGTACATTTCAGCAGTTTCATTATGATGTATTTGGCTGTAGATTTCATTGTTTTAAATCTTTTTTCGCTCCCTTATTCACATTGGATAATTTCTATTGACTCTTTTCTTAGTCATCTCCAGCCTACTCCTGAGACTATTTAGTATTTAGTTTTGGTTATTATGTTTTTCAGTTTTGTAAAATTATTATTTGATTTTTTTATATCACCCATTTCATTGCATATCTTATCTGTCTTTCCATTTGTTTCCTGAATGTTTACCCTTATTTGTTGGAGCATATTTATAATAGCTGGTTTATTGTCTTTGTTAGATATTTCAACCTCTGCTTTATGTTGGTGTCACTGTCTTCTATTTATTCCCACGTAATTCTGGATTATTTCCTGGATGCTTTGCATATTTCATATGATACCCTGAGTCTTATCCAAGTCTTTAAAGAATGTTGATATTTTTGTTTTAGCAACCAATTAGCCCAGTTGTGTTCAGGCCTCCAGTTTCAACAGCATTTTGTGGGTTGTGGCTCAAGCATCAGTTTAGTTTAAAAAAAAAAGTGCAGAGCTATTCAATCCATTCTATGTGCACCACGTCCAGTGGCAAGTGGAGAGTGGTCTATTTTGTAGTTCAGTTCTCAACATCTATGTAACCTGTTTATGATCAGACACACACATGACCATCTCAGGGCTGAGCCCAGGAGTTCTTACATAGCTCTAAGGGGTCACTTTCCCAAGATTCTCGCTCTCCACAATCTCTCTGGTACTTTTCAGTTCCCATCTTGTTCCTCTGGCTAGTCACCCCACTCTGCCACACGTTCCTGCAACTGTGCTCACTACTGAGCAAGAGGAGAACATGGAGAAAAAGCAAAAGAGTTTGACCCCACCCTCCTGAGACCACAGCTCCTTTGGTGGGAGCAGAAGCTTTCCCCCTTTGGAGTGTTGGCTCCTGTGGGCCCCCCTGCATCTGTTCTGCAGCCACCATGGTATTGCTGGGGGCTGGGGCATGAGTGGGCAGCTCTGGTGGTCTGGTGGGTAAGATCTGGTGTTCTCACCACTGCAGCCAGGGCTCCTTTCCTTCTCAGGGAACCTCATCACCCATCTGTCGTTGTCATACTGTGGTGGCTGTGTGTTGTGTTTAGCGTAGCTAAAAGCTATGCCACTACGATTTCAAATACCAGGAGGGTCACCCATGGTGGACAGGTTTCAGCAGAGCTTCCAAACTAAGACAGATTAGAAAGAATAACCTAGCCACCTCCTTCTGAAAAAATTGACCATGAAAATCCTGTGAATAGCAGTGGAGCTTTATCTGATATAGCACCAGAAGGTGAGAGGATGGCACAAAAAGACTGAGCAGGATTCCACTATGTAGTCCACAGGGTCGCTAGGAGTCAGAGTTGACTCAGCACTGACAACAACAGGGACATGAGAGAACAGAGAGAAGACAAGAAAAGCAAAATGAGCAGTGTTTTATACCCTTTCTGAGCTTTAGTTGTTGCCTTGCCAATCTCTCAAGCCATAACTAGGAAGTGTCCTGGAGCTCTCTGTGTGTGCACGCAGGTGCTCAGTTCTGGGTGAGGAGCTGTCTTGAGTTCAGGTTGCAGAATCCAGAGTGTGGCAGGGGGACTCACTGCCTGTAGGTGATTCTTTGAGCTAGGATCTTTTTCTCCACAATCTCCCACTGCTGTTTACTTTTCTGAATGCCCACATGGCTGTCCCAGGCATTCTGCCCAGGTCTTTAGCTTCCTTCCGTGGAAGAGACAAGTGCAATGTGCTTACTCCATCTTAGCTGGAATCAGAGCCACCACAATTTGTTTCTGTTTTATTTTCCATTATTATTCTATAAAAATGTGACGTAGTGTTTGTGTATGCACAGACACACACACTTACACACGTACTGACTGACTTCAAAGCTTTAGTAAAGTCTGCTAAAGATACTAACACTGGATAGGAATGATATTAAGATGAATCAAGAAAGATGTCTATATTCCTTTAGACAGCTCATGTGAAATGTTCAGACATCCAACAACTAAGTCATTTTACTGCCAGAGTTAAATTATAAACCCCAAAGTCCCTGGTTTGAAAGTTTATGGCCAAATCCAGACACTCTGAGATGTACAACATGAGGCTGAATTAACTGGAAAGTTCCTTTGCTGCAATGCAGGGCCGATTAGATCCGAGCCCATGCGTCTGATTTCCTCTCTTTACCAATTCAATTCACCAAAGCTATATTGAATCAAAGAACAGTGTCAGACACTCCTTGAATTGGATGTTTTTGACCAGCTAACTTTGAAGTGCCAACTGTCTGCATGTCAAGGCACACCTGGGTCGAGAGGTGCCACCCACGCATTGGATGTTTCAATGTGAGGGAAGAGGACATTGTCTGCAGAGCTCTCTTTGAAGCTGTGTCCCATCAAAGACTTCCCTGCCTCTTTCAGGCACCAGCTTTTCATTTCCAGGATGCCCTGTCTACCCCGGGTGTAACACAGCACATTAGAAGCACCTGTTGGGTGAAAGCTGGATTTTTTCCCAGTCAGTTTACATCATGTTCAGGTTACATGACAAGTTTTATAATTCAATTTCAATGACTCCTACCAGGTCAGGTGTGCCTTAAACACTTTCCACAGATGTGTTTTCACACACACAGAGGCAATGCCATTTTAACTCTGACACCTCTGTGGATGAATGGATGATGTTTACAAAGGGAAGGATGTGATGTTCTAATTTGTCAGTACAGGCTAAAAGGGAGAAAGAAGACGAATGATGTGTGAGGATTTGTTCATTCATTTGTTTTTCAAGTATTAACTGAACCTTCAAGTGGTCCCCCGGCTCCCCTAGGCCCTGTGGTCTGCCTGCAGTAAACAGGATTTTCATATACCACAACAGAGATGGGCCAAAAATGCAGTTTCCTTTATTTTTATTCAGATAAGCTTAATTTCTGTGTTGAGCCCCTACGAATTAAATTCTTGCGAATTTAAGGTACATGCAATCACATTAGGATTCCTCATTAATGTCAGTGGGAAACAAATCCCACTCAGGGTTGTGGCCCCCTCCCTCTTCTCCTTGGTGATATCTCAATTCAGGAGTGGGAGGTGACTTACTGCTATTGCGATTTACGGGTGGAAAAGGGCATATCAAATCTCCAGCTTTTCGTAGTCTTTTGCTTCTGGCATTCAATGAGCGGTAAGTCAAATCACTGATGTCTGGTAAACAGCCTCTCTTCCCTCTGCTTGGGTGAATGGTGACAACAGTCTTCCACAGTCCACAACTTGTATAGCCCATGTGCACCTGCCAGCAGCTTCCTCTTCCATGACCAGAATGTCCCTTCCATTCTTCCCACATTTTGTCACCAGAACTGGGTTTAACTGTTATTCCGTTCCAGCCTGGACTTGCAGGCGATGAGGCCTCTCTGCCTGACCCTTCTGATCAACATCAATGCTTTCCCAGGTGCTCGCCTTGGAAGGCTTGGTCTTGTACAGGCTTGACCCAAACCCCAAGGGGAAGTGCCTTGTGTCTCAGCGTTCCCCAGCGGGGTTTCTGTCATGACCTCACCTCCCTTGGTTTCTCAGAGACCTTTCTCAGAAGCCTTTCTAGGAGGCCTTTCTCAGAGACTCATCAGTGACTAACCCTGTTGCTCATTCCACCTCGGGAGTAGCTTATCTTCAAAAGTTTTTGCCAGCTATAGTTTGCAATATACATTTTGTACTCAAATCTTTCAGGTTCTTAGACTTTTGGGTCCCCAAACACCTTTCCTTGATGTTAGAGCTGATGTCTTGCTTCTTTGTGGCAACAGCCATGCAGACTGATGCACCTCTCTTGTGATAGAGCGCCTAACTGAAGAGCTGCCCTCTTAGCGAGTTTTAGGTCTCGGTTCGCTGTTGTCACCTACGGGCCTTGTGCTGCGCTGCAGGTCTCAGCACCTATTCACTTTGCATAACTGCAAGTTTGTACTCTTTCATCAACACAAAAACTTTTAAAAATTAAAAGTATCCACGGGCGGGAGGAAACTTCAGGAGGTGATAGATGAGTCCACGGCCTTGACTGTGGCGATGGGGCAAAGGATGCACACTTATCTCCAAACTCATGAAGTTGTGTGTTGAATGTGTACAGCTTTGTGTATGTCAATCATACCTCAATAAAGTGATTTTAAAAGAGGCTGGTATATCTGATACCTATTTCGAAAATTTACTGTGAGGAAAAAAAGTAAAGTGTCAGACTCTATTTTTACAAACAACAACTTTTGAAGCCATCATTTTGGTGCTGGAAGGACCATCTGTTTTTCTAAAAAAGTGGAAATCATGAGAATGAAAAACCACTGATAAATATTTCAGAATAAGACAGAGGCAAACCCTATAAGAATATGGCGGCCCATCGGGGAAGCATATTAATTACGGTAGGCTGAGCTGTAGTAACGATAGACCCCCAGACAGCAGTGGTTTGGAGATGAAAAAAGAGAGTTTTTAAAATCACTAACGTCCTGGGCTTGTGTTCTGATCTGCGGGAAGCTCTCCTCAGGGATTCTGGCCGACGGCCACCGGCCATGTTGGCACAGGACTGCCAAGGTTGTCCTGACAACACCATTAGCCAGAAAGGGGAACAGAGATGGTGAGCACAGGTGGGAGGGTGTTCTGGCCAGGACTGGAGATACACACACAGCCTTCATTAACAGTCCACTGCTGTAACTCAGCCACGCACCACTCGGAACAGAAAAGCACCTGGGAACGTGGAGCCGCTGTGTGCCCAGGAAGGGAGCAAATGGATGTTGGTGAACGTCATCGTCTTGGGTTGACTTCTGGTTACCAAATGTCTATTTGTCACTGTCATCACTTACAGAACACACTCCTCCTCCCCACAAAGGAGACAGTCATAGTCTTGTTTAATTACTTTATCCAGCTCAAAGTCCCCAATTTCTAGAAGATGCTCAGTCTTCCTCTTCAGGTCCAGATATAGCTCCTCTTGTTTCCATGACCTAGACATTTTTTAAAAAAGCGAAAAACAGAGATCTGCCTTCCCTCCCCCCAACACACACATGGAACATACAGTGATGGAGCAGAGCAAGGAGATCCATGCGCAGTCGGCCCTGGTCCATGGCCGTGACAGACTGCTGGGAAGGATGGGCTGAGGTCCTCTGCCCACAGTGGGAAATGACATGATCGGATGCTGGGTCTGCTCTCTGAGGGAGACTCCTCTCTCCGTTGTTTCCCGTGGCTTCTGATCTCACCCTTTAGCAGCCACCCTACTGTCCACCACCATCCACGGCCACAACCAACCCAGCCATGGGAAGTGTGTCTCCCTTAGGGACTGCACAGCTTTTCCAGTCTCCTTCCTACTGGTCCAAGGTCAAGGGCTCTGAGACTGTTTGAATTCTCATACGATGAAAGCCTTTCATAGTCCAGGCATGTGGCTTCTTCAACAAGAACACTTAGCAGACTAGTGGAGTTGAGAACCATCATTATAAGATGGCAATAACCACACCAAAAGCTATTTTTCTAGACATAGTTTTTATGTTTCCATTATTTCTTAGTTTTTCTGTCTCCAAACCTTTCTCTCTGTCAACTCAATGGCAACTTTCTTGAGGCTGCTGGAGGGAAAAAAAAAAAAGAGGTTTGGTAAATAGACAGTCTCCTTAATCTGTTCTTTGCTGCCTGGTTAAATTCTTCTGTTTAATTGAGAAGCCTTAATGGGATTTTGAAGCTTAATGCCTTTTCAATCTTATTTCCTACTGTTTGAGATCCAGAAGCACTTTTCCAACCCAAATTTTTGGCTTCTCTCTAGTCCTTGTAACTTTTATTTGCAGACTAAATAATTATTTCCTGAGTTTATCTCTTTCTTATAAATCCTTGCTGTAAGTGACAAGGGGCAACCAACACACATTTGTATTTTGGCTCTTCTCCATAAAAGTCCCTTCATCCATCCAGAGTGTAGTATTTATTTCCTCACAGCTTGCTGCCCTAATGCTAAGCCTATATCATGTATTTTAAATTGTTGATGCCACAGCATCCCTCTTCAACATATCAATTTCTGTAATAATTAGGATAGGCTAGAAAGATATAATAAAAAGACCTCCATATTTCAATGCCTTAAAAAAACCAAGAACATCGTTTCATTCTCAGTTAACACGTCAGTGTCCAGGATAGCAACCCAGCTCTCCTCCAAGTCGTCCTTCACGACCCAGGCAGACAACAGCACCACCATTTTTACCATGTGGTTTTCAGGTTTCCCTGCCTTCTCTGGAGAAGAAAAAGATCAAGAAAGGGCACAAGTGGGTGATTTTCGTGGTCAGGCGAGGCAGTGGCATGCATCACTTCCACTCATCATCCATTGGGTGGGACCCAGTCACGTGGCCACGCCTGATTGCAAGGGAGCCCAAGAGATGTCATTTCGTGTGTGCCCAGGAAAGAGCAGAAATGGATTGTCCCAAACAGCTCACAGCTTGTGCCACAGAGAGGCTGCTATGAAACAAATAGAAAGTCATACCATCTTGAAGGCGTGTACACACGCTGAAGGGGGCACACCAGGACGAGGGCAGAGGCTCTCAGGACTTCTTGAAAATGCTGCGAAGAAGGTAAAGTCTGTGTTTCTGCGTTGGTGAGGGGCAAGAGGTTGAGTGGACAGTGGGGAGGGAAGGACTTGAGGCAGAGGGAACGGCATGCGTCACAACCAAGCTTGCAACACCACGAGTGAGAGAGGACAGAGAAGTCAGATGGCGGGTGGATGGAAGAGAATGAAGGGGACCCCGGGGGTGGCCTGAGGAAGATGAAGGGGGCCAGCGTGGATGCTCTGGGGACAGAAGTCAGTAGAGCAGATTACTCTCAACCTGAAGAGAGGCGTGGTCAGAATTGTACTTCATTCCTCATTAACTCAGCCCCTAGTAACTAAAATTTGGGAGGATGTGGCAGGGCTAGGACTTGAGGAGGACGTATGAGCATTGGCATCCTGCTGCTCTGCTCGTCCAGTCCAGGCTGTGAGGGCTCGATGCCTCATCCCCTAAAGGTCCCAGCTCCATGTTCCCTCCCCAGAGACGGGATATTTGCTTGCCGGTCCCCTCTCCATTCAATGCTCAGGTTTTGTCAGCAAAGAGGGACTTGAATGCAGAAACAGTACAAGAAATGGACTTTAAAAAACATGCTTTTGAAAAGCAAAAACGAGATTTACTGAACTAAACCTCTGTGCATCCCTGAGACGTGGATGATGAGATGGAGAACTTGCCGTGTGAGGAGGGGTTGTTTTGTTCACTGGACAAGTCTGCCATCACCCCTTCTGGGATAGGCTTGGCCCGTGACCCCGCCCGGGCTGACCTTGTGACCTCTCCCGGGCTCCCTCAGAGCGCAAGGCTTTAAGCATCACAGAGTTCCTCTGAGTGGACTTGGAGGGCCTTCACAGGCCTTCTCCTGTCACTGGAGTTCTGGAGTAAAAATAAAAGATAAAAGAAAACAGAGGAAGCAAACAACCAACATAAGCAAAAGTGAAAAGAAAGATATGGCTCCCACAGTGACCACCCCACCCTAGGCAGCATGGTGATCCCATGAGTCACATCACAGAGATGTCAGGGACCACTCCATCCACCTCTAGAAACAACTCAAAATGGCATGAAAACCACTTAAAAGAGAGATGATGAGACAATCAGAGAAAACAGTGGGAAACAAACAGAACACCTTGTAGAAATAACAGCCATTTTAGCAGCAGCGACATTTGAGGAACTGAACACTATTGGGTGGTAGTCATATCAAATGGACAAAGATGAAGGAAATGCGGTACAGAACTGGTATTTTTGAAGAATAAAACAGAAAAAAATCAGCAAACATATAACAAAAAGTCCCTTTCCTGAAGTAGTGTGATATTTGAACATGCAGGCCAAAACAGCCATCAGAGCCCAAGGGAGAAATCCCAGGAAAAGCTCCACACGGCACAGACTGCGGGAACCAGGAAGGCCCCGGGGAAGACAAGGAGGTCTGCGGGTGGGGCGGAATTCACGCTGGCCTCAGATTTCCTCGCAGCAACAATCAAGAAAGAAAATTTACAAACAGTGGGACTATGTCTATAAAGTTCTGCAGGAAAGAAGGCAAACTCTCCCTCTAATATAAAGATAAGAGAGAGATATCATCATATGTAAAAATCCAGAAACAGCAGTACTCGGAAGGCCCCTGTTGGGGGAAGAAAATCCATCTCACAGAGACACGAAGCTAAATAAACACAAAGGGAGAAGCCAGAGTCAAAGAGCTGAGGACGAGCCCTGGAACTATTCAATGTTAAACTAAGTTGAAATAACTATGGGCGCCGTTGGTTGGATTTCAACCAGGAGTCAGTACAAACACAACAAAAATAATTGCACCATAGAGAGAAAGGTGAAGTGTAATTGTGCCAATTCTTCACTTTGACGAGAGAGAGTCAATTACTACCATGCAAATTTCAAACACGTACTTAAATATACACAATGGTTGTTTTTCAACAAGGATGTCAGACAATTTAATGGGGAAAGAATAGTCTTTTCCACAAATGGTGCTGGGACAACTGGAGATCCACATGCAAAAGAATGAAGTTGGACCTCTCATTCACACTATACATGAACGTTAACTGAAAATGGGTCATAGATCTAAATGCAAGAGCTAAAACTATAAGATTATTAGAAAAAAACATAGGAATAAATCCTCGTGACCTTTGTTTAGGTGATAGTATCTTAGATATGACTCCAAAAGCACAAGCAATGAAACAAAATATAGGTAAATTGGATTGTATCAAAATTAAAAACTTTTATTTTTCAAACAATACCACCAAGAAAGCAGAAAGATCCTCAGAATCAGAGAAATATTTGCAAATCGTATATCCGATAAGAAGTTTGTATCCAGAATATATAAATAACCCTTCCAACTCAGTAATAAAAAGATAAATCATCCTACTTGAAAATTGGTGAAGAATCTGAATAGATTTCTCAAAAGAAGACATACAAATGGCCAATAAGCACATAAAAAGGTGATCAGTATCATCAGATACTAACAAAATGGAAATCAAAACCACTAGATACCACTTCATACCCACTAGGATGGCTGTCATTAAGAAGACCGACATTAGCAGGTGTGGATGAGGATGTGGATAAAGCAGACCCTCCCACATTGTGAGCAGGAATGCAAACTGATCCAGCCACTGTGGAAAACAGTTTGACTGTTCCTCAAAATGTTAAACATAAAATTACAATATTATCCAGAAATTTCCCTCCAAGCTCTATATACACCCAAAAGGAGTGAAAATATATGTCCAGACAAAAACTGATACACAACATAATTATTCACAATAACCAAAAAATGTAAATATCCCAAGCGTCCATCAACTGATGAGTGGATAAACAAAATGTGGTGGATTCATACAATGGAATAGTATTTGGCCATAGAAAGTAGCGAAGTTCTGATACAGGCTGCAACATGGATGAACCTTGAAAATATTTCGCTATATGAAAGAAGCCAGTCACAAAAGACCACCTATCTGTATGGTTTCATATATGAAATGTCCAGAATAAGCAAATCTATAGAGACAGGAAAATAGTTCTTTGTTATCAGAAGCTGGAAGACGAAGGAAATGGAGAATGAATGGAGAGTTCAAGGGTCCAGGATTTCTTTTTGAGGTGATGAAGATGTTCTAAAATTAGATTGTGGTGATGTCTTCACTCCTTTGTGGATTTACTAAAACCATTTAATTGTACACTTTAAATGAGTGATTTTTATGGTATGTCAATTATATCTCAACTAAAGCTGTCATAACATACACAATAACTCCAATATCCCAACGCATTTAGTAGGCATCTTATACTAAAACGTGTACACATTTTTGAAACTACTAACTCTCCTGAATAAATCCTTATTTGAAATTCCTTAATTTGAGTAACTGTACCTGCCTTCCATTAATTCGTATCTAATGTGTGTACTGCCCACTATATGCTCAGCACTATGAAGCATTCTACACATATTAATAATAACTCCTTCACTTCCCACAATTAGGAAGAATATGCCATTATTATCATCCCTGTTTCAGAGAGCAGGAGACAGAGGCTTGGGTAGGTTAAGTTGCTCATCTGGGACTACATAGCTAGTAAGTGGTAACCAGCGTCTGAGCAGGGGCCGGCTTACTCCAAGTCTGTACTCTTAACCTGCTCTGCATTGCTGCTCCAAGTGAAGCTGTGTTGAACTCTTTCATTAAAAACTAGATGGATCTGAGCCCATGTTTGTTTTATGGACCCATCTTATCTGGCACGCGCATTTATCTGCCCGACTGTCAGTGTATCCTTCAATCTGTGTATATCCATAGAGATAAGTCTAGAATGACCTGCTCCAAATATTATCTGTGGTTATTTCTGGGTTCTGAGAGTTGTGGAATCTTTACCTTTTCTTCTGTCAGCTCTGGGTCGCTTGACTCTCTGATAATAAACCTGTGTCGTTTTACAAAAAATAAAAATCATTGTTCTTTAAAAATAGAAAGACAAATGGAAAGATGAACAGACATACAAATAGATAAGTGGGTGAATGAATACTAGATAGACATGATGGAAAGATGATAGAGACAGGTAGATGAACATAAATACAGGTGATAGATAGATGATAGATTTGATAGATAGATACAAAGATCAATGCATGGATAGATGATAGATTAGACAGATAGATAGATGATAGATTAGATACATACATACATACATACATAGACGATAGATAGATACATGCATACATAGATGATAGATTAGACAGACGATAGATAGATGATAGATTATACAGATAGATGATATGTTAGACAGATGGCAGACAGATGATAGATGGTAGATTAGACAGACAGACAGACAGACAGATAGATAGACAGCCAGACAGATAGATAGATAGAAAGACAGACAGACAGACAGATAGATAGATAGACAGAGACAGACAGACAGACAGCCAGACAGACAGATAGATGGATGGATAGATAGATAGACAGACATAATAGATTAGATAGACAGACAGACAGACAGATAGATAGATAGATAAAAAGGGAAGAAGGATGGGGGAAGATATCACTAGATGCAGATAAATTCTGGCGCAGTCACGGGTCTCCTCACCCGGAGCCTGGACCGAGAATCAGGTACTTCAGAGCTCTCCTGAATGACTCCAGTCGTGCTGGGAACCACTGATGTGACGAATCCTGCAGGGAACTGGGCATCTGGAGACCTGGTGTCAGTTTTCAGTCCACCACCTCACACTCTATGGGGATAAGATACTTCACCTCAATCGGCTGCAGTTTTGGGGCCGTTAGGAACCACTGTGGACTGGGAATGGGCTCCTCGTCAATTGGCAGACTCTTTCCTGCTTCAAGAGTGGTGTGACAATCACGACTGTGTGTGACAGCACATTCTGAATTCTTAATCCACGTCTTTCCTCTAGCTTTGTTTCTCAATGACTCTGTAATTAGTACTTTATTTCTGAACCACCGCAAACACTTACTCTGCATTGCTTCATTGATGACTTCACATTCTCCAGCCAGCTCCCCATCATTTCTCTTGACTTTTGATGAAAGCACTTCCTTCCGCAGTTGTGTAAGATTAGCTCAGCTCGCTTTGCTTTATGAATGCACACCCTCCCTCCAAGAACCCTCCATCCGGTGGGGTCAGGAAAGGTCTGAGTTAGGTTTGCACAGAAAGCTAGGAGTTCAATGAGTAATCAGGGAAAGATACTTCCTGATTCAGGGAAGCCTGCGTGAGGGGATGGAGGGAATTGTAGGGCCACCTGGGGATTATCAACAGTCCCGCAAAGTCGGAGACAGAGAAGCACAGGAAGGTGGAGCCTGAGGCCGGGGATGGGACCAGAGCAGGTTGCAGGCTTCAATTTCGCCTGAGGAGCAATAACACTCCCATGGCAACGACAACCAGTGCAGGATCTCACGCAGAGCCCACGAGGCCAGGCCACCCTGTCCTTGTCGGGGACAAATCAGGGTAGGGAGACCAGATGGGAAGTGTTGGCAATAGTCCTGGTGACAGAGTGGGCAAAAACAACAGTCTTGGGAGTGGGGAGGAGGGGAGGACGGAGCCAGGAAAACAGGAGGTAGAACACGCAGGGTTGCAGGATTGGACCAGGAAAAGAAATGAGAAAGAGCTCCCAGCAGGGTTTCCCATTCGTGAGCACAGATGCATGGTGATGTCTCAGATGAAACAGGGCAGCTGGGAAGCGAGGCAGTCCCGGGCTGCAGGGAGGT
The DNA here is from genome assembly GCF_041296235.1 of Equus asinus. NCBI lineage: Eukaryota > Metazoa > Chordata > Mammalia > Perissodactyla > Equidae > Equus > Equus asinus. The sequence goes on along the minus strand of NC_091793.1, from coordinate 14,479,310 downwards.
GCAATATCATGAATGAGGGTCCATAGACCTCCACATAGGCCAGATGGTAATACGAGAAATGGTCAATAAATTGTCAATAAATTTGCCAGGAGTGTGAAGCAGGAAGACATTGGTATCAGCTGAAGGGTCAGCGAAGCACCCCGGTTGGACAGACTTGCTTTGCATCTTAAACACTGTGGAAGATGTCACAGGGCTTTGAGAACCAAGTAGCACTTTTAAGCATACCTCTGACAGCAACAAAACCCCGGGTGCTAATTTTTGCTAATTATGTGTGCTAACTTTTGGCAAAATCATGTTTAAGGGATAGTCTCCTGGATTTTAGACTCTATTTTTTTATTAACTCTTTCCTCACTAAAAACAAACAATGCAACAACTAAACCTGAAATCATCATCATTGCTCCAATAATTTTGTTGTTAAAAACAATCAAATGAGTTAACACATCAAACGCTTACACATGGAACACAGTTTCTATCATCCTTTCAATCCTGCCCCGGGTCTGCGAGGTGATTTAATAGAAAGTGTACACCTTTCTGGATGACTGGGGTCTCGTAGACATCCTGCGGGAATGGAGCATCCCTGGGCACCACTGCATCCAACTTCGGCTCTCCATCACCCCCTCCTCGGCATCCTGACTCCAACTGCCCACATTTCATCTCTGCAGTTGAAATGTTATGGCAGAAATAACCATATTCCTGAAAAAGTACCATGTTCTGCCATAAAACCAGATAAATACGAGATTAAATTAAAAGTTGAGCGCTTGGTTTGATCTTTCCAACTAATTTATGGGCCCAGCCTGCCTGGCCCCTTATAACATGTGGGCTGTAAGAGATGCCTCCATCCGAAGGTGCCTGTTCTCCTTTGACTTCCCTTGCTCAGTCGCTGGCAATGCCCTGCGCGGACACCTTGACTTATCGCAAAGCTGCTGTGCAGCCCCGGTGGGCAGCTGCACCGTATAACTCAGCCGTAAAGATGCCTTCCCCACAGGTCCAAGTTCAGCCTCTTCTTACCTTAAGCAACTACAGGAAAGAGACATTTCATGCTCCGGAAACTCCTGTCGTTATGAATCTTTGCAGGCCTGCCTCCCTCACCGGCCAGTGTCAGGACTTGGAGACCCAGCATCTCAGAAACACCAAGAGAGATGCTTGTCTGGGTCCCGCCAGCCTCCCAAGGTCTTGGGGGCTCTGGCTTCCTTCTCCTTCTGAGAGTAGCAGTTAGCTCTAAATCAAATGGATTCTGCCATCCTGGAAGACCTAGGGTTCTATGAAAGGTTTAGCAGGTTTTGAAATATTACTGATTTATTTCCGTACCTCAAGCCTTCATGGGGGAGGTGCAGGTGGGGTATGCTTTCTAGTTGGGATTCCTATAAATAACAAAACTAAATAATGATAATTAATATCCACAACACGAAAACCACCTACACTGAGCAGGCACTACCGCCTCCCAAGAGCTGCTTTCCGAGCTCGGCTTCTCCCGGCCCTCTGGAGAGCCCGCGTGCTACTGGGCCAGTCGTCACGTGAAGGAACTGACTTGCTCAGGCTTGCAAGGACGGAAGGTGGTGGCGGTGATGGGTTTCGAACGCAGCTTTCTGATTCCATACTTGGCACCTCCTTTTTTCACTTCAAATTGCTGTCTAACATGTACACAGAAAAGTGCACACAGCACAAGGCCCACCCCTAAGAATACCCAAAGAGGACCCACCCGTGCAAACAACATCCAGATCCGAAACACAGGATCTTGACAGCATTTAAGAAGCAACCCTAGTGAACTTCCAGTCAGGACCCCCATGAGGGCATAACTGCCAACTTCTAACTCAGTGGGTGTCCTGTTTGTGATCCTTAAACAAGTGTGCTGAAGTGGGATGTATGTCGTTAGTCTGGCTGATTTCACTCAAAGCTACTGTGGAGATTCATCAACGTCGCTGCAGAGGGTGTGTGACTGTAGGCTGCCGAATTCTCCTGCTGCGCTGTCTCCCATTTTATGGCTGCATCACGCATACTCCACCATCCTACTGATGATGAGGATGCCAGTGGTGGTTTCCAGGATTTTGCAGTTGTGAAGAGCGCTGCCAAGAACAGGCAGGTACATGTCTCACGGTGGAGATAGGCGTGCATTTCTAGTGAGATATACACAGGAGCGAAGCCACCAGGCCACTGGGAGCGTAGGTTCAGCTCTAGTAGATGCTGTCTAAGAGTTTTCCAAGGTGGTTTTCCCAATTGTACCACGTGCTTCAACTACTGCTCAACACGAGCTGTTAAGTTCCAGATGGCACAGTGACTTTCATCCCCAGCCACAAGCTCTTCCCTGACTGGCCCTCCTCCAGCCTCCTCTTCTGCCTCTTGAATCTGAGCACCTCTTGATACAAAAAGGAAACAGGGTGCAGACTGCCTGAGAAAGCCAGACCGTTGCAGGTATTACACACCCTTGCATGCTGGGTTCCTCCCTCAACCCCTTTCCTCTCCGTGCATGAGTCTGACGTTTAAATGAGGTTGCATTCCCTGAGCCGAGGCAAGAAAGTAGAAAAGACAGGACTTGAAAACAGGAAAATGCCATGCCAACCCTGACACCCATCACATGGACAATTCATTTAAGTCCTGTAACGGAGCCCCCCAAAACCCAGTGGCAGAAAACAACACACACTGATTTTTTCCCACGAGTCTAAAGCCAGCTGATCCTGGTTTGGCTTCTCTGGAGTCTCTGCTCGACGTGTCTCTCATCCTCCACTGGGGCAGGCGGCCCGGGACTGTTTCTCCAGATAGATGCTGACGAGCAAGAGCAGGCAAGTCCACTTGGAAGCGTTCTTTAAGATCTGGGGTCATGAGTGAGAAAATCCCACTGGCCAAAGCAATTCACATGGCCGAGCCTGGGGTTGGGGTCAGGTCTGCCCATGGTGGGGAGCCTGGCAAAGTGAATGGTGGATGGCGGAGGTTCAGGGTGGACGGGGTGCACAATTGGGGCCAATTTCTCAATATGCCACGAGCCCTAAACTCTGAGGGAGTCAATGAAACATCTGCTCTTGTTTCCTGACTGAGTGGTGGCAAAAAGGGAAACTGCCAACCATAGGGTGGTGTCGAAATGGGCAAGATGATTATTGTAACGGGATGAGCGTGGGGAGACTAGCAAGATGATGCCAGGCTGGGATGAGCAATGCCCCATCCATCACCCCACTGGGGAGAGAGATTCAGAATGGGTAGGGGGAGCTAACGTGTGTTAGAACACAGTTGCACGGGGCTCACCTCACTACACAAGGCCTTCTGTACCCCAGGAGGCTGAGCATGTCAAGGGTAATGCATCTCCTATTAATAATCTCACACTTTCCTTCATTTGCATTTGTACATGCCTTTCATGCCCGGACATCAAAGTTTCTGCTCCCCGCCGCTCCCGTGGGGTTCAAACGGGAGATGTCGTATCACGGTTTCCTTTCACATCTCATTACGGGAGCTGCATTGAGGGTAGCCTGGCCTGAAAGCACGCAGGCCTCCTCTTCCCCACCTGCTCCGGCGCACCTCTGCAGGACACCTCCTGGCCAGTTCAAAGACAAGTGGGGATTTCAGCCAAATGTCGATGGAGCCCTGGGAATCTGCACACCAGGGTCAGCTCATTAGGCCTTGAGAAGGCAACCTGGGGAGTTGATTCACCTTCCACAACTTTCTTGAGAGAGAACAAGGGACGGGGTGTTGTGCTGTGTCATCAGTTCCAGGGCCTGGGGGACAAGCCGGCCTTCTGCCGATGCTCAATGGAGACTGGATCCACCCACATCTCGGCCCAGCCATGCACCTACAGAAGACCACGGAAGTGGATGTGGCGCTGGGTGAGAGTCTGTACCCCGTTTCCATCGGAGATTGTAGCCTTTGTTTAAAACTAAAGCCCCTTTAAGTCTGGCTCGGTCAACCCCTTGTGAAGACGAGTCACGGTGGCCTGGGGAGTTGAATCACTTGAAGAAGAAGGCACAGCTGGATGGGAACCAGGTGAGTATCTGTGCTCTCAGCTGGGCCTCTCCGGCCATCCTTGACCCAAGAGGACCCTGTGACACCTGTCAGCTCACCTGACCCGTGAGCAGGTGTCTGGCTGTCACAGGACGCTCCACTTCCAACGTGCCCTGTGGGGGCAAGAGGAGCAGAGCTGACCCCAGAAGAGAGGAGGGAATGAGAGTTCACTGAAAATGACCCCATGGGGTCACATGACAGTGTGGGAGGGTGATGCCACTGGGGGGAGCAGGCTGGAGGTGGGAGTAGGATGGGGAAACAGGTTTTGGGCACATCAGCACAGGACAGCGTCACTAAGTGATTCATGCCGGCCACCAACTCTTGTCCTAGGAGTCGAACACATCTGCCAGCCCTGAGAGCAAACAGCTTTTCAGAGCGATCATATTTAAGTAGTAGTAGCTGAAATATTCCACCTAAGGACAAGCAGTATCTTCAAAGCAAAGGGAAAGAAGACATCTCCTCGAAGGAAGCGACCAAGAAGATACTTTTGAAAAGAATCCACCAAAAGAAAGAAAAAGATAAAAATTTACGTAATGTTTCCGTGGCAAACCCCCATGAGAAAAGAACACAGCGATGTAAGGAGCGTGCAGGATGAGATGGGAACGGCGGCTGTGCGGGGTCCTTGAGGAGCTCCTGGGGTTCTCCATCAGCCCTGCATGCCTCGAAGCTCCGTTTATACATTTGGGAAGCTGACAGCGCTGGCCTCGCGGATCACGAAGGGGAGAGATGGTTGAGCCGTTTACCCCTAGGAAGAACTCAAACTTCCTGGAGGGAACCAGGGTGGGTACACACCAGGATGCTGCTGGGTCGGGCTCAGGGACCTTTGAAAAAAAACATAGAGCATGCAGCAAAGACACTGGGCACTGCTAAGGTGAGGGATCGAGATGGGGATCAAAATCAGGTTGTCTAACATCCTTGAATTGGAGGAGGGATATGCACATTACTGCGCCAAATAGTGATGACAAGTTAAGGATAACCTCTATTTTTAAAATTTTTAAAAAATAGAAAGGAAAACTTTTAAATCGTAAACAAAAAGGAGGGAAATAAAGACAATTCAGTAAAACCAACATAAGGAAAAGGGAAAATGAAACAGGCACATAAACAAAAAACATGGCAAACAGCAAGCACGGAGGAAGAAGGCAGAAGTCAATGCCAACAGCTCAATAATTTAAATTCGTACCAAAGGATTGAACTCATGAGTTAAAATATAGAGCCTTACAGAAAACAACCCACACCCCAAAACAGGCATCCACACTGTGCTGCTCATGAGCCACCTGAGATTCTGAGAGGCTGCCGGCAGCAAGAGAGAAATAATCTACACCAGGCCACCAATAAAGTATAAAGCTCAGAGTGAGTGAGAGTAAACACATTGATATCATCTAAAACAAACCTTAAGGCAAAAATCTTTATTATGAATCAAGACGGGTACTTTACAATGATTGAAGGACTAATTTGTGAGAATCAAACCATGATCTGGAATCAGTATGCGCTTCATAATATATCCTTGAAACAGATATAGCGGATCTACATGGAGTTATAGAAAATTCTGAAACACACACACAGAGACACCCCATCATGGTAGATTTTAATGCACCGCTAAGTGAGTAATAGATCAAACAGACAGAAAATTCATCAGGACACTGAACAAGGCCTCGGCCCTCGCCTGTTTTTTGTAAATAAAGTTTTATTGGAACACAGCTGAACTCATTTATGTAGTGTTGCCTTTGACTGTTTTCAAGCTACGAAGAAAGAGTCGAGCGGTTGTGACAGAGGCCACACGGCCACAAAGCTGAAAATATTACTGTCGGGCCCTTTACAGAAAAAATTTGTGGCCCCTGACACAGAAGATTGGAAGTGTGCCTGATGAAAGAAGCACGCCCACAAGGGTCCCCAGCGCGGTGAAGTAGGCTGTCCTCTTCTCAGGAGCCCAGGGAACAATTACAACACTGGATCATACTCCGAGGCACCAAGAGGTCTCAAAACGACCTGAAAATCAATATCACACAGATCATGTTCTCTGACTGCGACTCGATGAAAACACATTTCCAAATGATTTGTGGGCAAAAGGAGATGTGCGAAAGGAAAAGAGAACCTATTTGAAACTAAGAAGTAATGAAAATGCTACTTATCAAAAACCCATGCAATGCTGTTAAAGCAGTAATTGAAAGAAAATTTATACCTTCAGGGGACTGTGCTTGACAAGGGGAAAATGTTAAAATTAATGAGTGAACTCTCCCACTCAAAAAATTAGAAAAAGAATAAGATAAATCCAAAGAAAGTAGAAGGGAAAAGTAATCTTAAGGAATATGCAGACATGAGTGGAAAACGGGTCTCGGGCATCATGTAGGGTGGACACAGCAGCGAAACCCTGAAGTTTACAGGGGTGGGTCTTTTCAGACCTGAGGGCACTGCATCTTGAGAGGGGACCAGGTGCCTCGGGACCTGTAGACAGTTTAGGTATTACAGGGGGCACTTTCTGTCATTTCACAGAAGCCAGGAGTCTGAATTTGCAAAGCAGCTAAATTCCGCATGCCCCAAAAACCCCACTGCTGAGGGCTGGATTTTTCTCCCAAAAAAGATATTTTGGGGGCTGGCCCTGTGGCCTAGCGGTTAAGTTCACACACTCCGATTAGGTGGCCCAGGTTTGGATCTCAGGCACAGACCTACACGACTTGTTCACAGCCATACCGTGGTGGCAACCCATATACAAAATAGAGGAAGGCTAGCACGATGTTAGCTCAGGGAGAATCTTCCTCAGCCTAAAAAAAAAAAAAAAAAGATACGTTGAAGACCTCACCCCAAATATTGCTGGAAGTGACCTTTCTGGAAAGAGGATCTTTATAGAGGACGTCAACTTAAAATGAGGTCATTAGGGTGAGCCCTAATCTAATCTGAGTATTTCCTTGTAAAAAGAAGAAATTGAAACACAGAAACAGATGTGCACAAAGGGAGGGCGGCCACGCAAGGATGGAGGTTTGGAGTGGCGCATCTACAAGACAAGTGACACCCACGATTGCCGGTGACACCAGAGGCTAGGAAGAGGCAGGAAGGAGCCTCTCCCTGTTGGCTTCCGAGGGATCAGCCCTGCCCACACCTTGACTTCTAACCTCCAGACAGTGAGACAATCCACAGTGGTTGTTCCAAGCCTCCCTGTTCTGGTCCTTTGCTTCAGCAGCCCTGGCAGACTCACATGCCTGCTAATCGTCATTTATTATTGCCAGGCCCGGGCAGGCAGAGCTGGCTCTGTTCCCCTCATCAGGCTCCTGCTTTATGTTGTTTTGGGCTGTGGTTTGGGGCTGGACTGGAAGACAAGCTCATCGTCTCCTCCTGTCTTCTCTGCTTTATTTCTCTGACTTGCTCGTCACTTTTAACGTGATGCACATCTTGCTTATTCCTCCAGTCAATTGTCTCTGAACTGTGACGTAAGCTCCAGGAGACAAACGTCGTCTGTCTCCTTCCTACCTGACTTCCACTGTCTGCAGCAGTGCCCGGAAGCTGGCGAGAGCTCCATAAATGTTTGTTGAATGAATAAGAAAATGAATAAACAGATACATATTTTTAACTCCCCCCCTTTTTAAAATTAGAATGAAATAACTATGAAGATCATATGGCACAATAAATGTCCAAAATTAGCTAAGAGGATTTGTGACAAAAAATAACAAGAGAGTGCTCTGTGCAGCAGACACCTGCCGCAAGGCCGTTGTCATTATTAAAAATCTGGAATGGCATAAAAATAGACACATGGAGAGATGAGCAGACTAGAAGAGGACTCAGAAATAGAGCACAATATATTGAGGAATTTAATATGAAACCCGAGGAAGTCTTGCAACTCAGTGTGAAAATGACGGTTTATCATCCAGATGGAAGGAAATAAAGCTGAACTCTCACTTTACACCGTATACAAAAATAAATTCAAATGAAAATTCTTAGAATAAAATTTCAGAAACTCCATTTATACATCTTTACTGTTCGGGATACATTCATAAATTAATTTTAATTAATGCTCCCCCCCGAATAATCTAACAGTAAGAACAAATCTAATTCCACTGTTGGGCCAAAAAAGAGAAACAGCAGACCTATCTATCTATTGGATTCGAGGGTATAAAGCGATGTAAGTCACCAGCTTCCCCAGGCTTCCATTCTTCCTCCCCTGGCTGGAAGGTAAAATATTCTTAGGAGCATGAGAACTCTCTCCGTCAGAATGCAGGTGGCTTGGAGGCAATGGTCGCATCCTCCCCAGTAGGGGTGGTCCTGGGACACCATCTACAGGGGCTGAGCGCTAATGAACACCAGGGAGAAGGAGCTGGCACGCTCAGCCCTGCCTTTCTCACTGTCCTTCTGGGATTTCTGTTTCTGTTCATTCTTGGCCTATTGATAAGCTCAAAATCAGTCCAGGGTGCCATTAGCAGGGCAGGTGCCTCCAACACTAGCGATATCTGTAGCCGGGTCTCCATCCTTCTCCATGCCCAGCAGAAACACGGCTGGCCCTGCCTTCTTCCTTCTCCCCCACAACTGCTACACCAGACTCAGAGGGCCCATCTTCCTGTGGTTTCCTGGATAAGTGTGAAGACGTATTTATAATCAGCTCAAGTCCTCTTCCTTTTTCAGGAGAAAATATTGACAGTTCTACAAATCAATATCTTTTTCTTTCTAGGTTGTGTTGATCAGCACCAAATTATCTAAGTTTTGTGACACACACTTTGATAAAGGACACTTACCACCCAGGCTCCAAGCACGTCAATATGACCTTAGCTTTGATTTTCCGATGGAAGAAAAGCAGCAGCGCTGTGCAGGATAAATTGACCGTGTCTGGTCTTGCGTGTTGTTTTACCTTTCTCACCCTTCAGGGAGCTCTAAATCCATGAGCAGAATTTTAAAATTATATTAACACAATTAAATGAGATATTTCATAATGTCCCTGTGATCTTTTCTTTTCACAGTCAAGTCCTCTAAAATAATTTCAGTAAAAAATGTTTCCATCATAGAGAAAATTATAGATTATAGAACAGAAACCCCAGATGCCACCTTTGAGATTTGATGGATGCTACCATTTTGCTGTCATAACTTCTTGTTGGAGGGGAGAGTCCTGCCAAGGACGTCCCTTTACCCCCACACTTGCTGAGATTCAAGTCGGAGAGACATTTGGGATTCAGATGCCTGGAACCAAAATGGTGGCTCTGTTGTACTTAAAAGCTGGACTGGAGGAACCCACTATAGTGGATGACCACATACCTGGGTTTGCGAATGCTCTTTGGATAGATTGTGGTCCATCAACACAATGGAATGTTAGTGAGCCGTAAAAAGGAATGAAGTACTGACACACGCTACAATGTGGATGCACCTTGAACACACAATGCTAAGTGAAAGAAGCCAGTCGCAAAACGCCGCATATCATATGATTCCATTTATACAAAGTGTCCAGAATATGCAAACCTGTACAAATGGAGAGAAGGTTAATGGTTGCCAAGGGCTGGGGTCGGGAATGAAGGCAGAGTAACAACTAATGGGTACAAGGGTTTTTTTGAGGTAATAAAAATGCCCAAAAGTAGACAGTTGGGATGGTTACACAACTCTGCAAATAAACTAAAGTCTGCTGAATTGTGCACTGTAAAGGTGTTTTTTTTTATGTGCATTACATCTCAGTAAAGCTATTATAAAAAGATCTGTGACTAAATTATTCAAGCTAGCTCATGTGCCCTTCAGAAGCAGGAATGTAAATATATGTGGCAATTAAAATACCCACACAAAGTTATACAGATATTTTAAGACACTTCGTACTAGGATAGTTTATATGACTTCTGGCTTCTGGTGATGGTGACATAGCTTATACTGGACTAAGCTTTCTGTCAATAAAATTATAAACTCTAGATCAAATGTAAAGATGAATATCTAGATAATTAAGAAGACAACTGTTTTAAGACACTGCTTCTGGTTACACCAAACAGGACACATGCAATGCTGGACAAAAGGGAAAACACAGGGTGATATCCACATTTAACTGGATTAATATAAAAGACTGTTTTCGTTTCATAAATTCTGTTAAAAAAATGAACATTTAAAGTGAACATAATGATCTATTTTGATGTTTACATCATACATGCAAGTAAAATACATGACAGGGATGCAGTAGGCTCCTGCAGACTTTAATTCAAGATAAACTATGATAAATCAAGAAAGACTACTACAATCTCTAGAGTAAGTGCTAATAGAAAAATAAAAGAGTTATAAAAAGCCAATTGAGGACACAGAATGGAATACTAAGAAACACTTGACTAAACCAAAAGAATACAAAAAAGAATGAACAAGAAACAAAGAAGGGGGGGAATGAAGAGGACAAATAGCAAGATGGCGCAGTAAGCCAAACACATCTATAATTGCATTAGATGTAAATGATCAAACACTCCAATCATAAATCAAAGTTTGGCAGGATAGATAACAAACTCAAGACCCAGCTACATGCTGTGGGTCATTCTAAATGGAAAGACACAGCGAGGTTGAAGGTAGAAGGATGGAAGAAGATACGACAGGCAAGCAATAAGCAAAAGACCTTTTTGTAGCCATATTAATACCAGACACAGTCAACTTCAAAGATGGGGTATTAGAGAGATGAAGAAGATGGTTTCATAGTGAAAATTGGAAACGTTCTTCAAGCTTTAAGAAATACAAACCCAAACCTAATGTGCACACATCTAATGATAGAATTTCAATATAAATGAAGCAAAAATTGGCAGAATAAAAGGGAGAAATAGACAACTCCGTGGTAATACCTCGAGACTATAACAACCCTCTCTCCACAACTGATAGAAAAACAAGACAAAAAGAAAACAGTGAAGGCATCGAAGATCCGAGCCACGGTTAACAACTTGACCTAGTCAATATTTACAGAACACACAGCCAACACTGTGGACACACTCGCTTTTCAAGTGCACATGATACAGTCACCAAGATACGCCCCATGCAGGCCCACAAAGCAAGTCACAATAAATTTCAACACCATCAAATCATACAGAGTATTTATCTGAGGAAAACTGAATTAAATTAAAATCTGTAATGATAATATATCTAGAAAAATGAGCAAGTATTGTTGAGATGAAAACTTCCTATAATTGACCTATAAATTGAAAGTAATCCCAAACAAAATCTCAGGAATTTTTTTTTTATGGAAATCGACAGGTTGAGACCAAAATATATATAGAAGCGTAAAGGTCTAGTATAGCCAGTGCAATTTTGAAAAAGAACAAATTTGAAGGATTTACACTACCTTATTTCAAAATTTCATGTAAAGCCGCAGTAACCAAATAGTGTGAGCCAATGTCAAGGAGAGACCAATGGAACAGAGTGGAGATCGGACATACTGTCACATGTATTCTGTCCACTGGTTTTTGGCAAAGGTGTTGTTGTAGATTTTCGTATTAATCATTAACTCTAACATAACACTAATTGTGGTATTTACAGAGAAGTCGAATCATAACTTTTTTTCCCTCAATGCGCTAACCAATTGTCCCAGAAACCCTCAGTGCAAAATCCAAGCTTTGCACAAATGTGTACATGGATGCAGGGTCCTTTCTTCTTGTCACCCTGCATCCTAGGGCCTCAGTGTTGTCTGCAGGCTTCTCTTCAGCTGGCTAACAAAAGGGGAAAAGAGATAGAGCACAGTGTCCCAAGTGTATGCTTGTAGGGTCAGGCCTAAAAACAGCATGCATCCTTCTGTCCCCACTCCATAGGCCAGACCTCGGTCACAGGGTCCACTAATCACAACAGAGGCTCCGAATGCAGGCTAACCACCGCACAGGAGGAAATGAGAGGGCAGGACAACATGTGGTTTGTCCCACCTTAGCACCGGACATTGAGTGAGAACTCGCCCTGGGCCAGGCTCTCCTCGTGAACGATCCAGGATGTCCACACACTCTGAGATGGAAGCTGCCTTCATCATCTTTTCATGGAAACGTCAACTGTGGCATCAATGAGGCCGGGGTCTGGGTAGCGGGGGTGGAGCTGGCGAGGTGGACTTGAAACACACTCAGCAGGACTTGGTGATTAATTGGGTGGGGAAGGGAGGGACCCAGTGAGGGAGAAGAAGATCCAGAGAGATTTCCAGCTTTCAAATTTGGGGGCCTGGGTAGATGGGGATCCCACCCATCAAAATGGGGCCACACAGGAGAAAGACAGACGGGTGGAGAGCTTTTCTGAGACCTGTAGGCTGGGCTGAGTTTGTGAAACTCCCCAGTTCTGTCCCCGCTGGGTTTTCCACTGCCCCTCTTACAGTGAAGAACTGTAGGCAGGTTCTCAGGCTCTGGAACCAGACCATCTGGGCTCTAGTCCCTGCTCTGCTGTTAGTAACTGGGGACCGTGCCTGGGCACATTGCACAGTCGCTCTTGCTTGTTTCCTCTTCAGTGAATGGGGGCAGCAATCTTGCCCACCTCAAGTTGGTGCCAGGGCTCAATGACTGGGGCAGTGTGGATGGAACTATGCCTGGCGTGTAGTCAGTGCTGTCATTATTATGATGCTGTCTCCATCTGCTGCCCTTGTCCCGTCTACCTCTGGTGCCAACCTCCAGGCCTTCAAATTTGGTCTCTAGTTCTCCCTACCCAGGGTGCCCTCCACACTCATCTCACTCCTCCTCTTTCTAGCTCATCCCTCAGCATTATGCAAGGCACAGCCAAGCTCGAGGCTCTCCAGAGCATCCTGGCTAACTGCTCCCAGCCAAGCTAGTCTTGGTAGGCCCCAGGACAGGCTGACCTTGGTCCCCATGGTCCATCACCGTGAGAAGGTTGAGCTAGAAGTGGGGGAAGGAGGGAGAGCTGAGGAGAGCTCGCTGGGTTTCTGTCATGTACTGGCACCCCGAGGCCTGGGATGCCTGGACATCCCCACCCTGACTCAAAGGCGTTGACATCCAGCCTTGGCTGCCAGCTTCCTGGTCCTGACATGGACCTGGTGCTGAGAAGATAGCAGAATGGAAAACTACCAGGATGCTGTCCTGAGGCCACGTGGGAGGGAGCATTGGCAACTGTTCCCAAGCACATCTGGCTTGATTATTCCTGCAAGAATGAGTTAAATACTTTAAGACAGGACACATTGTTCTGACAGACTGATTTGCAATTTATCTGAATGTAAAAATAACTGGACAATAACAATTTCTTCCTTAAATCTTTCTCATGAGGCAGGAAATAAAATTGTTATGTGTTATAATAAAGATTGCATTTTTGTATCTGTGGCTTTTATGAAGCGCTAACACTGTTGTGGGTGATTTTTTTGAGAAAATCAAAAAGTACGTCATGGAAAAAACATCGAGCAGCTCCTAAGGCTGGCCTGAGATCAACGCTTTGTTAGATTATGGAGGGCAGGCTCGGGGTCTTGCTTTACTTTTACCATCTAATTATTATACTCTGGCTTGTTAAAAAAGGATCTAAGGTGAGTGACACATGACCTGGACCAGACTGGCCTTGGCAACATGCAGGCCAGTTCCTCAGCCTGTGCTATCAACCCAAAGTAACAGTCACATTGGCCAAAGACGCTAGAAGTAAACCCTCAGAGCTTCTGACTTGTGCCCCCAGCCCCACAGGTCAGACAAGCTCTTGATGGAGCATTGTGGCCATTCTCCCGTTTTCAGAAGACTTCCAATCGAACAACCCAAGAACAAGGGTCTCCCCCTCATGCAACTCAACTCCCTTCCCCAAAACAGAATGGCTCCCCATTTCCTGTATCATGAAGGCCATACTCCATGGCCCAGCATCTAAAGCCTCTGCAAACTGGCCCATTGGCCTCTTCTCACTTACCTCTTGCTGATCTCAATTCCAGCACAACAGCCCTCTGTAGTGGAGAGAGAGAGGTCTTTGGAAACCATCCTCCTGAGTTCATTCCAAATTCTAGCAGAGCTTATTGGGCTACCATTCTAAGCCAAAGTGGGGTTCATAGGCACGAGTTTCCTGCATGGCATATACGAGCTGTGAGTTCAGAGAGGACAGAACCTGTGTTCCGTCCAACTTTGTTCAGCCCCTCACACTCCAGCATGTGCATGGCAGATCCTTAAGAGATGTTATTAAATGATGACTTTTAGGAAGATGCTCAGTCTAATGAAAAGCAATCAATTCCTTCAGAATTATCACACACACACACACACACATACTCTCACTTACAAATAACCGATAATCAGACAAACACAAAATGCCGTGGAACCACATTGAAAAAATGGCCTCGTTTTATTTGGTCAGTTATAACCATGTACGTGGGAATTGGACAAGAATGTCCTCAGCGCTTCAAATTAAGTGTAATTTAGCCCATCAGACAATGAGAGACCACAGCTTAAGGCTCAGTGATTCTCTAGCCAAAACCAGTTGTGAAAAGGAAATGTTTATTCAGATTGAGGAATTATTGCTTCAGGATTTCTAGATTTGAGCTCAGACCTTCGCTGGACAGCCCGCGTCCTGGGAGTGAACAGATCAGGTGTGCGGCTGTGGGCTCATGGCAGAGCAGTCTTGGGTTTTGCAGATCAACACTGGGTAGCAGCACAATGTGTTTTGTCAGAAAATGGGTTTTCTTGGTGGGAAGAACAGAGAATTTGGAGGTGGGAGACCTTGGCTCCTGGCACTTGACAGTGAGGCGTGCCTACCCGGAAGTGGCATGTGTTAACTCACTTGATCCTTAGCTGCGACCTTATGGCAGGCTGTTAGCATGGTCCCTCCCGCACAGTGAGGACCTGGCTGCGTCAATGCCTCTCAGCTGATCTCCCGCATCCGTGCCCTTTGCTTGTAACTTCCTCAGCTCCTCCCACTCCAACTCTGAAATCCCCCGTGTGACTCCCACATCAAGCAGATGCCAGCAAACATGATATGAGCAGACATTCTGGGAAAGGGCATGTGTGGAAGCCTGGCAACTCCACGGCAAAGAGCCAGCCCACCTGCTAGCGTGAGAGACACATGCAGCGGAGGCCATCCTGGAACACCCAGCCACCTGCCAGACCACGAGATGACCAAAGTTTCATGTGCACCGTCAGTTCAGACAGGCACAGATCAGCAGGACTGTGTGGCCAACACATGCACCCTGAGAAGCGCTAGACGCTGTTTCTTTAAGCCAGTGTTTCTCAACCTTGGCATGTCTACTGGACAGGTCTTCACAGTGGGGGCTGCCCCACGCATTGTAGGATGCTCAACAGCATTCCTGGCTTCTACCAATAGACGCCAGTAGTCCCCTCCCCAAACCAGGATAGTAACAATGCCTCCAGAGATTTCCATGCGGTCCCCAGGGAACAAACACCCTGACTGAGAACCACTGCATTAAGCCTCTGGGTTGGGGGTGGTTTGTTATGCAGCGTCACTGTGACAACAGGTACCTCCTACGTGGAGCACAGACAGACACACTTCACCTGTAAGAGCCCACGGCTAGGACTTGAGTTGATTCACACCCTGGGAGGACTTCTCCAGTGCCTTTCTGCTTCCTGGTCCTGCACTGCCACTCCTGGGGGGGCTCACCCCCACCTCCCTGGGAGCACACGAGCTCCCCCTACCTCCACCCACACCTGAGCTTCGCATGGGTACTTCCGCCCTGGACAATCGCCCTAGCTCCAGGGGCGCCGCTGGCCTCTCCCCACGTTCAACTTGACTCTTTCCAGGGGAGGAAAAGAGCTGGAAGTATTTACCACGTTCTTACAAGGCAGGATCATGACGGAATTTGAGAACAACGAACCTGGAGCTCAGAAAGATGAGGTGCTCACCCAGCATTGCAGGCGCAAGCAGCCCATTGTTGGGGTCTGGCCCAGCCCTGTCACCTCTGATCCTTTTGCATGTGGACTGATCCTCCCGGGGTCTCTCTTGGCCACGGGAGGACACTGTGGGCCCGGGAACTCCCTCTGCCCAAGCAGCAGAGCGCTGTTCCATTGCGCTCTTTTCTTCCAGCCCTGTGCAGTCTTCCGATTGCTACTCTGCGCTTCTCTTTCATAGTGATCAAAAGTCAGACGTGACCGTACTGCACACTCCCTCAGGAGAGGGTCACCTCGTGCCCCGTTCTCTTGCTTTGGAGGTCACTGTGCCGCTCTGTTATAGCCCTACGTGGGAGTGCCTTCCGGGGCCCGCCGACACTGTCTGCACGCGCCTCACAGTATCCCAGGGCCCCTCAGCCCTCACTCTGCGGACAGCCTGACCTTTCCCAAAGCAGGCTGGTCGCAGGTGTTACAGCCTCACCTGCCCGCTGCCCATCGGCTCAGCCCAGGTCCCTCAGAAATCGCCTCCTTTTCGTCCAGGAGCTGTGAGTTCCAATGGCCTGATTGCTGCAGCTCCTGCCACACAGGCTGGATATCTCTCAGAAGTCCCCCGAGACGTGGTGGCGGAGGTGCTGCCAGTGCCAACTGCAGACTCGGGGTCCAGGAAATTCAAGAGTTGTTGACGAGCACCAAAATCACCAGAAATGATAGGAGAAAAGAATGGCATCTAGTCTGATTTCTATTTGTACTTGGAGAAACAGAGACTCAGAAAGGTTAAGTCGCACGCCCAGGGTCTCCCAGCGAGAGAGTGGCAGAGGAGGGCCCTGGCCTGGGCACATTGTTCTTTGTGTCTGTGAGCCCTGCCTCTTCCCAGAGGCATTTGGGGAAGGGCTTTTCCCCTGTCACCTCTGTCACCACACAAATGGGGTTGTCTTCGATAAGAAGCTGGGCCGAGTGCTTGCTCAGGAAGGCTGGTGGGAGGGTGACTCCACGATAGCCCTGGGGTCCTTGCACTGTGGTTCTGTGACACGGGGAACCTAAGAGGCATGGTACTAAGGCACGGGGCTGGAGGGCAGAGGGGCCCTGGAACTCGGGGCCTGGCCCTTCACTGGCCAAGCCCTCAGAGACTGGCAGGGGCATCTTGAAGGAGGAGCTCAGGGCGGAGACCCCAGGAGTGGATGCTACCCAGAGGGGCTTCCCCCAGGCTGTGGATGGGCAGGGGACCCACAGGCCGCAGAAATGGACCAACCCGGCTGGACTTTCTGCTCCCTGTGAGCCCCTCACGGAGATGCCTCGGGTGGGCCCTCATTGCCTCTCCTTCCATTTCCCCAGAGGAACTCCCCCTTCTGGGAGCGATCCCTGGGATGACAAATTTTCCCTCTACCTGACCCCTTGAACGTCTCACCTGGAACCTCATTGGCTTGACCAAGGGAACGATTGCACTTGGAGAACTTCTGATGCAGTCTGAGACCACCTTTGCCCAACGAAATCCACTTGTCCCTGTTGTTCCCTGCGTGTCTCAATTACCCCCACCTTATGCTCACGGTAGCCCCGTATGGCCATCATCTCCTCACTCCTCAGGAGCTCCTCGGAGGGAAACAGCACATCAGAACTTGACGAGGAGACGAAGGTGCTGAGAGGCCCTCACCCCACCCACGCGGCTGCCGGGCCCGTCACTCAGCAGAAACGCCTCCCGTCCCATGGGGCCACTGCTTCCCTCTCACTCTCCACCTGGCTGCCTTCCTGAGACACTGAGAGAATCATTGTTGTCACTCATTTCCCTGTGAAGGAAAAATGTCACCACATTGGGCAATTTCCCCAATTTTCCCTGGTTTCTCACCAACAATGACTCACGCAGAGGAGCCATTATCGTTAGCGAGATGGGCGATGGGGAGCGAGCTGCCTGGCTGCTCAGGTCGTCTCCGTTCAGCTGACATCCATCCTGAACACCTGGCTGTCAGGAGGTTAACGGAGGATGTACATTTTCCTGTCACTGTGGTGATCTCTGAACTGCCGGCTCCGGCCATCTTCAGGATCAAAGGGCAGCCATGCACCTGGGGATGCAGCCCAGATGCCTCCCTGGGCCCTGTGAGCAGAGAGGACCTCGCAGTGCCCTCCCCCGTTCTCTGGGCTCTGACCGCCTGCTCTTGATGGGAGGTCCTTTGAGCGCTCTCTGTCCACCTTCTCTGCTTGTCCCGGAGGACAGCGCCCACCAAGTGCTCCTGCGCAGATCTGACTGGGCCACCATGGAGGAGAAACTGGGGTCCACATTTCAGTGTGGGTTCGAGGGGCCCCAAGAGGTGAGAACCTCCCACGTGCTCCCCAGCCAGCGCCTTACGCCCGGGGTTGAGCAGTGGCTATGTGACTGAATAGATGAACAAATGGGTTTATTTCCAATGAAAAGGACAAAATGGGATCCTTTCTAGCAGTGTGTGGAGCTGGCTCATACCAGCTTGTGAGAGAAGATTGTTAATTTTTCAGGAATACTGTGATGTGGTTGGTAAACGTGGGTGAAGTGGACTGAATTACGGACCCACCACCCCAAAAAGATACATCCACCAGGAACTTGTTCCTGTGAGTGTCTCTGCTGAGAAAGGGGCCTCCGCTGATGCAATCAAGTTAAAAATCCTGACGGGGTCATGCTGGACTTAGGGTGGTCCCTATATCCATCAACAGGTGTCCCTATAAGACGCAGGCAGAGGGAGACTCGAGACTCAGAAACACAGAGGAGGAGGCCATGTGAAAACAGAGGCAGAGGGGCCAGCTCAGCGGCACAGCGGTTAAGTGTGCACATTCCCCTTTGACAGCCAGGGGTTCACCGGTTCGGATGCTGGGTGCGGACACGGCACTGCTCATCAAGCCATGCTGTGGCCAGCATCCCACATATAAAGTAGAGGAAGATGGGCACAGATGTTAGCTCAGGGCCAGTCTTCCTCAGCAAAAGAGGAGGATTGGCAGCAGATGTTAGCTTAGGGCTAATCTTCCTCAAAAAAACCCAAAAAACCAAAAAACAGAGGCAGAGATTGGAGTGATGTGGCTGCAAGTCAGAAAGGGCTTGGGCTGGCCCAGTGGCACAGCGGTTAAGTTTGCATGTTCCAATTCTCAGAGGCCTAGGGTTTGCCGGTTCAGATCCTGGGTACAGACATGGCACCACTTGGCAAATGCCATGCTGTGGTGGGCGTCCAACGTGTAAAGTAGAAGAAGATGGGCATGGATGTTAGCTCAGGGCCAGTCTTCCTCAGCAAAAAGAGGAGGATTGGCAGTAGTTAGCTCAGGGCTAATCTTCCTCAAAAAAAAAGAAAGGGCTGGAGCTGCCAGAAGCTGGAAGAGAAAAGGAAGGCCCCTCCCCTGGAGCTTCGGGAGTGAGCACAGCCCTGCTGACACCTTCATTTCAGACTTTCGGCCTCCAGAACTGGGAGAGGATAAATTTCTGTTATTGTAAGCCACTCAGTGTGTAGTAATTTGTTACAGTAACTTTAGGAAATTCACACATTAGGCATTATTAAAAATTAGAGTGTGTAAATTTATAGTAAAATAAAATAAGGACAATACATACTTAAATCTCAGCATTCCCTAATTGCTTTATTACGTCTTTATTATTTTACATCTGCTTTTCGTTTATGGTGGAGATGCTATGGAACCGCATGCTGCTATGTGTCCCCAGCCCCACGGTCAGCGAAGTCACGTCTGCAGCCTGAGATCGGCCGCAGTGGGAGCCTTCACACTGTGGAAACTGACGAGCACCGTGGGGGAGCGCTGGACTCCCTGTTTGGTTGAGTGTCTAGAGGCAAAATGATGGAGACACTGCTCGGAACGCAGATTAAATGTAAAAGTGTGCTTTGGCGAGAGCTGTTGCATTTGTGTAGCACAAAAAAATGAAGAAAAAGTCATTGAGTACCTGAAGACTCTTATCCAATTCCATAAGGAGTCACTCCGGTCAGTAGCTGGTGGATGAGCTTCCAGAGTGTTCTTTGTTGTTTCACTTTCATCTGATGTACCACTTATTCATGTAAACAAAAATATCAACCAACGTGCACATTGGAGGTACACTTCTTCATCAGTTGCAACCACAGGTTGGCTGCACACACGCCACACAAGGACATTTTGGTCAACAACAGACCATGTATACAACAGAGGTTCCGTAAGATTAGTCCCACAGAGCCTAGGTGTGTAGCAGGCTGTACCATCTAGGTTTGTGTAAGTATACTCTGTGATCTTTGCACAACGATGAAATCACCTAATGACACATTTCTGAACGTATCCCTGCCATTAAGTGATTCCTGACTGTAAAAGACCACAGCAAAAATCGATGAAAGCATTCCAACAGAGTCAGTTGGCTATGTGGAATTTATAACAAAGGATATTGTGCAGTTTATTATTATTTACAG